>NC_136591.1:31850177-32097677 GCF_910589615.1 Taurulus bubalis | reverse complement strand
AGGAAGAGGTTCAGAGATGAGGAGCAGGCCAGCAGGATCATCTCCCACATCAAGACCTCACGAAGCCTCCACATCATGTGCCACATCCCAGTCTTCTGCTGGATCACTGCTACAGTTCTGAAGGGTATGAAGACCAGTGAGGGAGGACAGCTGCCCAAGACCCTGACTGAGATGTATGCAGAATTCCTGGTGTTTCAGATCCATCAGACAAAAGAGAAGAAGTTTAACCAAAAGAAGTTCAATCAGCACATTCAGTCATTAGCCAAACTGTCTTTTCACCAGCTGAAAGAGGGCCAACTGATCTTCTATGAGGGAGATCTCAAAGAGAGTGGCATTGATGTCAGTGAAGCCTCAGTGTGCTCAGGAGTGTTCACAGAGATCTTCAAAGAGGAACATGGGAAGAAGAATGAAGACAAGATGTTTAGCTTTGTCCATCTGAGTGTTCAGGAGTTTCTGGCAGCGTTCTACGTAAGAATGGAACTCGTTAACAGAAACAAGAATGTGATGTCAGGGCAAACCTTTGTCGACATTGTGCGAAAGGTTTTCAGAACATCTACTACAGAGGTCCACAGGTTTGCTATTGACAAGGCCTTGAAGAGTCCAAACGGACACCTGGACCTGTTCCTCCGATTCCTCCTGGGTCTTTCACTGGAGACCAATCAGAATCATTTACAAGGCCTACTGAAAAAGAAAAGTAGCTCACTGACCAATCAGGAAACAGTCAAGTACATCAAGGAGAAGATCAATGAGATCGTGTCTCCAGAGAAAAGCATCAATCTGTTCCACTGTCTGAATGAACTGAATGATGGTTCTCTAGTGGAGGAGATCCAACAGTCCCTGAGTTCAGGACGTCTCTCCACAGACGAACTGTCTCCTGCTCAGTGGTCAGCTCTGATCTTCATCTTACTGTCATCAGGAGATGATCTGGAGGTGTTTGACCTGAAGAAATATTCTGCTTCAGAGGAGGCTCTTCTGAGACTGCTGCCAGTGGTCAAAGCCTCCAACAAAGCTCTGTAAGTATCCAGATACCTGCAGGTAATCGCTTCATCACACGAGTAGAGTAGTTCTCCATTAATGAACGTCTCCTATTGAGAGATTTAGTAAACTAGTTGATTAGTTGAACAATTGTAAAACATGAAAATTGTTTCTTCAGTTTCACTGCAACTCCACACATTAAAGCAGATATGAAATAAACAAATGTCACTTTGTTGTTCATTTAAGACTAAAATTGATTTGGGATTGACATCCATTAATTGCTGTTAGATTCCAGTAATAGACACAATGAAAGGCAAAAATCCTCTCGGCACCTGAGACTCCTCGATTGTTCAATTTATAAACTCAGCAATGTAGATTTTACATTGTAGAAGAAAACAACTGAAATGTCTTTGTTGTCTTCATCACTAACTCTCCTTCAGGTTGAGTGGCTGTAACCTCTCAGAGAGAAGCTGTGAAGCTCTGTCCTCAGTTCTCAGCTCCCAGTCCTCTAGTCTGAGAGAGCTGGACCTGAGTAACAACGACCTGCAGGATTCAGGAGTGAAGCTGCTGTCTGCTGGACTGGAGAGTCAAAACTGTCATCTGGAAAGCCTCAGGTCAGGTTTAATAAACATATATATGGCCAACAAGAACTTCCATGTGCTGTATTGCCATTTTTCTTCAGTCAGTTTACCATTTTTAATTTATAACAGTACTGCCTACCTAAATATAATTCTACATTATATCAAATGTAGATATGAATGTTTTCACACATGTGCTGTACATATTTTAGGCTGAGTGGCTGTAACCTCTCAGAGAAAAGCTGTGAAGCTCTGTCCTCAGTCCTCAGCTCCCAGTCCTCTAGTCTGAGAGAGCTGGACCTGAGTAACAACGACCTGCAGGATTCAGGAGCGACACTGCTGTCTGCTGGACTGGAGAGTCAATACTGTCATCTGGAGACTCTCAGGTTAGGATTCATCTTCTGTTTCACTGATAACCATTTAAATGCTGCTTGATATACAAGTTAGTTCCAGTTCATTGTGTAGTTGTTAGACGCTCAGCTCTACTGATTCAGTCTCTCTGCTCTCATCAGCAGCAGCAGCTGTTTTTATCACACAAGCTGTGATGAACTCACGGTACACGACCTGCTCACAGCAAACAGCAGAAAGACACATGTAGAGACTGTAGCTGATGGAGAAAGTAGAAAGAGACAGACATGTTTCTCAAGAGTTTTGTGGAGACTGAGCTCCTTTGTAACCTCAGCAGTCTCTACGACTCTGTGAAGTGTCACATAGAGTTCCTCGTGAAGCTGGTTGCTTCTTATGATTTCTCTTGATGACAAATAGATCTTTTCTTGGGGTTATGTCAACTTTTTAATACAATATACATCCCCAGACTCTCCGGCTCCAGTTTGCTCTTCTTCTCCAGTGTTCTATCTCTGGCAGGAAGCCACAGAAATAGAACACTGTTTACTAAGACATTTGTAATATTGACTTAAAAAGGTGTTAATATTTAATTGTTGTGTATTGTTGAAATATAATAGTGTTTGTCTCCAGGCTGTCGGGCTGTCTGGTCACAGAAAAAGGCTCCTTTTCTCTGGCTTCAGCTCTGAGATCCAACCCCTCCCATCTGAGAGAGCTGGACCTGAGCTACAATCATCCAGGAGTCGCAGGAGTGAAGCTGCTGTCTTCTGGACTGGAGGATCCACACTGTCATCTGGAAACCCTCAGGTCAGGTTTAATAATACACCTATATATGGTAACCAGAACTGTCATACTGTTCACAGTTGTTTTTCTCCAGTCATTGAATCACTTTATATTCATAACAGTACTGCCTGCCAAAATATAATTGTAGGTTATATCAAATGTAGACATAAATGTGTGCACACATTTGCTGTACATATTTTAGGCTGAGTGGCTGTAATCTGTCAGAGAGAAGCTGTGAAGCTCTGTCCTCAGTTCTCAGCTCCCAGTCCTCTAGTCTGAGAGAGCTGGACCTGAGTAACAACAACCTGAAGGGTTCAGGAGTGAAGCTGCTGTCTGCTGGACTGGAGAGTCAAAACTGTCATCTGGAGATTCTCAGGTCAGGATTCATCTTCTGTTTCACGGATAACCATTTAAATGTTGCTTGATATACAAGTTAATGTCTATTACAAGAGGGACCCATCACCTTCCAGTTCATTGTGTAGTTGTTAGATGCTCAGCTCTACTGATTCACTCTCACTGCTCTCAGCAGCTGTTTTCATCACACAAGCTGTGATGAACTCACGGTACACAACCTGCTCACAGCAAACAGCAGACAGACACATGTAGAGACTGTAGCTGGTGGAGAAAGTAGACAGAGACAGACATGTTTCTCAAGAGTTTTGTGGAGACTGAGCTCCTTTTTAACCTCAGCAGTCTATACGACTCTGTGAAGTGTCACATAGAGCAAGGGTTCTTAACCTTTTTGATCTCTGGGCCCAACTTTTGAAGTACAAAGTGGCCCAGGGCCCATTCAAATATTAACACTGTATTGGTTTATTAACTAATTGATCTCACTCTTGGTTTGACTTGTATTCAATAACTGAATCAAATCTACCTACAGCAAAAACAAGCATTAACAAGCAAAAACACTGTCAAATAAATGACATGATACAATGTGATCATCACAACTACATTTATTGATCATGTGTATGTAAACCTGCATAGACAACAAGTCAAGCTAATACAATAGCTAATTTAAAGTCTTAAGTCAGGCATATTAACAAAAAAAAAATAATAATTTGATTTTTCAACAAAAACAAGGGAGACTCTAAAAAAAGAACTGAGAAGAAAATTGAAATTTGATGAATAATATGTGGTAATAAAATAAATACACTGCACAATTATTAGGAAAGTAGTTTTTTTGAGGATTAATTGTATTTTTGAACAACTAATTGCTCTCGGTCAATCCAAAATGTTAATAAACCTCAAACCTCAATATTTAAGACAGTAAAAGTGAGGTTTTTACTTTCTTAGGAGTATATCTGTGTGTTTGCAATTATTGGGCAACTATTAGTGTGCAGGCAAGTGTGCACACAATTAAAAATAATAATTTTCAAATTAAATAAATAACATTTAAATAAAGTACACATTAACATATAGCCTTATGATGTGAATGATATGCTTCAACCATCTTCATTTTTGCAGAACCAGAAGTTGCTCTTTATATCTGTGACAGCTGGCTTTCACAGCACATTTGGAGTTGCCTGTCAGTGACACGACAGACCTGTTCTGCATCCTACTGGCTTTCCCACGAGCGATGGATGTTTGGTCTCTAGATACCGCTTTAGCTGTGAAGCCTTCAGTGCTGCGTTAGCAAGCGAGGGAAGCGTTAGCTAGCGAGGCTAGCGTTAGCCCACACTCCACACTGGGCTCAGGCCTCTGTCTCGTTACCTCAGTTCACAAAGCCCTACTTCGTGAAGTCAGGATTATACTTGCACAAACATTTAGTTTGGGGGGGTGTTCGGCAGCACTTTCTTTTTCATGTTTTTGTTTTAAATACTTCTCTATAACTTTCGCTACAGGCTAACGACTGGCTGAGTTTCTTCTTCGGCATATTGGAGCTTGTTAAATAACTGACTGACGCATTACCGCCACCAAGTGGTGGGAATCTGTATTGTAACTGAGCGTCTCATGGACAACAGTAATATCTTTGCTGTCTTCAATTCATTACCTATGCGATCCCGCAGCCCTCGCGGCCCACAGGTGAAAACAGAAAGTTTTTGGCAGCCCTCTAGGTAGCGCGAGTTCTCACTAAGACCAGGAAAGCGGATCACATCACTCAAGTTCTGAGGTCTTTGCACTGGCTACCTGTCCAGCAAAGATGTGACTTTAAAATGACTTAAACAAATAGTTCTCTACACACTAGGAAAGGGAGCTGACGGGTATTTAGCTGGCTGCAGCTCACCACTAGATGTCACTAAATCTTACTCACTGTTCCTTTCAAGGTGCAAAGTGACTGAAAGAGGAGATGAAAGTAAATGTAATATACTTGTTCATAATCTTTCTCCAGGCTGTCAGGCTGTCTGGTCACAGAGGAAGGCTCTTCTTCTCTGGCTTCAGCTCTGAGATCCAACCCCTCCCATCTGAGAGAGCTGGACCTGAGCTACAATCATCCAGGAGGCTCAGGAGTGAAGCTGCTGTCTGCTGGACTGGAGGATCCACACTGGAGACTGGACACTCTCAGGTATGAAGAGTCTGTTGGTTCAGTCTGATAACAGTGAAGACAGTAGCTGATGTTCTGAGAGTCCCTGTCCCCACTGAGACATCAGACCAGGATCTGGTGCTGATCCTTCATTGACGTCTACGACACACGGTATTTTTGTCAAATATGGTGTCAAAGTGTTTATAGAACATTTTAAGAACATTTTACAAACATTTTACAAACTTTTTACCTTAAACAGCAGTTTTCTAAATAATGTCCGCTCAGAGTCCATTTAGTTTCTGTTTTGGAGCTCTCATCACCTTCTGCGAATCTATGGATTCTTTAAATGTCTTACATTTGTTTTTAAAAACAAAATGTCTGAACAGAACAGAAGCAGCTTCCTGAGGAGCTTTTTTAGTCTTTTGGCATCAGCTGCCTTCACCCTGCTGCTCCAGCACACTACAGAGTATAAGATGATGCTGGCCAACTGGATTTATCCACTAAATCTGATGCTGGTTCTGGTTTATCCACTAAATCTGATACTGGTTCTGATGTATCCACTAAATATGATGCTGGTTCTGATGTATCCACTAAATATGATGCTGGTTCTGATGACAGACGGTGTTGCACCTTGTAAAGCTTAATCCAAGATAAAAACGTCTGTTTTACACTGACTTGAAGAGCTTTTGATCTCCACATTAAATTATATTTGTTTCCATTTTTACCGTTTAAGTATGAAATGTGTTTTATGATTGCAGCTGTTTGTCTGAATGAAGGTTTATGAAGATCACTGATGATGAAGCTTTATTCTGACTCTGCTTCTTCCTCCAGGGTTGAACCTAATGGAGATCAGTGGCTGAAAGCTGGTCTGAGGAAATGTGAGTGTTCACTTTGATTCATAGAATCTCAAAGTAACCCATCAGCTGTGTTCGATGACAAACTGCTGCTGTTTCCTGTCTCGTTCTCTCAGATTCTTGTGAACTCACAATCGACACAAACACAGTGAACAAACACATGGAACTGTCTCACAACAACAGGACGGTGTCAGGAGTGAAGGAGGAGCAGACATATCCTGATCATCCAGACAGGTTTCAGGACTGGAAGCAGGTGCTGTGTAGAACTGGTCTGACTGCTCTGACTGGTCGCTGTTACTGGGAGGTCGAGTGGAGAGGAAACGTCGATATAGCAGTGAGCTACAGAGGACTCAGGAGGAAAGGAGACGGTAGAGACTGTTGGTTTGGAAGGAACGATCAGTCCTGGAGTCTGATCTGCTCTGAAGATAAAGGTTACTCTGCTGTCTGGCACAATAACAGAAGAACACTACTCTTCTCCTCCTCCTCCTCCTCTTCATCCTCTGGTAGAGTAGCAGTGTATGTGGACTTTCCTGCTGGCTCTCTGTCCTTCTACAGAGTCTCCTCTGACACACTGTTCCCCCTCCACACCTTCAGCACCACATTCACTGAACCTCTGTATCCTGGGTTTGGGTTCAGGTTCTGGACTGGGTTCTGGTCCAGTCCTGGTTCAGTGTCTCTGTGTTCTCTGGAGGAGGAAGAGTCTCCTCCTCTGTAAACACTCACACTGCTGACAAACACATTCATCAAATAAATCTGTTTAACGTGCTCCACATCATGTACACCTGTTGAACTGTTCAAACTGTTCTTCACTGAACAAACAGTATAGTGTCTGTGTCAAAACACAAGCAAACAGGCTGCTAAACAAATGGCAAACGGGAGAAAATTTAAATGGACAGACTTGGACGTTGTTGTTTTTTTTTTTTTTACATTTTAACAATACAAGTGCATTGGTTGCTTCTGTACATCGCCATGGTAAAGCTTGACAATATGTTGGTTTATATATATGTATATAATGCAAATTTGGTATGAAAACAAAAACTGTTGTAATGTTCTTTTTTCATTTGCACACATCCCATGGAGCTTGATCTGCAGTATGAAGTCATTTCTTTGTATATATGTTTTATTGATTTTCACAGTTTTTATCCCACCAGGGAAGAGGCTTCACGCATGTCTGAGGACAATTACAGATTGAAATTGAAGACGTCATTCCCGACCCTACCTACCCTAAAGAGAAATGTGGGGTTGTTCTTATTTTTCTCTATTATTGATGAGTAATAGGCTCAACTGGCATTACGGAGGGCCTTCTTATATGTTCTCTGACTATCCCGCCAAACTAACCGGGATTCCTTTAAATTGTTGGAACGCTATATGCCTTCAAGCTTCCGTGATGCTTGCTTCAATATGCGGGTCTGAGGGTTATACCATGGAGCGAGCCTCCTTTGTTTAATGATCCTCTCTTTTAGAGGGGCTATCGAGTCCAGTGTCATTTTCAGTGAGCCAGTCGCACCATCGACAAGATGATCAATCTGGGACGGTCTAAAGTTAGCACAGGAGTCCTCTGTTATATTGAGACATGCTAATGAATCCAATACAGAAGGAATCACTTCCTTAAATCTAGCAACAGCATTGTCAGTGCTGGTGTAGAAACTTTTGCCTAATGCCGTACAGTCCGGCAGTATAAACTCAAAAGTTATTCGGCAATGGTCAGGGTTCTGTTGAAATACTATAAAATGCTCCACGTCAACGCCATATGCAAGAACAAGGTCGAGGGTGTGGTTAAAGGAGTGAGTTGGTTCCTGTACATCTGATTTGCTCTAACCTGTCAAGAGGAGGAGAATCCCGTGTTCTCATCTTTTCTCACAAGACTGGGACGTGCAACGGCCCGTCTGCTTCCCTAATGTAAATATACTGATGAACAGGTGTGGGTCTTGTAGTGCTGAGGCGTGTGACTAACTACCCTTGAGAACCAGACAACCGGACATTTCACAGACATAACTACAGCTGCATGATGTCTCTCTCACTCCGGGTAACCTAAACATCTTCCATAGACATGAAGACTGACAATATGAGCGTAAGCCTAAGCGTAGACACAGAATATATATATATATATATATATATATATATATATATATATATATATATATATATATACGTATTTAATATTATCAATCAATGTTTTATGATCATTGTTGAATTTTTCCACAAATAAACCATCAATATATATTTTAAAAAATATGTTAAAGTCATAAAAAAGTTATAATAAAACTACACTATATGATGTCACCAAGGTATGGTCTACAGTCTACAGAGACAGATCTTGGCCTGGTGATGGCGCTAGAGGGAAGTTAAATGGGAAATGATTTTACTCTCTCCAGTGTGTTCGGTCTAATTAGAAGTGTCCCCAAGTTTGAAACTTAAACTTTCTAACAAAAATACAAAGACATGTCAGCGCTTTAAGTCCTTTCCACAGTGTTATGAAAAAAACACCACAGTAATTAGCGCTTACTGCATTTACAAAACAGTCAGTTATACAATATGATGGCAGAAGGAAGCAGTGGACTATACTATAGTTTGACATCTTTGTATATAGGCTTGTACTAAAGATATAATACGGGCAACGTGCAGGTGATACTAAACAACGGAAAATAAAAAATTTTAGGTGAAAAGTATTTTGGTCATCACCATCATGTTTTCTGTAAAACACTTCAATAATACAATAAAAAAAGTTATACGTGAGGGTTCACTGGGATGTTTAGTCAACAACCACAACAGCAGGTTTATTTGTATTTATTGTTTAAGGCTATCAAATTGCCAGCATTCTACATTTAAGTATTCATGCTTTACTTGAAGCAAAAATGGACGGCATACTGTAAGAGCACAAACCAACAGAACACAAAGGTCAGATCTGTTATTCATTTAGAGATGAATTAAAGGTTATGTCACATAATTGATGTCTTTGTTTGACGGCTGTTATTTTAATTGGAGAGAGAATGCATTGCAAATTCAGCTCTGCAGTCATTAATGTAAATCAATGGGCCGAGGACTATCATCAATTCAAAGGTGTGTGACCATTAAAACCTGCTAAAAAATATCCTTACTGACAATCCTTGATCTCCTATTCTTGTTTCCTGTCAGTTTAGTCCTGTTACAATAAGAGCAATTATGCGGAATTTAAAAAAGGAAAAGTGAGGCGAACAATGATTACCCAACATCTGTTTATAGTCAGCGCTCTCATTACAGATCAGCTGGGCTTCAAGCCATAAATTATTCTCAATTCAGGCTTTGCTGTGGAGAGCGTGCTTCTGTTAGATCCGGTTCTTAACCTTTTTGACCTCGGGGGCCCAACTTTTCAAATACAAAGTGCCCCGGGGCCCATTCAAATATTAACACTGTATTGGTGTATTAACTAATTGATCACACTCTTGGTTTGATTTGTATTCAATAACTAAATCAAATCTACCTACAGTTAAATGACATGATGCAATGTGATCATCACAAAGACATTTATTGATCATGTGTATGTAAACCTGCACAGACAACAAGTCATGGAACAAATCAAGCTAATACAATAACTCATTTAAAGGCTCAAGTCAGGCCTATTAACACACAAATAACTAATTATTTGATTGTTCTACAAAAACAAGGGGGACTCTGGGGGTAAGTACTTTAAGCACAACCTAAATCAAGTCTGGCTGCTGCTGCTTTGTGTCATGCAGGTCGTTTGTAAAAATGTGTCTCACTTGTAGATTGTTCTCCATGGAAAATGGTAGTTTGAAAAAGAAAAGCAATAAAATATCAGCCTCAGCTGCAGCTGTGTAACAAACTCTGAGCAGGTTGGAGAAGTGGAAGAATATTGTCTCTCAGTAAGGGTCTCTTTTTTATTATCTCTTGTATTAGTTTTCAAGAGAACGACCTCTTCTACATGACGATGTATATCTTGAAGTGTCACTTTGATACGTCACTGTCACAGCTTTGATCCTGCCTGCATTCATCATTAAACAAATCACAATACAACACAATAATATACCGTTTAAAAAAAAAAATATGGAAAAATATTGTTTTACTTTACACACAATTAGTCTAAACTGGCTGTCTGCATGCAGTATGTATTCATCGTGTGTATTTTGGATTGTATCATAAATGTTGCATGTAATCTGGACCACAGGAAAAAAGCTTCGGCTCCAATGACGCTAACACTAATCCTAATGAAATGAAATGAAATGAAATATCCCTTCTCTTGACACACTGACAAAATTTGTTGCTATTGATTAGAGATATTTAAACATGATTGATCGGATCCTGCTTCTGATCCTTTGACGCCTTTATTTGATTATTATTTTTTTTGTCAGCTAGACATGAGCTCCACTGGACCACCATGTTACACACACATAGATTCACAACCCCCCCCCCCCCCCCCCACTCCCCCCTCCTTTCTCCGTCCCAACATCCTTCACTGGCAGGTTACCATGGAAACAGGCTCACTATCCACCGCCTCCACAGTCACTTCCTGATTGTCTTTGGATCCCTGCATCCATCCTCCCCCCTTCTTCCATCGGCATCCTCCCTCCTCCCCCACAGCTCTCACACAGACACATTTATACAATATTTTACAGCCCTGGCAGACAGGAAACCTACATGAATGGTTTTACTGACTAATAGGACCAAATGTTTATAAATGAGGCAACATAGACTTGAAAACAGCCAAGAATAACCGTTTGTTTTCTGAATATTGTTACGCAATATCGTCGTTGTACCACTGTCTTCCCTAAAATGTAGACAATAAGTCGTGGATATTTGGAGGCAGATGCTGCGTTACACACCAGGCAAATAAACAGCAGGTCAACGTTTTAGGTTCTTTTCAATGTGGCAGACGCCAATGTTTTTATTTCTTGCTTGAATATTAATATCTTGATGTCTTTCTCTGAAGAACAGCACCCCTGAAATGTGGCCTGATAGATCTCCAAATAAATGTACAACATATTATTTCATACGTATAATGTATATCAACTTCCTTTTGTGGCCAATCTTTCACTTCATTAAAGGTATGCATGTATTTTAATTTCTTTTAGACACATCTTCATGAAGCCTCACAACATTTAAACATTTACTGTGCGCCCAAACTGGGTCAATTATGGACCCAGAAACCGATGACTAAACACATGAAATCCTCAGTGTGCATCTGTAAACGGTTGAGACAGTGAAGGAAGGAGGTTAACACAGATTTAAAATTCACTGAAAACAGCAACTGCAAAGTGTACCACAGAAAGTGTTTTTGCCATTTTAGACCGCTTTCCCCCCGTTTTGTTTATATTACTGATGGATTATTTTAGTAGACTACTGCAATTGCTGAACGATTATGAAACCATTTTTTTCATAAAAAATGTGAAACATCTTCTGGCTTCATCTTATCTAATAGGCAGAATTGTTGCTTTTCTCTGTATTATATCCAACTCTTTAGGTTTTGGACTGTTGGTTGTACTCTGGGAACTTGTTTACTATTCATTATTATGTGTTACATTTTCTACAATCAATTATTAGTTAGTATTCATCACTGTGTATCAATGACATGGCTTCATTTTACACATTCAGGGTCACCAACGTTCATGTCTCAAGTCTTGTAAAACAGAATGGTCAAAAAACTAAACCGATTGGCTCATTGGTAATAAATGTAGTTTCTATACACCAGTGAACGACTGTGTTGTGCTCTCTCCCGTCTATCAGGGGGGTTCAGCTGCAACTGGATCTGTGGCATCAATAATACAGTGATGATTAGTCTGACTGACCCCACCGCCTGCTGCTCTTGACCTCCAGCGACTACAGAACCCATGACAGTAAACTGAACAACCTTCGAGCAGGTATGATGCAATACCTGCTGGACTGTGCCGACCTGAATGTTAAAAGCTGCTGCTGTAGGAATGAAAGTCTTAGTCTTCTTCATCATCATACAAATACAGTTGACTGATATCAGATGAATGGATGAAAGTTTTTAGGTATCATCATCATTCAGAGAAAAGGTGTTTTTGTTTCTTGATTGTTTGACAATTGTTTAGCTGGTCCACAATCAGAGGAAGACAAGGGACGAAGAAAACTCCTGATGAGTCAAATACAATTTGAAGCGGAGGCAAAGCTGGGAGTAATTATTTTTTACATTTTAAGGAAAAATTATGTGTTTTATTGTAAGTGTCTGAGTTAGTATCACTGGTAAATTAACTGGTGACATATAGGGTACAATAATTAGATGTGTTTTAACAAACAAACATAACACACTCCAATAATTAGCGTTTTTCCCTCATTTTCTAACCACATTGTATGGTCTTCCTCATTGGATGGATGTAATCCAGCTCCAGAAAAAGGCCCTCAGTTTTTTCCACGGCAAAGGATGAACACTCACTGTATTGTCGTTACTAAGGTGATTAAATCGTTTAATAAACCTCGGACACATATAAGACACATAAGATTTACATTTTTAACCACAACAATATTTGAAGTGTCCTGGTGGCCTCGTCTTTTTCCCATTGACCTGGTTTGAATTAAACCATTTTCATTTGAATGAGATCATTGTAAGGCTTTAAATCAGAAACTGCGGAGGACACAAAGAGAAATAATGAGAGACAACGGGTGTGATAAAGGTCATCATTCAGGTTTCAGGGCACCTCGTCTGACCAACAACAGCCCACATCATAAAGTATGTTGCATCATTTCTCATCCGACTGTCTCCTCTTTTACACAGAAAACAGACCAAATACATGAAATATGTACACTCGTATTTTACAGGGAATCAAGCAGTTTGTGAGCGTTCAGATCTGTATCGATCACAATGAGACACACAAAGAGGCAATCATACAACCCTGTGCGCGCGCACACACACACACACACACACACACACACACACACACACACACACACACACACACACACACACACACACACACACAGAGAGAGTCTGGGCAGTACAGCACTGCAGCCAGGTGTTTTAAAATGATGATCTGAGGCTCATGCAAAAAAAGACGGGGTTCTGGCGGGTCTTTACATCCGTAGAGCAGCAGGAAGTCGTGTTTTATAGAGTTTCTGAGGTTCATCAGGTCATTTAGTTTCCTGTCCTGTAGATCACTTCCTACTTTAGTTTATCACCTCTTAGGACTCAGCACAGGTGGAGGTTTGTGTTTGTGTCCCAGTTGTTGAAGTTTTTAAGAGGATCGCTGGCCAAAACAGGAAGAGGAAAAGAAGTAAGAGGAGGTGGAAATGGAGGAGCAAAATAAATAGCAATACAAAAAAAAAAAAAAATCCTCTTCAGTAAAGCTTTACTGCGCCGTCATGGGTGTGGCAGTGTGACATGCTGCCAAGGAGACATTGGAAGAGGAGGAAGTGATGGATTTGGGGGTCTGGCACCTGCAAAAAAACAACAAGAAGAAGTCAGAAATTATAAATAAAAATATGGATAATGCACAATCTATGCCTTTACATATCATTTAGACACAGGTTAATGAGATTATTCAGCAACATTCAGATCACAGGCTGCTGAGCAGATGAGAGATAAACCTTCAGATTAGGACCGCCTAAAGAGGGTGTGGCTAATCCTGAATAATCCCATTTAGGGATGCACTGACTCTAAACCATTTACACGAATCAGATACAGGCCAGTAAAAGCTTTGCACATATACAAAGTCATATTTGTATAAATGGATACTATAAGTAATAGTGGAGGTATTTCATTAATTTGGCAATTAGATAGTGTATATATTTGATTAATAAAACATATCTATCTTTTTTAGGCTACAGTCTGACTGACACTAAAGATAAATTAATTAGAGTAAACAAGAACAGAAAACAACACATTGACCAACATTCATCTTTTCACATACACATTAATATGGATCCCCTAAATTAGCTTTTTAAATGATTGTGGTCAGGATATGGACATTTTACAGTGGAAAGATTTATCTTAAATTATATCATCTTGCTTTTTTGCAATTTCTTGTTACTTATTGTTCTCACATATTATCCAACAGGATATGTTAACTAATATTGGCTCTATCTTTTTAAAAAAAAAACATTTTTTGGCAAAAATCTCTCAAATGTAATCATTAAAGAGCTGTGTCGATTGGTGTCTGATAGCCCACAGTTAAACAATAACTTTTTGCTTCGTCAAACTTATCAAACATGACTTTTTAAAGAACAAAGAAGATTAAAATACACAAATGCAACACATTTAATGAAGAAAAAGAAAAAAAGCATGAAAACGTTATATACTACAATTTCCACAGTACAGTATGTGTGATAAATGATCCTAGAAGAGGATATCGGGGAAACATCTGGTTTAGGCTCACCAGGAGCGAGACTTGCGGACGCCTCTGTCCTTGGTGGGCGAGTTGTCCAGAGAGTGACTTAGGTTCGGCTCCGCCGAGCGATCCAGGGAGGCGGAGTTTGGAGGAGTCATGTCGAGCTCCAGAAACATGATGTTCTCAGCCTACACACACACACACACACGCACACACACACACACACACAGTTTAGGAATAATCTTACAATCACGTACAAGGCTTTGCAGGCTCTGGTTCCAGGGTTTAAAAGTTAATTTTTTAATCCCTTCAGGTTAAATATTAAGGGGATCTGTGCTGGCTCCTCTGAGCTGGCTCCTCAACAGATTAATATGTTGTATAATTGATTATTGCTTTCAACATGCTGCTTATGTCCCATTACTGTATTATATTTTCTGAACTCAGGACATCACTTTGTGCTAAAAAAAACACTCAACAAATTATCATAGTGGACATAAATCATAATACACTCTGAGGTGTTTCTTTCTGTTTGCGTTTTTAGATTTTATCCTTAATTCATTTAAAGATAGCATTAGATAATACCTCCTTTACATATTTAAACATATAATTTCAGAGAACTTGTTAAACAAAGAAACAATTGTTTTAATGTAAGTTAACAACAGGAGAATTTTCATGAGGATATACGTTTGTTATTTTATTATTATTATTATTATTTTATTTTCCCTTTTCTCCTGTAGTGTCTTCAAGATGTGTAGAGTTGTACAATACATATCTTAAAAGGCCTTCCAGTTTCATTCCGATCTATATTCATGTATCATTCATAACCTGATATATATAAAACAAATTGACTGGCTTGACAGTATTTTCTGATTTATGGAGTGATAAAAAGAGATATCCCAAATTCCCTCAGTAAATACTTTTGACTGTAATATGTCAACAATATGAAACCATAATTTATAACCTGACTTTACAAGGACAGATACAGGAAAACATCCCTGCACACTGCTATTAGACTTTACAATAAGTCACCCCTGGCCAGATGCTCCGTCAATTGACCCTCCGAAAATGTCGGAAATGTGAGCAAATTAGCACCTAATCAATAAAACAGTGTCTCATTTCAATATGTAAAGATACATTTTCAGAAAACTTGTAATACAAAACCAAATTATCATATTGTATGTAGTCAACTGGGGAAGTTTCACGGTGATATCTATCTGTTACATTTTTGTTAATAACTACAGCTGATATCCAGTCAGTTTCATCATGAGAACACAGAACCACTCAGCACACACACACACACACACACACACACACACACACACACACACACCTACCCTATATCTGGAGTGAGCACCCATCGCTACGGCAACCCTGGCATGCTGGCTGATTGGTCGTTTGTAACCAACTGCAGATGCCGGCCTTTTCTTCATCTGTGAGGATTTACTGAATAGGGGAAGAGCTCAATGAGAAATCAATGTCAAAAAGGCCAAAAGGGCCAAAAGGTCTTTTCACAACGCTCTACTAGAAAAGAAATATGACGCAACTTTCTCTCCCGTTGTGAATGACACACCACATCATCTTTAAAAATATGTTTAAAGGGCTTATTTTGCTTTAATAGCATGTGGAGAATGACAGCAAAGAAACAAGAGAAAAAGAGTGAGTGGCACGGAGAGAAGGAAGGTCAAAAGGTCGTGCACCACGACTAAAATTAAACACATTTTTGAGTTCATTATTTACACTTGATGGCTCCGATGGGAATAACATCCCAGCATGGAAGCATCTAAAACCCACACTGACCTCTCAGCAGGAACAAGAGGCTGAAACTTCCATTGATCCTCTTCGGGGTCAAAGGTCAGTCTGTTCATAATCTTATTCTTCTCTTCTGGAGGGATGAAGTTCTCTATAATCAGATACCTGCATGTGCAGAACACAAAAGGTTTAAATTGACTGTTAGAGGGTTTTTTTCTTGGTCTATTTTTCTAAATGTATAAATTAATTTTTCTACTTTATGATAGTCAACATATTTACGTATTTATTTGAGTGACGTACAACTGTGGTACAGTAGATCAGTCAGGTTGACATATGCTGTCCACACTCAGGATCATTCTGCATTGCCAACATTACCACACATGTCAAACACATGATTAATTTTGGTCTGAAGGCCCACTAGCAGGCGATGCTCATTGGTCAACACCTCAGTCAATTTCAAAATATGAAAGAACAGAATTTCCTCTCCAGCTTCCTCTCCTTTTGTGTCTAAAAAGTTGAATTGGACAAAGTCTAACAAACATTTTCACTATCGTAACAAACGAGAAACAAGCGAGAACAAACATGCAGTTCAAGTTTCCCTAGCTGGCTCATACTACGTATGTAAAACAAAGCAAAAACAAAATGCTAATGAACGAGGCATCGTTGAGTTGTTGTATAAACTGATTAATCAGAATGTTGCTCAAACTCATATTGAACTGTTTGACAGTTTCATCCATTAGTTCAGCATCTCCTATCCATCTGCATCTCTCTGGGTTTGGACTCGTGACATCTCCGTCTGACGTGTTGGCTGATCCCTCCAGGCGTGTTACGGTATCTGCTGATTCTGCCCGTGTGAACGACTCACTTGAACTTGAGCTCTCTGGTGAGCTCGTTCTGCGTCTGCTCCAGCTCCTGTCGGCTCCTCACGTGCTCGTCGTTCACATCCTGGATCTCCGCTTTGATGCACTGGAGCTTGGCATACAGCTAGAAGGAGAGAGAGAGACGAACAGAGCGGGTGAGGAGGAGAGATGTCGCCCAGTGCAGCGGAGTCGCTGATGAACTGGAGCTTGGTTGCCCGTAGCAACAGCACTGGAGGCACTGGGGTGTCTGGAGAAAAAGGGCATCCAATAGGAGCACGGCAACACGGCGGCCCTCTCTCTCTCTCCGGCTCATTCCTCCTCTTTCCTGCTGTGCTCCTGAGCGTTCACACTGTTCATGCTTTGACTGCACAGGCTTTAAACCGGTCGGCTAATTCTGACTCGTTAGCCCGAAGGATGACACTGCAGTTCAAGGTCATTGTTCACCTTTGAAGAAGAAGCTGATCAGAAGCAGCTGGTCACTCACTTTGTGTTGTGGCAGATTTGGGGGTTTTGGCATTTGAACTTTTGTATTTTTTTTATAAAAAATTGTTTGAAATTGGATTATTTCCAAAATAATACAGTACAGAGCCTCAGATCACAGAGGGTTTGCCTAACAACACCCTTGAACAGTACATTATTGACGATACAGTACTGCCTCTCGTACCTTATTGCTTAATTATGTTCTTTAATTCACTGTGATATCGGTTGTGAAGAGCAGCAGGTCTGCTAGATGTTCTTGAAACAGAAAAGATTAGCCTTTCCTTTAAAATGTTTAAAGGTGCCTTGAGCAAATATCTTGTAAAAAACGTATTATTCCGTTTCCAGTTAGTGTTTTTTTTTATGTATCTACGAGGTCTAGAAAATGTGTTGAATTCATATTTCTTGTATTTCCTTCCTTGTAAGCAAATGTTCCGTACTTACTCATATATTACATATAAAATGTATTTGTTTCCATGCATGATTGCTATAGTCTTCTTCGTCACGGCTCCACAGCACTACTAGTGGTCAAACAACTCCAAAGAGTGCCTTTAAAGTCCCAGTAAGGCTCCATGACTATCACCAAAAAAGTTGAGCAGTAACAGGAACCCTCTGAGCTCTGAAATCTCAGTGTGAAGAGATCTAATCTTTATCCTCCTTCTTATCCTCAGAGAGACGGCACCATGCAGTGAGAGAAGGGCACATGGCACACGTTAGGGCATCAGGAGAGCTAAGACCATCACAGGATCATTAATCACATTGTCATCCACACACACACACACACACACACACTCAACGGGTTGTTTGGGGTTAGTCCTGCTGGCCGTGCAGCAAATTGGCAAGTGAGTAGAGCGGGGTGAGGGGTTCACAAGGTTGGGAGTGTTGTTTGAGGGTTTGCGCTGAGGGATCTGTTGGCAGATCCTGAGCAGATTGGGAAGGTTAGCATGAGAAGCGTGAAGAGGCCCAAGAGAGAAAGTGTAGATAGGGAGTGACAGAGGAATGGGGACGGGCCCAGCAAAGAGGAGGGGGCGGCAGGACAAACCTTGAGGTACTGAGAGTAAAGTGTGTGTCCGAACGGAGCATGTGTCCGAGGCAGGGGGCCATTAGGATCCAGGTCAGGGGTCAGGGGCCAAAGAGGGGTAAAGAGGGATATACTGACATTAGGAGGGGGGGGGAAGGAGGGTGGAAATGTCTGTGCATGTAAAATATATCTGTTCGTCTTCCGTTTGTAAAAGCGTATGGGAATTTCTGTACAGGATCATTTTCTGAATTTCATAAATAGATGTACATAAAGTATCTGTGCACCTTCTTGAGCTTCTTGGTCTTGGCATCCACCTCCTGTTGCAGTGAAGTGAACGTCTCTCTCAGCTCCACCGTCTCTTCGTCCCGGACCAACATCTGCTGCTGTATCTCCCTCTCGCTGCGAGTCTGAAAGCATTTATTAAAATGTCACCTTATGCTTGTTGCGGTTGCATTTTTTTCTCCCATTGTGTTAAACAGGTCAACCTGAACTCCAAAGTTCTGCTGTGGAAAACTGACTAACTCCTTTCCACACAAACATCAAACAATATATTATAGGAAATTACATTTTCTTTACTTCAAAATATTTAAAATATGTGCTCATTTAAAAACAGGTTCAGAGTCTAAGTATGTGTTTTGCAGCTGTATTACAATAAAGTGGAAACAATACTAAAATATAATATAAATATCAAAGCCTCGAGTTTTGCACTTTTTTGACGTTTTTGCCGTCGCCATCTTGGATTATGGCCATGTCCTGTTTGTTTTTTTCTGCAACCGATGAACATTCGTTATTTGGAATATGGAGGAGTGGCGGAATGACGAAATATACGTCTGGTAGCGGCAGCGACCTGTCAGTTGCAGTAAGCCGCCCTAAAGCTGCTGTAATCCTACAATTTCCCCACTACGGGACTAATAAAGGATTATCTTATTTTATCTTATCTTCATGGTCTATTTTACTCTCAATGGGACCATCATTTACGAAATGAACGTTATTCTATATTGAAGAAGACTTCAAACTATAGCGATTGAGACCATAAACTCAAGTTTACAATGTTTACTAAGGTAATAAATCAAGTGAGAAGTCATAGAGTGCAACCTAAGCAGTCGGCCCCTGCTGGTCAGTGGCGAGAATGCAAGTTTTAAGACACTTCAGCATTGGCTTCACTCGGCAGAACTGCTATTGGCAGATATTCTCAACATCATACTCATTTTGAACAGCCCTTGAGCAAAATGAATCTTCATTCATGGTTCCACGAACCATTATTGTTCAGGAGTATCTAGTAAAATGCAGTTTGTTGAATTGAATTTGAATCGTGTACCTTATCTATATAAACACACAGTTTTACCTGCTCAGCAATCTCGTGCCTTTTCACCTCCAGCATCTTCTGCTGCTCGTTGGTGTGATCGATGATGTTCTTCCCACCAACCAGCAGCTTGCTCTCCATCGCCTGAGAAAAGCAAAACAAATATTTATATTTATATTTATGAAGAAGAACCTGCTTTGTGTCGTTGTAGCAGCTACAGTGCCTTCAAATACATGCATTGAGTGTTTTTCTCGAGGTCAAACTAAGTTCATTTGGACACCGAACAATTAAGCCTCTGCGAGTTTTGTGTGTGTGTTGGAGCTGCACTCGGTGCAGACATTGTGCTGACGAGGCGGACGGAGCTGGAAGTGGGCGGCTTAACGTCCTCGATGACACCATCCCAGAACCAGCTGAGCTTGGCTTAAAACTTTGTAGCGCTTCAGACATGAATCACGTTCAAAAGAGTCCGATACCATCTTTGATCCAGACTGAAATATCTCGACAGCTATCAGATGGATTACCATGACATTTTGTGGAGACGTTGATGTTTCTCAGAGGATGAATCCCACTGACTTTGGGGATCTCCTGACTTTTCAACTCGCTCCACCAGCAGGACAATGTTGTGTTATTTTGTGACTATATATATATATATATATATATATATATATATATCAGTGGGATGGATTGCCCTGACATTTAGCACAGACGTTCATGCTCAGGACGAATTATAATAACATTTGGGATTTCTAAACCTTTCTTAACACTATTATCAGGCACCATTATTATTAGTGTGTGTTCAGATCTTCAGATTCTCATTAATAATGCACAATAAATAAGAAGGAAGAAAATGTTTTTAAAAAAACAAGGGGAAAGAGAGAGAAAGGGGCCCAAGAAGGCCAAACAGGGGCCACGGCCATTTTGTATTGCCCACATTCCAGTCTCAGGGCTTATACAAAAAGACAGTGTGTGTCAACTGCCTATACGTTCTTTATTACTCGCACATACACACACACAAACACACACACACACACACACAACACACACACACACACACAGAGTACAGAGTACAGAGTACAGTGGAGTCCTTCAGAGAGGATGCGTCTGCAGCAGGTCTTTACAGAGAGACTCTTTGTTCCGAGATGTCTTTTGTGTAGTGTGTGTGTGTGTGTGTGTGTGTGTGTGTGTGTGTGTGTGTGTGTGTGTGAGACTGACTGGTTTGCTGTTCTTTGTGTTTTGTCATATTCTTTCAGCTTCATTAAAAGGCTTATTCATGTCACATGTTTTCACTCTCATGTATCCCTGGTTGGATAGAGACAAATCCTTTACATACAAGCTTTTATGACTTAAATGGAGAATTTGACATCTTTACAATTCACTCAATGCCTCACCAGGCACATCCATCATACCATTATTGTGAAGAAAATGCCTATTCATGTTTTAACATCAGTAAAATATAACAACATCCACTCTGCTCTGAGTCTCACTGGGTTCATGGAACTATGTCAAAAAACTAATTGCACCAATTCAGAAAATGCAGCAACACCCAATTAAAATCAAGCACTGTTTTGTTACACTGAACATATCCCCGCGCTAGCTTTGAGTTCATACAAGAAAACAAAATGAACTCTTGTTCCGCAGCTGAATGCTAAAGAGCTGCAGTGTTTTTTCTTTCTTTCTTAAAACAGGTTTAATAAAAGTTAAGCATCATGCTCTAAACGAGGCTTCACGTCAGCGGTTTTGTTAATAAAACGGATGAAAAAAAGAATCAAGTTTCAAGGCTCTCTCTTTTTCTGAACTTGTTTCGGTGAAACAAAGACTTTCCTATCATGTCCACCATTCCTTATGGAAATCACACAGTGCTCTGATAGCTGCAGGATGATGATGCCACATTACCCCAAAAAATAATCGTTTTATCTAGAATACATGCTATTGTTATTAAGTCTTGTCGAATTTTAACTAGTCACTTACTTTTACACAAAACTACAGCTTGATTTGTACAATTTCAACACACACAATTCAGATTTGACATTTTAAAATGTGCTTAACAGAACCACTAATACCTGAACCGTGTTGCTTTGAGCCAGCATGGGGGAGAAGTCCTTCAAGTTGTCAGAAAAAATACTAAATGTATCATGTGGTGAGATTGTCTTGTCATGAAGGTAATACATTAACTTTTAATGTCAAATGTAATCCTGCTTTGACTTCATGCCATATTTGAGAATCATGTTTTTGATTTTAAGGTAAAGCGGCTATCAGAGAGGTGAAGATGAAAAGGAGGTGGAGGAAGAAGAGGAGGATGACGATGATGAGGAAGAGGATGAGAAGCTCATGAGTCACTTGTCATAAGAGTCATTATTCTGTTTCCAGGCATCCATGCAGATTGATGTCACACACACACACACACACACACACACACACACACACACACACACAGTCAGGATGTCTGATGATCTCTTAAGGTAGAGTGTAGTAGAGCTTCAGTTTCTTCATAATATCATTATAAACCTTTTGTCCTGGTTTCTCATATACTCAATCAATAAAGCAGATGTAATGTCTAACAATGTATGTCGGTGCTTTTGATAGATTTGAACTCTCAGCATGGTCTACCGTGCAGCAACGAAATCTTCTCCTCGTCTGATGATCTCATATTCACACGTCACAGAAGGCCCCGACGAAGCCTTTTGCTTAGTATCTTGACGCAGAAGGTCTGAACGTGGTTAACATTGAGAAGCGGTTGCGGTGTAGGTTTACACAACACAACTACTTGGTTAGAGGTCATGGTTTGACTTCAAAAAAGTACGCTTGTTACATTTGGCAGCGTTGCATCCCATAACATAAAATCTGTCTAAGTCGCTCAACCTTTGGGTTTCACATGGGAAACGAACACTGGTCCCCTGAGTGAAGGTCCTGTGTTTGTGTTCCCGTTCACCCTCCCGCCCTTAGCATAATAAAAAAAACCTTAATACTACGTCAATTGCTCTGATCATCTAATAATGACACGATTGGGTTTATATTGGAGTTAGCTGAAAGCTTGGTGCGGCTAAAGGTTGTACGCACAAGACGCCAAGGGCCAAGGCCCGGGTGCCGGTATGTGACGCCGTGTGGGGTGAGACCAGAATGGTGGATACATGTAGAAAAATAACTTAGATATGTGACGTTATCTGTTAAATAATGTAATATGTTTTAGATTGGTCTGAATTTTTACGTTTGACGTGCAAACTGATTGTAATTGTCTGAACAATCAACGATCTGGCTGTTTGGCGGATTTGTGACATGCATCACATTTTGGTTGGCTGAGCTTGTTTTAATAATACTAGAATCTTATTTTACATGCTACTTTTAAAAGCTGCTTTGACTAATTAAGAAAGCGTTCCCAGTGTTGCATGCAAGATGTTTGACTGGTTTTATGGCTTCATTGTTTCTCGTGTCTTCCGTCATTGTTGATGGAAGCCTGCGAGGACGTCTGCAGACTGAAGCGTTTATTAACGCATCACACTCTTCCTTGAGCTTGTGTGTGCATATATGTGTCAGCCTGCATATTTGTGAGCGTATGTATAATCTGCACATAAGTGTGTGCTCAAACTCTTCTGGCTGTGACTGATCCGTTTCCTGATGGGAAAAGTGAGGAGAATGGGAAGTGTTGCATATTGAGCTGGCTCAACCGCATCAGCCAGCCAATCACAGCGAGGCCAGGGGCCTGCTGGGAGCGGCCGGGTTATAAATACAATGTGACGACAACCGCTCTCGTGTGTGCAGCAGAGAGACAGGAGCTTGCTGGGAAGAGACAGAGACATGCAAGCAGATGAGAGTGTGGATGTAAAAAGACACTGAGCATGAAAGACAGATGTAGAAGAAAAAAAAGAGAACAAATGTCAGGTTGTCTTGAGAATCAGTTTCATTCGGTTTCATCAGTGCTGGTCGATGCAGAAATCGCATCAGGAGCCACAACTAAAAGCCTAAAATCTCATTACCATTCACTCGCTGTCAATCATCTCCTGCATCCACCAAACATACGAGGGAGGTTCAGTAAGTGACATGCAATCGATGGACCTCAATGTAAGACCAGAATTAACCCAGATGAACCTGAAAAACACTATTTTATCCTACTAGAATGAAACAAGTCATTTATAAGATGACTTATTATTATGTTGTTTATTCAAATTAGCGAAATTAGCGATATGACTTAATTTCAAGAGAGTCTAAGCGTCTATTTGTAAAAAAAAAAAAAGATTCAAAACTAACAGACTTGGAGAAAATGTCACATTTGCTGTCACATTCGAGACAACATAGGAGGAAATGGTGTTATGGAGCTGCAAAGTCCACAAGCGGAAGAGGTCAGGGTGGATAAATGGAGCAAAGAAATGTCAGATTTTGACGCAAGAACCGCTGTTCAGCTTCTGTTTCTATATAGGTCAACAATGATTTTAATTTAACCATGAGCATGGTTCCCTAACCTTTAAAAAGTAATTATTGTTTCGTTAACAAAGGTCCCTTTGCAGTTTTTTAGGAATGCAATGCTAAATTGATGGAGTAAGGTTTGTGTTGAACATCTTTACACAGCTTGTAAATGGCTGAATTAATTATAAAAATGTTTAACAGTCGATATATGCTTTGAGTGTTTTTTTTTATATTTTGTATAATCAAAACAATATTGCCACTTAGTGTTAACCTCTGTAGGCCATAAAATATTATAGAACAGTGATTAAAGCAAGCGCTTGTTTGTCTCCTTGTGTTGAGATATGACTCTGCTCTCTCCCCTGATCACATGACTGGATGCTCAGTTCATGAACACTCTCTCACACACACACACACACACACACACACACACACACACACACACACACACACACACACACACACACAGTTGATTCATCCATAATTCAGTGATTGTGGCTTCCATGCTGAAAGATGGAGAGCAGTGATGAGCTCTTTCTGTTCATTAGCAAACACACACAGGCACACGCACACGCACACACACACACACACACACACACACACACACACACACACACACACACACACACACACACACACAGGCCTTCCTCTCTGTGTCCAGACTTTTTCCTCCTCTAATTACAAAGGAAGTCAGCTTTATAAACAGGAAACAGTCATTCTATCCATGATGTGATGCATGTATGTGTGTGTGTGTGTGTGTGTGTGTGTGTGTGTGTGTGTGTGTGTGTGTGTGTGGGGGTGGGGGGTAAAATACAGTCAGCAGGCTTAAATGGGCGTCTACTGTATATTGTGGAAATCTGATATGTGTGTATGTTCATGCATGCATGTGTGAGTGTGTGTGTGTGGTACTTGGCATTGTTACTGACCGTGCATTCTGATTGGCTGAGCTTCAGTTTACAGGATGCAGTAAGCTCTTAATGCAATGTCTTCCTCCAGTGACAAAAAACAGCAAAGACTGGAAAATGCATTAATGGTAAAATAGTACCCACATATAATTGTTTTTCAGCTGAATGATTGAATTATCTGACTGCTCCAGGCCCAGTTACCGTCCTTCTGTTTGCTGTAAAGCGTGACTGTGCCAGACAGATGTTGATCTGTCTGGCTTTTTACAAAAGAAATGAAAAGATCAAAAGAAATCAAAGACAAATGGCAGAGTGTTTCCCACAACACAGACTTTATCTGGGCAGCTTGCCATGGAGGCATTTTTTTATATTTTTATCTCTGTTTATTAGATTCACTCATTTGTAGTAACATTTTTTAACCAGTCAAATTCAGGCTTTTCAAATGAAATTCATTAAATTGACCTATTTTGACTGTTTTTTCTTTGGAAACAAGGCATTCTCAGAAAAGCAAACAGTAGATAAAGCAGGTTGATGTAAATTACACGTATATCAAATTAACTTGAATGAGAGAAAGAAAAAGAAGGTGGAGAAACATACAAACAAAAAGAAAGTGGGATGGAGAAACAAAGCAGCACATCTTGAGGTTTAATCAAAATGTTTAATGCCAGATGAAGAGCTACCGCTACATATGAGACGTGAGTACCAAAATAAAAGCATGTTTCACAGTCTACAGTTCAGATAGCTTAAATAACTGGTTTGACATTCTTCTTAAAGGGGTACAGATAGACAGTAAGAAGAAGCGAGACGTGACAGTTTTGACCCAGAAAAGTGGGTCTAAGAATAGCCTCCTTATGGGAAGCTGCTGCTCAGCATGAAGCTCTCAACAGTGACTCCACTGATAGCCGACTGTTTCATAACAACAGAAACACTGTTAAGAGGTAGACTTCACATATGTACGTGTTAGCTCAAAAGATGCCAAAGTTAACAGAACAAACACTGGAGCGTAAAGGTGGTAAAACATCGCCTCAAGAGAGATGTTGTGATGTAGCAGAAATGTGCAGAAGATGGAAAAATGTCTACATTTTTCTACAATTTTGACAAACCAAACAGTTGATTATTGTAGAAATTAATTATCAGCCTAATACATTATATAGAAAAAGACATTCGTATGTGTACTTTTTCTTAAGTAAAGGATCTCACTACTTCTACTTCCACCCCCGCATGTGAGTCAAACTTGGTGGCAACTCCAGCAGAGCAGACAACAGCTGAACAACAGTTGCAGCAACATTACAACGCAGAATCCACAGATGGAGTGCCGCACCTTGGAGGCCAGTGAGCTAACAGCACCCTGCAGAAACACCAGCTGACCCAACACAGCTTCACAAGGCTTCCTGACCCACTTACATGTGTGTGTGTGTGTGTGTGTGTGTGTGTGTGTGTGTGTGTGTGTGTGTGTGTGTGTGTGTGTGTGTGTGTGTGTCTGAGAGACAGGGAGGAACATGGAGAAGGGTTTCAATGATTTTATCTATAATTCTCACTCGCTCACTCTCTTGCTCTCTCAAACTGTCTCCCTGCCTGGCAACCTGCCTCTCATTGGTAATCAAAGTAGAGAGAGAGAAAAGGAACCCCCAGGCCACACGCTGTGATTGGTAGGCAAATATCGCTCTCAGCCAATCAGAGGGAGGCAGAGCCAGGGCTGATTGATTAGAATGGAAATGTTGCAGGATCACAACTTCATGAGTAATAAGGCAGGTAAATGATGAAGTCTTATGGACTATGGACTATATTGTTTGATACAGGATCATGTCATGTTAACATTTGTCCAGTTATCTATTAAAATAAAAATACAAAAATATCCAGAATTCCTCTCAGAATTCTGGGTATTTTTCAGCTTTGAAAACATGTTTTAGGAGTAATAGGTGGGATTTAAAAAGAAACGTTCAGACCTGTGACCATTCAGACCTGACGTTCAGACCTGTGACCATAGACATATGGTGATTCAGTTTCATTCATATATATATATATATATATATATATATATATATATATATATATATATATATATATATATATATATATATTGTCACCAAATGCTTTGAAAAGATGAAAACGTGTTTGTACATCTCCATCCATCATCTGTGGCACGCCTCCTCATGCCCATTTGTTCCTACTGAAGGTGTCAATCACACATATTATAAATATCTATTATATATTTTAAAACTAGGTAACTCTACCAGGTCATAAAACAGCTGAGCACTGTATGTTTTAGCGAATGCTACTATGTGGGATGACTTAATAAACTACAGTGAGTGTTCATGGTAATGAATGAACATTGAGCAACATTGATAGTTTAGTTTTTTTCATGAAATGTGTTGACCACCAGATTTGCATCTTAGAATAAACAAATTAACTTGTATCTTGTATCTTCCTTGAAAAACAGTCCTTTGAACATTTGCAGGTTTTCCTTCTGATGCATCAAAGGCAGGAAATACCAGTTGTCCTTAATCATCTTCCTCCTGGGGGAGGGGATTGGGGGGTCGGGGGAGAGAAGGACTTTTGCTGATTTGTCAGCGCTGACAGCAGCCACACTGTCAGCATTAAACAAAGACACGGCGACAAATATGTGCAGTGTCATCACAGGTGATTTCACATGATTTAGCACAAAACAGCATTAGGCTATGGCAAGGCACTTTGGAGGACAACGTGATGGGAAGAAATGTGAGCTGCAGAAACGTACATGAAAGCACTCAGTGTGAAGGGCATCGCATCAGGATATACATTAGCTCCGTCTCATGGGACTTTCCCAGACCTCATACCTCCACTCAGGACAAAGAACGGCCACGTATTAAAGATGAGGCAAAAACTAGAGAGAGTTAACACAGCTCTTGAGTTTACTGTCGGTTGGCACAAGTGCTGCCATACACACTCCAATGTTTTTGCCAATTTGATGAATTTGAGATCTTTTGTTTGAGTATATGCTGTCGTGTGCATTTATTACATAAAACAAACTAAATATTTGTTTTGACGTAATGCGTAAAAGTAGAACAAGATTTATTGTGTGTGCTTACATTTGCCATCTTGTTATAGATGTGCATCCATGTCAAAACAGAAAATGTAATTTTATATTGATCTCGACCATATTGCCAGATCAACAGATTAATGTTTCAATAGACCAGAGTGTAATGCAGCCACAATGCATGCTGTGTTTTAAGATAGGAGTTTAAAGCAAAAAAATATTATTATTATTATAATTGATAACATTGTGATAGTGAAACAAGTAACTGGGCCGTGGGACGTTAGTGTTGTAGCTGGCGATTGAGCAGCAGAACCCCTGATGATATCTGCTGTTGTTCTAGGGGAGGTGTTATGATAAGGATGGCTCCAGTGCGTCATGGAGCCATGATTTCAGACCTGCCCATAATATCCTGACCACAAAAATTATGAAAAACAATCTAACTCCACAGTTGAGTACTGTATAGTTCATTGTCTTTTCACAATATAAAATAATGTTCGATGACGTGTAATGTGTTTAGAAACACATCGCAGACTTTAAAACTGTACTTTTTCTCAGCTGGAAGATCTCTCTCTCTCTCTATCTGTTGTTTCACCACCACCTACACAGGTTATATATTACCCATCATGCCTCTGCTTTGGGAGTTTTTAAAGAGAGCATCACCATATTAATAGCAGAAAAAGAGGAAACCAGCAGGGATACAACCTCAACCTGCCCTTCCAATGTGCCCACTGAAAATATATTTTTCCTCCCCTCATTTCCTCACAATAGGGCCTCTGCAGCTCAGTAAGCTGATCCAGTATAGTGTCTCATGTTCGATGATCCGGGCTGCAGCTCCAGTATTATGGACTGTAGTCACCAAGTCACTCTGCATGGCTGACCTATTGACTGGATATGGCCACGAATCAGAGCAAGTAATTAATGCAGCTCTGACTCGGTCTTTGATTGCTGCATGTGTGTGAATGTGTAGGGCAAAGGGAGAATTGACATTTCAAGCTACATTGGTCACCAGTTCCTGTCTGGACGTATGAGACATCCGACCAGACTGTGGGGGAAAGAGAAGCAGATACAAAAACACATAATGCCATTCATTGGAACATGGAAAATATTTCACTGGAAAATATCATGTGAGTAGTTTAATCGAGTTAAAGTGGAGATTCAGCATCAATAAATGGAACCAGGCTGCACCTCACAAACTAGTTATTACGTGGAGATTAGTTGTTCTTCGATATTTTGCATCCGATAGCTGCAAAGGGCCTCAAGTCTGGCTCTCTTTTTATTATTTGGCTTCACTGAGCCTAATGTATATAGAGCGCAAACATTGATATTCAAGCAGGTGAAATGGAAACAATACAATCACATATTTGAGAAAAAACAAACGGGAAATGTAGACAATGCTCCATGCATTTGGGCCATTGTGTTGTTTTCATCTGTCTCCAACAAGTCTCCAAGGTTGGAAGTACATTACTCAATACCTGGAGGGCCCCTTTAATGGAGAGCATTTATTTTTCACTAATACCTGATGTGTTACACACACGCACACACGCACGCACACACACACACACACACACACACACACACACACACACACACACACACACACACAATTGGATATGAAGCTCTTTGTGTTGTAATGTCCCTTAATAACAGCTCATCAGATTATCACACTTGATAATCCCAAAAACCACATGTCCTTAATCTGATTTCCTGGTTAGTGTGTGTGTGTGTGTGTGTGTGTGTTCAAGAGAGAGAGAGAGAGAGAGAGAGAGAGAGAGAGAGAAAGATGAACCATGAGTGGCTTCCATGTCAAATCTGAGCAGAGCATTATGGGTCTTTGTGTTTTTATGACACGTGAATCTGTGTGTGTTAATATGTTGTCTATGTTTGTAAAGAATGGATGAATGAAGCTACTGACTGGACTCACAGGGACGAGCTCTCACCTTGTACTTGGCGGTCAATTGCTCGGTGGCCTCTTGCTCCTTCCTCAGAACTCCCATCATCATCTCCTTCTCTCCCAGGAGCCTCTGCTTCTCATCAGCCAACATGAATTGATCTTCTCTGATATCCTGTTTTTCCCTTTCCAACCGCTCCTCCAGCTTCACGTAGTCCTCCGCCTCCTTCTCCACCCCTTCTTCCTCGTCCTCCTCACCCTCCGTCTCTTCATCCCCGTCTCTCTCCCATCCCTCGCCGTCCACCTGCTCCTTCTTCTGTTTGCTCCACTTCCTGTGGTGGAGTTGGGCCCTGAGGCGAGCGATCTCCTTCTGGAACTCGCGCAGCTGTGCGTCCTTGGGATCCTCGTTGACTCTGGGCTGGTTCTGGATGTTCTTGGCCCGGTTGGCATAGCGGAGGGTGGTGAGGGTCTCCTCGTAGTGCTGAGGTGCCGGGCCTAAGGTGGCGACCATGACGGTCTTTGCATTCCCGCCCAAAGAGTCCTGCAACAGCCGAGTCAGTTTGGAGTCCCGGTACGGCACATGGCCGCTGCGCCCGTCGGCCAGTGCGGAGATCACGTTCCCTAGGGCCGACAAGGACAGGTTGATCTTGGCGGCCTCTTTCAGGCGCTCTCCCTGGACGCCAGACTTGGCTTGGCGCTCGCTGCCAGCCAGATCCACCAGGTTGAGGCGGCCGACCCTGATGTGTTTCCTCCCGTCCGGTCCGGGCTGGCTGCACTCCACTGTGATCATGAACAAGGCATGGGACCGAGACGAGTGTTCGTTCATGTCTGTTGCGGCGACCGCCCTCGCCTGGTTGCCCTCGTTCATCGCCTCTTCGATCTCCTTGATGCTCTTGCACACACGCGATTTGAGGTCCGGCACATACACCCCGGACTCTGGACTCTCCCGGAGCTCCAGGGCCCTGGCGTTGCCGTGGTTGGGGTCAAGGAGATCCAGAACCTCCTCCAGATAGATCTCGAGGTAGGACGCCCGCACCAGGTACTGCCTATCAGACTGCGAGCGGGATATGTGTGTGAAGATGTGGTCGAACGCGTTGGGGATCACACCCCGTTTCTCCGGGTCCAACCACGCCCCTTGCATGGTGTAAGTCTTCCCGGTTCCTGTTTGTCCGTACGCAAATATGGTACCATTGAACCCTGCAAGCACCGAATCGATCAGCGGCCGCACGCTCTCGTCGTACAGGTCCCCCTGTTTGGAGTTTGCATCATAAACTGCATCGAACGTGAATGTTTTCTGAGGCTCGCTGGTCGGCGCTCGAGGGTTTCGGAGGATCACCTGCCCGAGCCGGAGGTCCATCTGCACAATGCACCCCGCAGGCCCATTGGACTCCTCCTTCCGGTTCAAAGGACGGCATCGAACTACCACCTTCACTGATTCACTGCTCTTATTTTTCGACATGGCTGGCTTCTGTTTCTTGTTATATGCAACAAAATTACAATCTATATTAGCTAACTCAAAACAGGCTGGAAATGATGCCTTTAATCAGCCCCCTGTCTGCCTTGTGAAACCATTGATTTTTGAAAAACATTTATGACAAAATCACTATAGTTGTAGATTCTATTATGAATCAAATAGCTATAGTGTCAAACAACACCGTCTCCACTAACCGCCAACACAATGCATGAAAGATGCCACTACTCTAATGAAAAATCCCCTTTCCTTATTGTCTGTAATATTAGCTCACAAATACACAGACGGCCAGCAGATCTCACGCGTTGGATCGACGCTCCATTGCAGATCCGCGTCCAGATTCACTCGGTGGAGAAAAAAATAATTCAGCAATGCCGACAATGACAACATATTCAGATGTCCCACTCATATGTTCCCGGTAGATCCGCTACACAGCGCCGTCCCGCATCCTCCTGTCCGCCGCTCACTGATGCTCCGAGGTGGGCTTGCGGCTCTCCGTCTGTGCGGAGAAACGGAGCTTCCCTACTGTATGCAACACACACACACACGCGCGCGCGCGCACACACAGAGAGACTCACACACATACATACACACGCAGTCATTCAAATACCACACCCCACACCACTGCGGTGTGGAACAAAGGATCATGGGAAATGAAGTTTAGTCCGAGAAAATGTCATATTTGCTCTTGAGAAAAATTGAAATGTTCCCTAAAATACATATTTAGTGTCTCTGGGGATCTCCTTCAAAATAAAAAACAAAAATATAACCTTTTTTAGTTTAAACAATGTTTTACGGCCTCTACTATATATATATATATATATATATATGTATATATATATATGTATATATATACATATATATATATATATATATATATATATATATATATACATATATAAATATATGTATATATATATTAGTTTAATTGTTCTACATAATGCATCGTAAGCTTTACTGTCATCCCATGGTATTCACAATAACCAGGTGACATGATAAAAAAAAGGATGTTTAATGATTTTTAAATGTGAGTTTTTTTGGATGAAAACCCAACAATTAATTTTTACATTTGAGTAAAAAGTCAGATGAATTGCAGAGAGAAAAGACACTCTGATGATGTAATCCACGGACAAATCTGTGAGCGCCTTCATACATAATGAATATTCTTCTGACAGCCCTTTGATTTGACTGTGGATATGGGAAAACTCTATGACTTCGTAGCTCTGCAATCAAATAAAAGGGATTTTCATTTAATATCTAAAATCTCTTTAAAAACAAAAGTTACTTCAAGACATTTCAAATATCAACACTTTGATTTCTTTCGCAGGGACAGTTTAGAGATTATAATAATTTAGATATGGAAGAACACTTGAATAGCAGTTGTATTGTGTGGTACATTCCCTGTTTAATGGCCAGATATGATATTGTAATATTATTGTTCCTAACTTTTTATTCTATTTGTTTTTATTGTATTTTCTATGTGGGTTTTAATCCTGTATTGGATCTGGATTTGTCTTTTACTGATTATAGCCTGTAATTGTTGTAGCTCGAGGTATAAGGAATATAAAACAATCACCAATATAAATAGTTTATTTTAAAATAAGAAGTATGAGGTGTGTTCTATAAAAGACTAACCTCACACATCTGTTTCATTACATTTGATGTGAGTGTATTACAAAGATTTGATGTCAGACACAAAAAGGTGACTTATTCTAGTAGGTGTATGGCTCTTTTATCACCAGTCAGATTTTGAAGATAGCTTCACTAGTTCTCATACAATTGGGCTCCCAAAGCGGCACAAATTAAGGACAAGGGGACCAAATAAAAAATGAATAGTTACAAGGCTTATTTAACAGTTTATTCATGACACAATAGCACCACCTGGTGAAATAAGTTCAGAATACACAATGACCTGCAGGCAGGCAGGTCATTGAAGGAGCCAGTAAAGGAGGCCAAGAGATTCCGGTGTCACCTAAAATGATGCTTTCAAAGTTGTGCATTAATGCTGATGTTGACTGACCAGAAAGTGCAAAGGCTCGGCCACATGGGAAACTCACATTAGTCACTAATGCTAGAAGACACTTCATACATCCCCTCACTTGCATGTGTTTTTAATCTGGCTGCCCAGGTATCAAATGACTGAATGTCACTGAACAATCTTGAAAAATGACCTAGTATGATCTTTTGGGAGTAACATTCATCAGCAGGGCGTTGATTTGCAGGTGTGATGTCAGGAATATTGACCTGCCAAACTAAAATGAGTGGGATTGACCTGCGTAACAAAAGGTTTGGAAATACCTTGAATCTCCCATGAGTCAATTGGTTAAGAAAATGGTTAGAATGCGTGTGTGTGTGTGTGTGTGTGTGTGTGTGTGTGTGTGTGTGTGTGTGTGTGTGTGTGTGCTACTCCCATAGTTTTAAATGTGTATCCAGCTGCCCTGTGGGGAACCCAAAGCAGCTGGAGAAGGCCCTCTCTACGGTCTTTCGTCTTTGTCATGGTACACAGGGAAAGACAGACCTCTACTCCAGAGGCTGGCCAACGGAAAGAACCTGGAGCTACTTGTTAAGCCTGTCCTCCAATCACAAAGGAATGTGTCTCTGTCCAAGGTGCTGATGCTATTTTCGAGTCTTATCTTTTAAAATGTCCACTTCTTGGTTACTCCTCGGCATGTATTGCTTCCATCTACGACCACTGCCCTGGAGTCGTCTATAACACAAGGGTAGATTAAGTCTTTTTCATGATTTGTCTGTGTGCCCCTGTAATTTCTTGTCTATTTTAAATGTTTCATGTGACTAGGAGTCTGGGTGTTTGTCTGTTTATTTAGATTGCTGGTCAGTTTACGCAAGACCAACGGGGATTTTGTGGGTTGCCCAAATATTCTTGCAGCTCAGAAGAATCTGGCAGGAGTTGCAAGCCAAGTGCAGCCAACCTTATCAGCTTGTCTTCTTCACAGCTGGGAAACATGGTCCACGAGGGGTGTGACCAAGCATGGGTTTTTGACGCCTGGAAATGAGAACGGGAGTTTCACGTACAACAGGCCTTGATTGGCCTCTTTGCCATCCCACTGTCATTGTCTCCAGCTACTAGTTCACACTCCATAGTCGGTCCGTGCTGGACTTGAATCTGCTCCCAAGTTCCCAAGTCAAGTCCCATACGGCCTGAGCTAATGCTCAAAATCTGTTAACAGGGACATACAGAGCTAAACATACAATACAATTGGGACATCCTGGTGGCCCGAATGATCAACATGAACTGTGCAGTGTTAGTCTCCCTGCCTTTTATCCTGCCACCTTTCAACGCCCACTGTTGACTGAAGGCAAGAAATGCTCAAGTAAAAACAAAACCATAAAGCCATCTGGTTTAGCTGATGTGAAAACAGAATTCCTCCTTAAATGTACATAACTATCACAGCCAGAAGAGTGACTGTGGAGATTTGAGTGGTATTTCTGGGTGTCTGTGGGAGTGTGAGAGGAACCCTGGGGCCCCTTGCAGCAAAATACAGGAATGCATCCTGACCTGGCAGGATTTGTGTGTTAAGACATGATTTATTGGAATAACAAAGATTGCTTAGCTGTTGAAAAGACGGAGCAGGAATACAACAGATGGGCAATATGGGCGAACATTAAGATGTTATTCATTTAGCCAATGATATGTCATGGTTCCGCACAAAGAACATCTTTGAGCTTGCATGCGAACTTCTGCTGTGTATCACATTTTTAACCTCTGTAACATCTGTTTGAGGCTGGTTGCATCTTCTTTCTCTTTTTGGTCATGCTGTTATGTGTATCTGAACTTTTCAATGAAAACATTGGATGGTTGATGAGGAATTGTACAGACACTCATGGTAAGCATAGGAGGAATAAGCTCTTCCTGATTTCTCTATGTATTGACAATTGTTGATAGATATACATAATGAACCGCTGAACATGTTTTAAAATGACTATTTTGCCCCCTAGTGTCTTGTTAACCTGTGGCACCGTATGACGTGTGTATTATAATACACACTTTATACGGTGCCATAGGTTGACAAGACACTGCAGCACAGAACCGGTGACTGTATTATTTCCCCTTCTCTGACTTACAATTATTTATTTATACCTTTCTTAATATCTTTATTTCTTACTTCATATTTAAAGTATTGCTCCAGTGTTTCCCTTCTTTACATCCGTCTTTCTCTTACTTTATGACTGTATTTCCTTATGTTTCTTTGTCTTTATCTTTTGTAACTTTCTGGCAAGTCTGTACTCGGCAGTAGAAAGCAGGACATACTCAACATTCCTAAGGAGTGTCTGAGAGTCGAACTTTTCTGACAAGCGGAAGAAGGAAAAGAGTCACACACTCACACAAACACACACAAACACACACATTCACGGAAAAGAGCGCACACTAATGTTGTGTACATGGATACTCCCTCGGTGTGTTTCCAGTTATTAAACTACTTTAGTGGATATATGTCCCGCAGTTCACAGAGCAGAGGATGTGGGAAACGCCCGTAACAAGCACAGAAGTACTTATATATGACATCACTTTGCCTGACTCACAGCTGGGATAGTCACCGCATCAAATGCCAGCTTGAAAACTGAAACACTCCCCGGTAAAAGAAAGATCCGCAAGAAACTGGTCGACATATTGGATCATTAGATGCGTTTGTATTCAGTGAAGTGATCGGAGCGTTGAGCCTAAATGTCCAACCAATTTACGCAGTAACATTTGCCCTTTCTGTCAATCTAATATACGCTCTTTTACCTCTCGATGTTTGCGATAATAGCCAATCATAATTGCGTATTCAAAGGAATGACAGCGGAGTGGGCCAATCAGAAACGTGCGTTCTGACAGAAGGGGCGGGACAAAGGCGTGTCTGTGGGCTTAGGGTGTCGCCGCGGTGGCTCCCATTCGAAGGCGACGGCGGTCGTCTATATTTCGGTCGTAATCTCTCCAGAAAAAAGAGGCGAAATATCTCCGACTAGACAGTGAATTTAACAGACTTCAGCGTGGAGATATTTTTCAAGTTCTTCCTTGTCCAGCTTGCGACAGGGCTCTGGAATGACGGGGTGTGCCGAGAATTTGAATTAGCTCGCCGTTAGTTTGAAGAAAGAGTGAGTCGGGGTAGAAAGAGAGAGAGAGCGAGAGAGAGGAGCCATTTTGTCCCGACTGTGTGGGAGAAAAGAAAGAGTGGAAAAGAGGAATCACACGGGGGGCGATCCTATTTTTTTTGCTTTCTGTTCTCATGCTGTAAAGGGGGGGAATAGTCGGGCTTGGGGAATCTAACTTCTCAGACACGTCCACGTTATCCTGGAGGTATTTAGCCAACTAGCTTGCCGAGCTAATCAACAAATCCCAGATTGTTAACTGTTTCACAGTCAAGAGGAGCTGGGCAGCTGATCAGGTTGGCAAAGGAGCTGGCTTTACACTCGACACACTAGGGTTATCCGGGGTTGTGTGTGTGTGTTTTTTTTGTAACTTGTCTGGGTCAACACAAGCTGTTCTTCAATGGCGAAGAAGACGTACGACTTGCTGTTCAAGCTGCTTCTGATCGGAGACTCGGGCGTGGGGAAGACCTGTGTGCTGTTCCGCTTCTCTGACGACGCCTTCAACACAACCTTCATCTCCACTATAGGTAAGCAGACCCGGACCCACATATACTCGGATGATGTGTTGTTACAGGTGTTTGGGATTTATTTAGCTGAACCCTTCCAACTGACAGCTGGGGGGGGGGGGACTTTCTCCTGCAGCTGGACATGGTAGACGGGACACATTAGGTTAGCTCGCGTGCTATCAGCATGCACTACTAGCTACTAGGCCTCTCCTGGAGAGCTAGCGGTACTTGTGCCTCTTTATGAGCTCTTATCTGAACCAAAGTCGCCCCTGTTTCAACCGACAGCTTTAATATTAAAAACGCGAGGGTTGTGTTTGATCCAGCCTGGCAGCAGGGGAGAGTATTACCGGTTTAGGTGGCAGGGGGTTCGCTGTCATGGCTCTCGACCCGGTGGCTAGTGAGCTAGCGAGGCTAGCACCGGGTGTCGGTACAGGGCCGTGCTGCTGTTACAAAAGCACCCCATCTCCCCGTATAACTCACATGTGCTTTAATCTCACTATGAACGTAGCTACATGACTGTGCGTTTGTCTCCGTCGTGAATTAAACATTGAAGATAACTAATCTCTGGATCTTTGTTCAAAAGGATAGATCCCACCCTTCAAAAGCAGTTATTAAGCAATCAGTTATTTTACTGAAGGAAAAAGAAGCAATGCCATAATGTAAACAAATGTATTGCAAATAATAGTTCTGTAAAAGTTCACTAGTATTATTCGTGAAATGTACTTCAAAAGGAAAGTACCGACTATGCTACTGAAGTTAACTTGTTTTTTAGATTGTCATTTATATTTGGTTGCTGGCCAATTGTTACTGCGACATTAATTTGGAAGCAAAGTTTAATGAAATCATATATGATTTTTTTTTTTTTATGTAAAATCTGAATCTGCCATGTAACTACTTGTGACTAGTTTGCGAGTAATTGAAGTGGAGTATAAAGTCAAATAATTAACTCTAAATTGTTGTAGAGTAGAAAAATAAAGTCGCAGAAACTGCTACTGAAACATACCTAAATAGAAGTACTGAAGTAAATGTACTTGTAACCTTCCATGACTATGCCAAAGATAACCATAAACAATTCATCATGGTGGCATCATTAGTTTCCCCTCTCTGTCCTCTGCGCATGCATCCAACATCATGCTCACATGAGTCAAGTGTCAAACTATGTCAAATCCCTTCACAGCCGAAGTGAAGGCTCCATTTACCCTTGTTGCCCAAGATCAGTGCTGAGTTATAATGTAACTTTACGTGCTTTGCGCAACCACATGAAGCTGATTGTTTGCAGTACATGGGCATTATAGCCTTGATCTCTTGATTTTAGCTTTGCTTTCAAGCCCAGGTTTTCTTTTTAAGTGTTGACAACATGTCTTGACTGTTTGTCTAAGGACACACAACCATGATGGGCGGCAGTGTTCCCAGTGGCATCCATTGTGGATTAAATGTGTTCAGGTCCAGCAATGAACAATCACTGTTGCAAAGCTGGCTGTCACATGCGTTTGTTTACGTTTTTTGTTATTGTGTTGTCTTGCAATCAGCCTATAGGGATTGTGTTGTATTATACTCTCAAAATGTAGTCGCAGTCTGCTATCATATCGAAGCTCTGCCAGTTATAGAGAAGTCTGTGTGTGATGGTCAGTCACAGTACAGTTTCTTCAGCAGTCAAGGAACGACAGTGACCTTTGCTCCTTGCAGCAGCGCTTTCCTGTAGTAAGTCAAGTATATCAATGCCTGTAAGTGTTTGCAGTAACTGCGGGTGCTTTTGTCTCTTACTTGTTAGGACAACTCAGCATATTCAGCATATCCTGAAGCAAAACTTAAGAATAAGCTAAAAAATAACCTGTTTCACATCAAGGATAACATGCTTGACTCTGCTGAAGTGATCGTGTGGTTATCCATCTTACATGTTTAGTTTCTTGTCTAATGTATCCAAAACCTTTGGTTAACAAATAACCAACGGCAAACTTTTATTCTAGTTTACAAGTCATTTGAAAGTATTAACATGACAAGAAACGGGGACAATCATCAGGCTTCAACTTGTCCGAGAGAGTCGTTGCTGTCATTTAGTTTTAAAAAGGCCCACTTGAGGTCCCCCCCTCCTCAGTTTGTCTTAACATATGGCAAGACCTGAGAGATACTGGCACGATGCTGACAAGGAATCACAAACTAACATAATTGTGCTCGTGACAGGATGTTAAGTAAAAACTTTTCATTGGTTCCCTTGGAGAGCTGTGCCCCTAAACACTACAACAGTCATACGCTTCTGTCTCAACTTGTCTTTGTTCTACATCTGTATTCAAAACTAAGCAGCCTGCAACATGATCAAGCGTTAAGAATTTGGACAACACAATCTCTCAGCACACCACACAATCCTGGGAGCTCAGACTTTTAACAATATACAGTAATATGTGAGAATATTGTGCTAATGATTTTTAGATATTGCCTGTTGATTCCACTTTTGTACATTTGTCAGTACTTACTTTTCTGCCTTGCAGTCAGATGATCTTTCATCAGCTTACTGTGTGTAGAATCTATCTATCTTACAAATATGATCATTTTCATTATTCTGCTGTTTGGTGTGCGATGATGTACTTTTGCTTTTCTTGCTATATAATTAGTGAGTTCTTCTTTCTGCCCATATTTTTTGGGCTGCTACGGTTGTATGTTTTGGCAAACATGACTTTGAGTCCAGTGGATGCAACAAACTACTTAAGTGACTGCATCATAGCACCGTAGTGCAGAAAGTACAAAATGTACAGTCCAAAGTTTGCAAAAAATCGACCTCTTTGCTTCTATCCGATTTGTTAAATCAGATAGAGCCTTTGATGTCCAAAACTGGAAAGTCTTGGCAGGACCAGGACTTTGTAAAGAACCAGGAGAACCAGGACATATGAAACAGGAGTCTGTCCGTCTTCTGACACAGTACTCATACCTTTGGAGACACAGATCCACAGCTGCTTCTCAAAATACCCCAACTGGAAACCCCCCCTCACTCATCCTCATTTCCAGTCTCTCTCTTCCTCCTTGGTTATGCAAATTAAAAGTGCTGAATATGCATGATGTTTCGATCTGAAATCTCTTTGCACGACACATCATACATTTTGCATGGAAACTGGTGATGGCTGCAGTGGAATTCATACTTGGGGAAGGAATGGTTCCTCTGGGATTGATAAAAGAGAACTGACCATAAACCACAGACTTTCTGTTAAGATGTCCAATTCAAGTGTCCTTCTCTTGTGTTGGAGTGTGCCCATTTTCCAGTGATCGAGTTAATGTGTGATTGCACAATGCACATATTTTGTGCGACATGCGAATGCACTTCACAAGGGGGGGAAAACGTTTACTTCTTGCTAGGAGGAAGACATAAATCATGGGACAATTCCTGCTGAGCTTGATTTATTTTTTGAGAACACAACTTTTAGTCATAGTAATCAAGAAAACACTGTCTTAATTAATTAATATTACACCTAGCCCCACACAGCTGTTTGAGGCCAATTATAATAAGATAATCAAACAAATAAAAAATGATATGTCACGTTGGGAAATCCTTCCCCTCTCATTGTTTGGTAGAGCAGAGACAGTGAAAATACGCAGACTCCTCTTTTTGTTTCAGTCCCTACCTGTGGCAGTACCGATTTCTACCTTCAACATGCTAAATAAAATAATCTCAAAATTCATCTGGCAGAATAAGAGACCCAGGATAAGGCTTAAAAAATTGTTTCTGCCCAAAGATAAAGGAGGCCTGGGCCTACCAAATTTTAAATTCACTGTCTAGTCGAAGCCTCTCAAAGATGTAGGACGGGATGATGGAGGTAAGGCATTGATGGTCGTTCGTCTGGTCTCCAGCGTAGCTGCAAGGCACTTCAGCACTTGGTTGTGCCGCCAGGTGTAACGGCTTTGAGTCAGGCTTGTCTTACATCCAACCAGAATGTGTTTAAGGTTTGCTGGAGACGGGCAGAGTGGGCATGTTGGGTCTTCTCCGTACCATTGGTGAAGGTTACTGGGAGATGGCAAGACATCATGCGTTGCTCGTAAGATGAAGCTGGTGGGAAATGCTTCCATACTCCACAGCTCCTTCCAAGAGACCTTTCTTCTCAGCTCCCTCGCACCTCATCCACTGTCCCTGTTTCGATTGGGAGACAGCCTTTGCGCACCTTGTTGCCTGCTCTTGCCGGCGCACCTAAATATATAGAAGGCTTATTATAGCTGACAAAATACATTGAACATTAAAGCTGCGGCACGTTGGGGTCGCCGGCGGATTTATTTTTATTATTTAAATTGCATGTAGATCCGACGCTGTAAATCGGATGTTTGGTAGATTTTGTTTGGCCTATGGGGGGACTGGGATCGAACCGGCTGCCTTGTGGTTGCGGGACGACCTCCCATCCCCCTGAGCTATAGCCGCCCTCTAGAAGTTGGTTAGACCAGGTAATGTAAATTGCATGTAAATCCGATGCTGTTTGGCTGATTTCATTTTTACTCTAGTTGGCGCTATGACAATCTCAACATTTCTTCATGTACATGTACTCAGGCCTGGACCAGCATCATGTATGAGGAGTATTGGGAAGATTGCATCATGTATGGAGGAGTTACAATAGTTTTCTCTCAGATAGCGGTTAGCTGAAAGTAGGCGCGTCTTTGCGTCCCCGTAAACGTCAATTCCCATCAGTGTAAAAGGGCAATAAGCTAAAGCAATACTCCTGAGGGTCTTGATATCACTTTAGAATTGAAGTCGATTGCATAAAAATTGTAGGAGAAGTAGTATTTGGCGTAAATTAAAATTAATTAAAAATTAGCATAAATGGGCCGAAAATGCCAAATTGGACGAAGTACTGTAGCGCCCCCTATTGTTTAAATCGGACGACTGATTTATTACAAGTTAAGGTATGCGATGTGCACATATACCCCAAGTTTGGAGTCGTTAGTCCCAATAGTTTTAATGTTATGAGTGTTTAAAAACAAGACACACCCCTAATAGGCTAATTGGTCGATATCTCCTTAACAAAATGAGATATCCAAGAAATTCCAATTTAGCGTTGATGAGCCAGTAAGAATGATAACTACCAAGTTTGGTATGAAAAGGACGTACCGTTTTGTAGAAAAGTGCAAATTTGTGTTTTTCACAAAATTCAAGATGGCGGAAAATATTCATAGGCGGACTTTATGGGTCTGAGAGGCATTTTTGTAGAGCAGGTGGAGATGGACATGTGTGAATTTTGAAGTCAAAAAAACATTCTGGGCGAGGGGCGTCGTCGGTCCAACTTGTAGGGGGCGCTAGAGAGTCTTTTTTTTTTAAAACTTTTTTTCCCGGCTTTGATAGATGTCTATTTTCACCAGACCTGACAAACATTCCAAATTTTGGTGAGTTTTTGAATATGACAAGTCCCCCAAAAAGGTGTCCAATGTTCTAAAATAAGAATCATGAAGAATAATAATAATAATAAGAATCCCAGCAATTTCAGTAGGGTCCTACTCGGACTGACTACGTCAGTCGCTCGGACCCTAATTAAAGAAAAGTGGGAATTGGAACTAAATGTTATAATTGAGGACAACACATGGGAAGACATGTGCAGCACATGCCATAAAGGAATCAACAGCCCATTATGGAAGGAATTCGACTGGAAATTAAAAATGAGATGTTTCTACACACCTCTTGTAATCTCCTCATTTGGGACTGATCCACTGGCTTCACTATGTTGGAGAAATTGTGGAAAAATAGGAGATCATACGCATATCTTTTGGGACTGTCCACTAGTTAGAGGGTTCTGGAAATCAATACAATTATAGAAGTGGAGGTACCCTTAGAGCCACTAATATTTCTGCTGGGGTCCATACCGAAGTATTTAGGGGACACTGATAGGAGGTATATTTTGCGTGTTCTTTTAATTATTGCCAGGAAAACGATAACTGTGAACTGGAAGACTGTAAACCCACCATCAATAACTCAATGGAGACAGAGATTAAAACAGGTCCACACAATGGGGAAAAAATGAATGCAAAATTACAAATGAAAACGGATACCTTCACAAGACGATGGACTTCGGTTACACTATACCTAGATACGATGGAGTAACAAAACCAAGCTCTACCACCAGAATATCACTGCTGTGCCAATTTGTAAACCCTGCCCGAATATGAATGTCAGCTTCCTTTCATTTCCGTATCTCTTTTATATATATATATATATATATATATATATTTTTTTTTTGATTTCATTTTCTTTTTTGTATTATTCTTGTTTACCTCATTGGTTATTTACTTAATTTTTGGTACTTAATGCATGTATTACTTAATTGTATTTAACTGTACTTGGTTGGGCGTTTCGGTCGTCCCCCCCCTCCTTGCTGAGCCCTCCTGGTGGAGTGTGTATGTTGAAGTGAGTACATGGAGGAGGGAGCATACGGGTATGCTGTACGGGTATGTGTGTAGACTGCTGCGTAAGTGTATGGGCATCTGTTAGTCTGGATGTTCATGTATGTAAGAGTTAGAATTTATACTCTTATTTAGACTACCGACACTAAACGCCACCGTTTTGACTATTTGGTACCTGCTTTATCATGTTTGTTTATTTTGATGTCAAGGAGGACTCTGATGTGATGAAAACACAAAATAAAAAGTTCAAAAAAAAAAAAGAAAACACTGTCTTTTACCTTTTTTGTATTATGCCCAATGTTTAATTGCTCCTGGTGACTGTTGTTGAGGCAAAATATCAGTGTAGATAGGTCAAAACATACTATGCTCAGTCTATCTGCAGAAATCTCCCTCTCCTCTGTCTCTTTTTGTTCCTATCCAACTAAGCCTTTCTGTCCCCCTCCCTCTCTCTGGGGAGTGCATAATATTTAGTGAGTCACACATTGGCAGCCAGTTCCTTAATTATTCTATGGCCCCGCTCCACCTAGAGCACAGCTGTTTCTTGGGACTTTTTAACCAATTTCTGACCAGAGCTGAACTGACGGCATACTATTTAACTTGAAAAGTCTGGTCCAAAAATGTGAACACTCATGAATAACCCCCTTGAAATTTGCTTCTTGCGCTTCATGATCATGACAAAGAGGATCATCTCCTAAACCTTACTAAATATTATAAGCATAACGATAAATCATTAGAATAGACACACACATCTACTTTTGTGACTTTTTAGCTGCAGCTGGTAGTGACTGTCTGCATTATCTTGGTTAGCAAATAATGATTGTTTTAATTATTGTGTGATCTGTTGATAATTGATCCTATTGAGTCACGTTACAAGCAAACATTTCCTGGGTCCATCTTATCTAACAAGAGGGTTTGCTGCTTTCTTTGTCCTGTATTTAAAACGCCCAAAATTCGGTTATAAATGCACATCAGTTTCTCAGAGCTTTTAAAAAATCCTGTTTTTTCTTAGGGACTCTAATACACACAGATATTCAGTTATATTCAGATATACAGCAGCCACCAGGATAGTCGGCTACTGTTTATTGCTTGTTTCAGATATCATTTTTATTTTTAGGTCAGCGCTGAGCAAAAAATACAAATCATGATAGAATACAGATTTAAAAAAAAGAGAAGTAGGATCATGTTTGAGACAGTTGGTCAAGAAAGATATGATGGCAATCATCTCCTGAAAGAACACGCAGTGAAGAGTCCTCGTATCAAAAATAATCAAATCCACAGTCTGACCAAAATGGGAACTGAAAAATGTCTGTTTCATAGGAAAAAGTGTGTGCTCCTCCACCACATCTTGTCTTCTTATGCAGCAAAAGTCCAAATGCTTCAGCTAAAAATAAATAATAATACATTTGAAATGTGCATAATATAATGTTTCTAACCAGATTTTAAGCATAGGCTTTTACACTCCACAAGGTTATGGCAGAGTATCTAAACACACTCTGGGTTTCCCTGTGTTCACCGGATTTCTCTCAGTAACCTGATTTATGTGTGGTGTGTGTGCCATTGTTCTCCAGCTGCTGATCCTACAGCTGTGTTTAATGGGCTCAAGGTCTGGGCATGACATTGCAGAATCGGGAAGAAATAATCACTCACTCTCCATTTCCCTGTCCCCCTAAATGCCTGTTTCTGATTCTCTGCTTGCATCGGTGCCAAAATCTGTTTCGTAAACCTTTATTTCCGTTATTCATGGCTGTCACCCATTGTCAGTGCTTCATGCGCTAGTTTAGTTGTTCATATGTTTTCGGTGGCTGATATGTTTTTTTCTTCTTTTTTCTACAGGAATAGACTTCAAGATCAAAACTGTTGAATTACAAGGAAAGAAGATCAAACTACAGATATGGTGAGTCAATATTTTTTTTGCGTTTTTAGTTTGTATACTAGTCCTATTTTCACTGTCACCGTGATATGTGAATCACTACAGAGGCATGAATTTTATTCAGGGTTGGTTACCTAAACCCAGTATTAAACCGTCCCCGGGGCTAAAGGCTGTAGTATTTATTATCGTGCTGAAGCCTCTCCCTGCTCTGTGTCGGGGTGATGGAGAAGCTCTCCAGTAATTTATAATATACCTGATATAGACACGTGTAAACATGTTGAAAAGCAGATCCACAATCCACCGGCGATCTGTTTGCACAGCTTGCCAGTTCGGCTAATACCAAATAGTTACAAACCAGTGTAGGTTATTTAGTCGAGTTAATGAAGGCTCTGACTGACTTTAAGCTCCCTCTAAAAAGCAGTGTTCCAGTGTATGTGTCCATGGATTTATTGTGAAGGGGAAACGGGAGGAGCGAAGCAGTGATGCACTGTTGTCAGAGTTGGAGTAATAATTGTTGCCGTCTTGGTGCAGGCTACAGAGCGTCCATGTCATTATTTTATTGCCATCATAAAGTATAGGCGCAACACAACCTTCTGCTATACAAGCTAAAACAAAAGCTGTCTGTTTGGTTTATCTTAAAATGTAACACATTCTTGCAAACTTAGCTGCTAGCTGAGACAAAGCAGCTCAACCACTCCCTCAGGCGGTGATTCACATCCGCAGAGGGAGGAGACCAGAGGATACTGACTGATGTCTGTTTTTCATTCTGTCTAAACTTTACTCAGGAGCAATATTTATTTATGTCGACTTTTGAGATTTATTTCCAGTGACATACTGAGTTTATATCATGACTTTACTGTTGTAAACATTACTATTGGTGCTCTAGAAACAACAGTTAGCCCGGTTAAATGACACATATTAAGACTAACAGATGTACAGCTAATATGCACACTTTCAAGTCCCATCCTTGGCACAATATTGAACAATGTCATTGAACATTGCAGATTTTTCTCATATCGCGGAGGCCTACTTTATTCCAAAATCAGAAATTGTGTTTTACTTGATCAATAAAATGAAAAATCCACTGACATTGCGAGAATCTTCTTTCACTTCAGCCTCTTCTGTTTGTGGCTTGTTACATCATCGTGAAACATCTGTTTGACAAACCTCCCTCAAGCCCAAACAGGAAATGTTCATCAGTCCATCAGGAGGTCTGCTGCAAGGCTGTCATTGTTGTCCATAAAAGAAACATGTTCCACATGCTGACATGGCAATCAACACACTCAAACGTGAACACTACAGGGCACCACAATATAGGGATGTTGGGATTAACCAATTTGGCCATAACCCCGGTTTGTTAACGTCATTACTTAGTTTCATAACCGTATGAATTGAAGAAGCCACAATATCTATGGTGTCATGATTCCTGTATTGTTTTCCTGTGAAATATCTTGTGAGTCAGTAAAAAAATATGCAATCTAGAGTTAAGCTAAATGCTTTCTTGTCACTGATCCCTGATAATGGTACATTTTTAACAACAAATCGGTGTTGAAATCAGCAGGAGGATGAGCGCTAGAACATTTGGCAGCAACAGCTAACAGCTGTTATAACATACAGAAGTACACTGTGTGTTCACGCTCCTTTCACTAAACATGTGTTTTGGACCTCCAAGGTAAATTACAACGCTGTCACGATGTGTTCAAAGGTGATCTTGTAAAATGTAGTTCAGGAGTGAAACTTTCATAAATGGTTGTTTTGAAGGAGATGTCTTCACAGCGAGAGCTGATTATCAGCATTTAAATCACTCGTCACAGACCCGTGCTCGCAGCATTTGTGAATGCTCATCAGAAACGCTCCATCACGAGGATGCGTTCCCGCTCGCTCTGTGAGCTCGTATCACGTGCGTGCGTCTGGCCTTCACGTGCGTGGTTTGAGGCTAATTAAATGGCATACTCGTGAACCGCCTTGGAAAAACGTTAGTGATCCATTTAACCATTAGCGTGCTAAAACATGAAATGGTCTACAGCTGATTTATTTTAAAAAGTAAATTGAGGAGGAGCCTGGGAGGGACTGCAACAGAGCCAAATTTAAAATGTATTTGTTTTACCTGTGGGGATATATTATAAATAAATTCAGTGAATTAAAAAGTACAATGTTGTCCTCTCGAATGTAGTGCAGTAGAAAGTAGCGTCAACATTGTACTTAAGTACATTTACTTATTTTCTATTACTGATTAATACCATGCTGTACCAAAAAAGGGTGCGACCTCATCATGTGTTGGTGCGATGAGAAAGCTAGAAGCACCAGTGGAAACGGGAGTCTGGAGCCCTGCTTTGACATTTAAACCGTGACCGTTACTATCTCCTTTTGTAATTGAGGCATGGGCATAAAGTGGGGAAGTATTCTCGACAGAGACCCGACAATGTGGTGCTCTGTTGACCCTGAAAGCACAAGGGTCCCGTGGCACTTTGTCAAGATGGCGGCAGCAGCAGCAAGACTTTTCTTCCCCGACAAAGCATGATATATTAGGATTATCAACACGTGTAATGTGTTTCTGTTAGTGGTTGGCATTTAACATGGATTCTCACTGTTTCTTCTTCAACCCAATGTAAAAAATGTATGATAGCGTAACTTTAGGCCATGCGTCATCAAACGTTTTTATGTTCAATTCATATATTTTTGTTAACTTGTTTGTTAACGACAAGAAGTGCTTTAACCTCTCGTTTAGAAAGCAGCGCAGACCTATGTAAAACATCGGCGTTTGTAAAGGTTATACTGTATATTATATATGAAATGCTCGACAAATGTCTGAAGCCTCTGACTTGTGCCTACTGTATATGAAATCCCATACAATAACCAAATCTAGATAATAAAGTAAAATAATTGAACCTCTCTGTCCGTCTCCTTTTCCTGTCCAAGCACATTTTGTCTGGATTTGATCTTCGCTATTTAGCTTGAACATGTCAAGATGTGATCATGCTCACCAGATTCAATAAAAAAGCAGCCATCTATTATTTTGAATGTCCTCGTGAAACATCTATTGTAGGTTTGATTTTTCTCTTGAGAGCCTGGTAATCCTGGGCGGCATTTCTTTTTCTCTATCAGCATCAGTGATGGATGGATGGATGTTGGCAGGGCTTCCTTAGATAGAAACATGTCATAGTTGAGGTGCATGCTGGATGTGTGCTGGACGTGTTAGGGACATGGTCCGCCTGCGGTGGATTTTAAAGTGCGATTACCAGGTTCAACTTGACATGTCAGTCTTACCAGGCCTATCAAACATTTTACAAGCTTTAAAAATAGAGTTGTTCCTCTGAGCCTCAGAACAGAGATGCTTTCAAAATGGTACAAAGCATGGGGCCTTACATGTTTCAAGACTTTAATCAAATTGCATTACAATGACTTTGTCAGATCTCTCGCACACCGTATAACTTCCTGTGGCGCGAATTTATAATAATTGAGAAGAGTAAGTACTAAGCAGGCCAGGTAGAGATCCCACACTTGGAGCTAATGTATCCGTCTATTGATATGATTCACGCCTCTTAGACTCGACGCATCCCAATGTATCACATCCACATTTATCTATTTTACTGCACACGTAAGAGTATGTGAAGCCAAAAATCAGAGGGCAGGAGAGAAACAAAAGCGACAGACTGTGAAATGCAGAAAAGCCTCACAGAGCTAGAATGAAAACCAAATAAAAGTGTTCATGTTCTATTGCTGCAGTGGTTCATTAACACACCTCTAAACTGTTCACTAAATAGTATTGTATAATAATAATACCGCTATTATTCCAGTTATTTGCTGGCTTGAGTTAAAATTTCAACATTTGTTGGTTGTATGTGTTTGCCATTCTTGGAAAGCGAAAAATATTTGTGTCAGATTTGTGCCACGGTGCAGTTAATTATGACTCACGGGGCCGTTTATCGTTTGGCATAAGGGTTGGCCTTCATACAAACAAAATCGGGAACAAGCAAATACAAATTGCGTGTTTTTTTTGTGTGTGCAGGGACACAGCGGGCCAGGAACGGTTCCACACCATCACCACCTCCTACTACAGAGGAGCCATGGGCATCATGCTGGTCTACGACATCACCAACGCCAAGAGCTTCGAAAACATCAGCAAATGGCTGCGCAACATTGACGAGGTAAACCACGCCCACTCTCTCTCATACTCTTGGGTCCATACCGTCATGTTGCCGGGTAAAATATCAACAGAGACGTTAACAGGATGTCTTGTGGCGCTTGTAGTTCTGTTCTACTTTGTGAATATCTGTGGAACCAGAAGTTCAACTCCAGACAAAGTAGGGGTGGAAGATATAAAAGGTGTAGAAAGTACACGGTATGACTCGGACCAGTAGAGCCTGGAGATTCATTGATCGATCTGCATTCTGCCATTAAAAGCACAATATTTCTCTCTAAGATGTAGTGGACGAAGACTATTTAGTTACAAAAAATGGAAATGCTCAAGTAAAGCACAAGTACCTCATCATTGTAATACAGTACTGTACTCACCCATCTGCCAGTCGGGCATACAAAAGCATTTTAAATATTTGCTCTCATTGCTTTGTGCGTACTATCTTACTTTGTTATTATTCTATTATGCGAGTAATCTTATGGGAGTCGTGCCAGATCAAACACATAACATGAATTGCTGTGACTGTTATGACCGATGGCTCATATGATCTGTCTTTATTATTCCTGGGTGCAACAATACAGTGACATTATAACACATGATCAGTATGAAGGTGTCATGTCTTCGGGTGAGACCGGAACGTTTCCTTTTTACATTTTGTCACCCTCGCTTTTAAAGAGCCTTGAGTCCGGTCAAGGAAAGGAAACGCGTTGCATTTCCTGCTAACTAAGAACTCGGCCTTGCTCTTGTGTGAAAGTTGGTTGACTTCATGGAGGATGCAGCAGGCTTTTCTGATCCGTCAAGTCGTATGAATACAGTCTCGAGTGGTTTCCGACCTTTTTTTTGGCATGCAGCCCCCGAGCATGCTGGGTTGTATTTCTATATAACTAGTGACCCCCTTCAACCAAAGAGTGATTTCATTTTATTTTCGGTTTGGCAAAACAAGACATTTGAAGACATCACCTTTAACCTTTGAAGCATTTTTCCCTATTTCCTGATATTTCACAGACAAAACAAACGTTTAAAAAATGAGATCAATCGATCAAATTTATTTAATTAATTTTGCCCATCGAGGCAAACTTATTAGAGCTTAAACAATTAGTCAATGAATCAATTGGGCAATTGGTAGAAAAAATATTTATTAAATGTAATTGCTTATATTATTTTTGTTTGAGCAAAAATGCCCAAAGGTTCCCTTTTTTGTAAATGTTATGTCATTCTAGCAATTTTTAGATTTTAGTTTAGAAGTTCTCAACTTCAAGTATACATGGTGTTGGATAAAATTCCTTATTTGGATTTCCCTGTGCTTTATTCATTTTTCATTTTCTAAGCTGTAAACCACTGGTCTAGTACAGAGTCGTACCAGAGTCATAAACCCGCTCTGGCTCTTCTCACATCGGCAGATTCAATCATTTCTGTCCCTAGTGACCATCAGGCTTTGAAATGTGGTGTGTGTGTGGTTGTGTGTTTCATTTAGTCGATTGACCGCTTGGTGTGGCATCATCAGAGATGAAGATATGTTTAACGCTGCTGTGGAAAACTAATCAACTTTTCTTCTTTTACTTTGTCAGCATGCAAATGAGGACGTTGAGAGGATGCTGCTAGGCAACAAGTGTGACATGGAGGACAAGAGGGTTGTACCCAAAGCCAAGGGAGAGCAGGTGAGACGGGGCAATCCACTTCAGCTACGAGTAGCTAGTCGTCACCACGGCTCTGCATTTTGATTAGTTGCTGCTCCACGTTCAGTTCATAGACATGAATCCCCAGCAGTTCATCCCATTCCAGTCCCATCTCTTCATTTTGAAAACACAATGTGAAGGAGCTGGAAACCAGCCGGATCGCTCAGAGGGAATAGCATAATGTCGATGCTTGTTAACTGAATGACCAGCAGCGCCTCCTCAAAGAGTGAGCAGTAATCTGCTGTTTGTCTTTGGATGCCATAAAGGCTCATTCTGTCTACGCTTAACAACTCAACTTGTGACGACAACAGTTCCTTTTGGACATAAGCCATCTAGCACGAATAGAAGAGAAAAAGGAACTATGTAAACTATGTTTTGGTTACTATCCCATATTGCAGGTACACACGGAAGTTATTTGGACATTGAATTGCAAAATGTTTCTCTCTAAAAAGCAGCTGCTGGAGTGTAAAGGTCAGAGAGTAACTGGACTTTGTAGATGAGCTCAGGGGATCAGGGCCGAGAAATGTGAGCCTCTTCACTGTCTTAACAATTACAAATGAGGTGCCCTTGAGCAGGCCAACAACTCTTTTAACTTCCAACAATGGGACACTGAACACTGACATTTGAGTGTGCACTATCTTATTCTAAATAAATATGAGCCTGAGACATTACATTTGAGTCTCCAGACAAATTCCATGGGTGAACCTGCCTCAGAAATCCTCATATGTTCTCCTGGGGGTTCAAACTTGCTGCATTCATACCCAAACAAAATACTGCATTGATTATGAGTATGCAAAAAGTAAAACATAATAGTTGGCACTGCAATATTATTGCAGCGATAGCTGAATGGGATGGCTTCATTTTGAGGACACAATCTTCCCAGCTCAAGGGTGTAATTCAAACTGTGTGTAGGCCTGTGTGTGTTAGAATATAAAAACAGTCACTCGTAAAAGAAAGGCAGCTTGGAGACTTTACAAAACCACGTCGTGCCCATATCACTAAGAAGAACAAAAACAGTATTGGCACTCGCTTCAAACTTTGTCTGAATAAAGACGCACATCTACACCAGTAGAAATATGAAGGCCAACATTTTTGATGCCGTGTGTTTTGAGCCTCTACACCCCACTGGTGGACGTCAGTAGAAGATGAAATAGGAGGACAAATTTAGTTTCTTGACACGTATTTGTACCTATTTAAACCCAAAAAAAGATTTGTCATTAAAATCTAAATCACCAAAACTTCAGCTATTTAAAATCTAAATAGTCACCGAGCAGTTCAATGGCTAAGATTCAAATTCACCCACCATTTTAACATCAAATCACACAAAATGGGATCCCCAGAATTCAAATTCTCTCAAATTGCAGCGATCACTTCTTGCAGACTGTTGAAACGTACCTGTGTTTCATGAGCACAGGTGTAAACAGGGTCGCGATGTTCCCCTGATGTGAATGCACTTATAGCAGGTGGGAAATGTTTGCGTATTTGCTCTTTTGGGCGGGAGGCATCGAGATGACATCGCTCCACTTTTGTCAACAAGAGTTTGGTCACACAATGAAATCCAGTACAGCGCCGCCCAGTTTCAGCCTGGGAGGAGATCTGATCTAGAACCAGTGATAAGGGTCGGGTGCTCCGGGTCCTTTTAAGAGCTCTGACTCATTGTACCGAAGCAAACTAGCGGTGACTAGTCAGTCTGCTGATTTAGCAGCATCAGATATATATCTGTTTACTCACACACACAAATACACTCATACCCAACTTGTGTGTGTGTGTGAGTGTGATACTTGATCTCTGTTCTGCACATTTTATTTTTGGACTGAACTTTCCTAAACTTACGCCACACTCATCGTTCTAACTCTCTGCTTTCTTCTCCACAGATTGCGAGGGAGCACGGCATTAGGTTTTTTGAGACGAGTGCTAAGGCCAACGTCAGCATCGAGAAGGCTTTCCTCACGTTAGCAGAAGACATCCTCAGAAAGGTGTGTGTGTGTGTGTGTGTGTGTGTGTGTGTGTGTGTGTGTGTGTGTGTGTGTGTGTGTGTGTGTGTGTGTGTGCGCAGTCGTTTCTCTCTGTACATTAATTTTAACATAAATGCTTTTATGTGACTGGTTGATATTTGCGATGATTATCGCTTAAGATATTAGACTAAGTGCTGTGCGGCAGTTGAAATACAAAGTCTCACTTTGTGAGAAGAGAAAAAAAAAGTGTGTGTATGTATGTGTGTGTATATATATATATATATATATATATATATATATATATATATATATATATATATATATATATATATATATATATATATATATATATATATATATATATATATATATGTATATATATATATGTGTGTATATATATATGTATATATATATATGTATATATATATATGTATATATTTGAATTGTCTTTAATGGATAGAATTACGGGAACAAGTGCATCAATTTAGAAGTATTATTAGTATAATATATGTATTCATATTGTGAATCAACGAAGCTGAACAAAGATGTACATAAATATTAAACTATTATGTACACGCATGTAAATATTGGTTTATAGAAAAGTCAAACTATTTCTGTAAATTGGAAACAAATTATGCTTTTTTTTCCTTTTTTCCCCTTCTTTTTAAGTCCACTGTGGCAATGTTTAAGGGCACTACACAGCTTAAGTGTTCCACTCAAAATTGAGACACTCCACCCACTTAGAAATGAAAAAAGTATTTAATTGTGTGTGTGTGTGTGTGTGTGTGTGTGTGTGTGTGTGTGTGTGTGTGTGTGTGTGTGTGTGTGTGTGTGTGTGTGTGTGTGTGTGTGTGTGTGTGTGTGTGTGTGTGTGTGTGTGTGTGTGTGTGTGTGTGTGTGTGTGTGTGTGTGTGTGTGTTTGTTTTATTCAACAGACACCTGTAAAAGAGCCCAACAGTGAAAACGTCGACATCAGCAGCGGAGGTGGAGTCACAGGCTGGAAGAGCAAGTGCTGCAGTTGAACAGTTTCACGCATACTAACACGCTCACACACACGCGAGTACATACATACACCTACACATACCCGATCATGTTCTTTCTCTCTCTAACTGCTAACTCTAACTCTCTCGCTCTCTAATATGTCTCATGAGTTTTCTTGCACACTGACACTCTGTCTCTCTTTATCAGAATAAAACCATAAACTACGTCACTCGTCTAATCCCCCTCCACCATATTCTTCCACTCTCATCTGATGATCATTTTTATTTCTGATAAGAGAAATCCAGTCACGTTTCTTGTCATTTATTTTAAAAGTTGTAAAAAAACAAAACACAAAAAAAAAGAAGTTTAAAAAAAGCGTGAAAAGACAAGCTCATATTTTTAATATTTCCTTTGCCTGAGCTCACCTGGTTGGACACCCTCACCCACCCCTTAACCACACCCCCACTCACAGCACTCACCTTCAGTCAGAGGAAATCAAAAGAAAAGAAAATCAAACAAAAAAAAAAGGACAAATGTAGGATTAACATTTTGTACACTTAGTGGGGTTTCTGTTGTCTAACAGTATTTGGTCATTTACAATTTGTTACCAAGTGACAGAGGCGTGGCTAGCTCCTTTTGTATGTGGGGGTTTATTTTGTCCTGTGCCTTATATGGAAGACAGGGGCGGGGCTGTGTGGTGGGCGGAGCCACATCCACCCAATGAAATTACTGTTTTAATATTCTGTCAGTTCAGGCTCCTGTCATGAGGATGCCAAAGCTGAAGCAGAAGGTTTGAATTTCTCCTCCAGCCAAGAGAACGGCATTATACAGTTTGTCCTGTTTATTGATGTTTTATTTTATCTGTATGATTTATTTTACTTTTATTTTCTTTCCCTATTTGGGTTGAATATTTTTTTTTTCTCCCCTGCATGCAGATTTCTTTGGGTTGGAAGCGTTCTGTAACATTGTGTAACGTTCTCCACTGGGTAACTGTGGGCGGGAGGTACAGAAGTTCTCTTTGGAAATTCAAACAGTTTTGCAGATCCATTAAAAAATAAGCTTGTTTAAGTTAACTTGTTTGTCGTCAATGATGTCCTTTCATGTGTCAGATTTACCCATTTTGTAGATTTTTAACTAGTGAGATTTAGGAAGTGTTTGACCTGGTCAAGAATAGCTCAAGAAGGGCTGATTATAGTAGAATTTGTCACAGGATATTATGACTAAAATGTAATTGTATAGTATGTTAAAGTAATAGTAAGCATGTCTAAAAGTTTTTTTTTAAAAGTTGTCAAAAGTAATGACGGTATATCGTGTTAAAAGTGTAGTGTATGTTGAAAAAAAAAGACTGTGTGTGTATATAGCATGTCGATTAGTCAAGAAAATAGGAATTTAAAAAGCACTAGTTAAATGATGAAAAAAAAGTCGTCATGTATGTTGAAAGTCATAGTATCCTTTTTTGGAAAATGTCAAAGTATAACATGCTAAAAAACAGTCTAGCATGTTTAAATTAAATGTCATTTCACAAAGATCCATGATGTAGAATGGCTAAGGTCATAAAGTTATAGAATGTCAAAATATTAAAGTCATAACAAGGTCATAGTATTGCTAGAAAAGTAAGTGTATAGCATATTTAAAAAATCCTATTAAAGTCATAGCATAACATTAAAAAGTAAAGTCACTCTATAGAATGTTGAAAAACAAAAGCTATTATAGTTTGTCCAAAAGTTAGTCATAATATAGTATGTTGTAAAAGCCAGTGCATCAAGCCTAAAGTACTCATAAAAAGAATATGAAAGAAAACAAAAAACTGATGCTGTAGCATGTTAGTCATAAACAAATGTGTGTAGTGGACCAAGGAGACGTCTTTACAACATTGACAATGTTGTATGACTGTTAACCATTATGAATTTTTCATGTAAAAATGCAAAACGTTTCCTAGTTCCAGCCTTCTCATTGTGAAGTTTAGCCGTTTTTCTTCATTTTACACGATGGCAAACTGAACATGTGTGTTTAAGACCGACGGTCGAACAAAAAAGACTTTTAAAAGACGTCACCTTGTGGCCGCTTAGTTGATAATGAACATGCTTGTTATTTGCAGGCCCGATCTAAACCAGCAGTCTGTTAGGATACTAATAACAACACAGTTGTAGCGCAAGTAAAACATGTTTTGTTCTTTATTTATCACCTCCTTGTACCCAACCTCCCAGAGCAACAATGTACACAAAAATAAAATTCTCTCTCTTACGATAAACACAAAACCAGTGCGGAATGCCAGTGGTCACCATTAAGTCCATAACTACATTCAGAGATATTTTCCTAAACACACGCAAAGAAAAAAAATAAAGTACAGCAGGTTACAAAATCATCGTCATATGACGGAGAGCAGTTCTCTCCACTGTCAGTCCATCAGTCCGGTGGTTTGTTTTTTTAAAAATAATTACAGAAACGTGATCGAATAAACACGACAGTCAGCTGGGGAGATTCTCAAAGACGGGAAATAAGACTTTTACTCTTTAAGGACCCGAGTTTCAAGCCTCTCTGGAATCCTCAACACAATGTAGAGTACTACAGGATGAAGTGGTTAGGTGCCTAAAAGCAAGGTGTAATATAAAATATATTATTGATTACACTTTGCAGTCAAACAGTCAAAACTCCCCATTTAGTGCTTTGGTTGAGACGAGCGTGACGTCTGAAAGGCCATGAAAGAAGTTGAGTTAAACACAAATAATGACGTCTATTCAGAGTGCTGTGATTTAGTGTTTGTACCGTTGGTACTTTGGGTGAATGAAACAGAAAAGCATACAACACATTAACAGAATGCAGCAGCAGTGGACACTGAAGAGGGCCTGCCCTAAGAAAGTAAAAATAAAAATCAGCCGACAGGGCAGGACAAATATTTACATCAAATGTATGCAACTTAATTTATAAATACGTTTTAAGTATAAATTAGAAAAATAAAACAAAACCTACTCTAGTTCAATCAGGTGCTGCTACTCAAATTGTAAAAATGCAAGTCTGATTATTAACCCTCTTTATATTTGGTGAAAGATAAAAAAAAAAGATGTAATCAAAAAAGGCACAGCAATGAATAATTAGAGCAATTTATCCCTGCACATTTCTACGAGACAAATCTAAATCCCCATTGCAACAGACATTAAAATATAAATTAAGACAGTTTTAACCACTATGTGTAATTTCAACAACAACAACAAAATCCCACACTCAAACAGCGTCTAAACTAGCGCCACCAGTTACAATTTCCTTAAATAGATTTAGGCTGATACGTCGTCAGAAAGAGCACCCTGACTTCGTTCAGCTTTCTGTTCCTCAGGCAGCGTACAGTTTACCTCTTATACATTAATAGAATCATTTTGGGAAAACACACTGCCGAGAGTTAGATGAGATAATTGATACCTCTCTCATTTCCTGATGGTACATATGGTCCCAACAGCTGGTTAGCTTAGCTTAGCTTTAAGACTGGAAGCGGGTCCAATGGTTAAATAAAATCTGCCCACTAGAGCCCATGAAGCTCACTTCAGCTTCGTACACGAGTGGTTTCGATCGAACTTGGTAAGAAAATAAATTAGCACGTTTTCCCAAAATGCCCTCAACTACTCCTTAAAGTTTTTAGTGTGAACTTACAGCTTTGAGTGTTCTGGCTGCTCCTAGAAACATACTTTCCTATGGTCAAGGATTTAAAACGCTGAACCATTGCGTTACCCTTCTCACTCACACACACACACACACACACACACACACACACACACACACACACACACACACACACACACACACACACACACACACACACACACACACACACACACACACACACGCACACACACACAACAAACTTGTTATGCACAAGCATCCCAGCGAGCCTCAAGTACTACACATAGACCAGGTCTTGGCCCTGAGGAGCCGAGCTGCTGGCGGCCTCCTGCGCTGGGCCCTCTGACTCCGCCTCCTCCCCGTCGTAGCCCTCGTACTCGATGGGTTTGGGGCAGCTGTAGGGATGGCCGTTGTCGTCGAAGAAGCGGCGGAAGGTGAATTCGTAGAAGGCATGTTCGGGGTGCTTGCCGATGCGGAACCAGCCGTTGAGCGTGTCATTGAGGTTGTTCTCGCCGTCGCCGTCGCTGCTCCACATTTTCTCCGGGTCCACGGGGTCGAAGTTGGAGGTGTCCGTGGAGTGAGCGATGGTGGGGACGTACGGCGCCGCCTGCTGCCGCAGGTCGCTGGAGAAGTCGATGTTCTTGAAGAACGGGTGAGCTTTGATTTCGTCCGTGCCGTTCTTGCCGAGGCGGTCTTCGGGGCTTTGGCACAGTTTAGCGATGAGGTCCGACGCCTCGGGGCTGAGCTTGGCTGGCGGCGGGATGTGCAGCATGCTCTTCCAGTTTATCACCTGGCGTTCACAGGCAGAGAAACGACAATGAGAAACGACAATGAAAAACGTCAAAGTCGGGAGATGCACTGCATTTCACTGCCGGCACTCCACATACCTTCATCTGCGTCTCGAGGGGCGTGGTCGCTAAAAAGGGAGGCTGTCCGACAACCATTTCGTACAAGATGACGCCAACACTCCACCAATCACATTGCTGAGTGTATCCTGGAGGGGAGTAAAGTCATTGGTGCATTAATCACACTGCAGCAGCATCTCGCAGCTGACAAAACTAATCCTGGAATGAGGAAAAACTAAAGTAGACCCCTCAGTGCGCCCTCTAGCTGTGGTCCACTGTACCTGTCCGGAGCAGCACTTCTGGTGCGATGTAGTTTGGCGTCCCAACCAGTGAATGTGCCAAACAGCGCTGGTGCTGCCGGGCCTTCCTCCTCTCCAGAGGCTTCAGGCGGTCTGTACAGCGGCAGTTGGTCGGGTCTTCCCATTCCTTACTGAAGTCCATGCTGTCCTGTCTCACGTGGTCACCTGCAAAGACCACACAGTCCAACAACACACATTACTTTCCTCATCATGCTGATCAGACGTGGGCATTTAAACATGTTTTATATTTAGTCCTTGCATTTAGCATTTTACAGGTAACAATTTATGTTATATTTGTCACATATATAAAATGGTAAATTGATAGTGAAATTAACTTGTTATTTTACAGTTTAACAATTAAATTAATAATGTTTACTAAATATTATAGCATTATGGCTGAAAAGATTAGTCACCAATAGACAGAAAATGGATCTGCAAATTTGATTGCATCTCAAATAATTTAATTGTTAGTTCTTCTAGGATAGTAAATGTATTATTATTATTTTTTTTAACTGTTGGTGGGACAAGACAAGTAAGTCGACTTGGGCTCTGGGAAATTGTGATCCAGATATTTAACAATTGTTTGACATTATACAACAATTAAAAAAGAAAACAATTGATTGAGCAAATTGATCGATAATGTAAATAATTGTTAATTTTATGGATATTTTTTGACCGAAGAAAATGCTGAATTTACCACGAATCATTATACGGTGGGTAGACCATCATTTCAATAAAGACTTCTGTAGATTAGAGCATGAATTGAATAATTGGGATGAGCCGAGATTGTAAAAGTGAAACCCACCACTCTGGTAATACTTGGAGTCATGCGTCCAGCGGAAGCCGGTGCAAAGGCCGAAGTCAGTCAGTTTGATGTGTCCATCTCTGTCTATGAGGATGTTATCAGGCTTGATGTCTCGGTGGATGAAGCCCATCTTGTGGACGCTCTCCACGGCACAGGTGAGCTCTGCGATGTAGAACTGGGCCAGCTCTTCTTTGAAGATGCCAAGCCGGATGAGAAGGCTCATCATGTCGCCTCCGGGAATGTACTCCATGACAAAGTACAGGTTGTCTTTGTCTTGGAACGAGTAGTAGAGACGCACCACCCACTCGTTGTCTGCCTCCGCCAGGATGTCCCGCTCGGCCTTGACGTGGGCCACCTGGTTTCTGAGCAGCACGTCCTTCTTGCGGAGCGTTTTCATGGCGTACAGCGCTCCCGTGTCCTCTTTTCTGGCCAAGCACACTTCGCCGAAGGCTCCAATGCCGAGGGTCTTGATTCTTTTAAACATGCATTTATCCATCTTGGCTCGCTTTAGCCTGATGTAGTTTGACTCTTTCTGGTTTAGCATCATACGCATCTGCTCCTGAGCTTCTGAGGACAAACCCACCTGAGCGCAGGACAGAAAAAGGGAGTTTTAATGGCCCACAACCTCAAAACAGATGGGAAAGTTGCATGAAAATGTAGTCCTGGTTATATCTAAACTGGCATCAAGGGATTCAACTGAAGGACCAGACGGAAGCCAGTACAAAAAGCATTTAAAATGATCTGTAAGTGCAAACATACTGTATTTTCCTCAAGAGTTAATCACCACTTTAGTCCACAACAAAGATGCATGAGCAGTGACTTGATGAGTGAGACGGAGTGACATGCATTTCCTTCAATCAGTGCGGCCAACATGCTGCATTCAGCACATTTAAAATACAAAAGACCAGTCTGTCAACAACAGCTTACTTGAGTAACTGACGTGTGTGGACTATTCTGTGTCACAGAACAGCAGAGAAACCTTTACCTTTTTAGATCAGCTGTTAGTGACAGCAAGGAGAGAAAAGAAGAACAGCTCAGAAAAAAAGATAGAACAGCATGAAAAGACATAATCTCAGAGACAGATAATAGAGTGATGACAATATAGCAGGGAAAAAAAGTTTGGAAAAAGTGAAAGGTATTACTTTCAATAGAAAAATGTGAAATGGAGTCATTCATAATTACATAAATGTATTAAGGAAATTAAGCAACGACGGTTGTTGACACTCACCCTTTGCATCTCACTTTCCAGCTGATTCCTCCTCCGAATTCTCTGCTGATGGTTCTTAAGGACATTCTCCACATGTTGCTCCATGAAGAACTTGAAGGCCTGGGGGGAGTAAAGTGCGATTCTTCCGGACTCCCCTCTCGGTTCTTCATCTTTCTTGTTGCGGCGGACAGGAACCGGCGATGTCGTGATTTGCTTCTTCTCCTTCTCTGTCGATGCAGTGCTCTCCGCCGTCTTGTCTCGGTAGCCGTCAACACCGCCGCTCTCCTCTTCCGCAGGCTCCTCTCGGCCCGTGCCGAGTTTATTGGCCGCTAGATCGTAGGCAGGGGGGCCGGGTGCAGCTTGCTGTTGGAGGAGATGCTTAGGATAAGGCGGAGGGGGGCCTTGGTAGCTGGGGACTTCTACAACAACGGGGATCTGAGGTACAGGGGCTGGGGGTTCTGGGTAAGCAGGTGCAGCTGGAGAGGGTGGAGGCGGCTGCATCCATGGAGGGTGTGTGGGAGCAACGGCAGTGTGTAACTCGGGTTTCTGGACACGCATGCTCTTGACTGGCTGCAGGATGGGAGCCTGGGTGATGGCAGTAACTGTGGTAGCAGAGGGCTGGGAGCTGGATGGGTGGGCCTGTCTGCTGTTCAGCTGGTGGTTGTTGAAGGAATTTGAGCGCACTGGTTTGTTGTGCTGCCATGACGGGGACAGATCCTGATTGCCAAGAGAAGACTGGGGCTGGTTGGGGTTCAGAGGAGCCTGGGACCAGGACTGAGGAGGACCTAGGTTATACATGTCAAGGTTGTGACTGTTCCGGCTGGAAACCATCATGGACTGAGGGATATTTCCACCGTTGATGTAAGAGGGAGAGGATGCCGGTCCTCCTGACTGCATCTGCTGGTCCGTGGGACTGTGCCGGCTGCTCTGGTTAACCGGGTAAGGAGGAGGAGGAGGCTGCCTACTGCCTCCTGACATGTAGTCTGGCTGAGGGGAGGCACTCTGAGACCAGCTGGAGGGGAAGGTGAATTTATTCCCGCCAGAGCTTTGCATTATGATGGGCTGGTGGCCCACAGGGACTGGACTGATCCCACGCTGATTTTGAGGTGCTGATGATTGGTACCCATCAGCCCAGGCCCCCTGGGGTACCGGAGAGATGCGCGGCAAAAGGTAATCCATGTTGCCAGAGTAGCGCTTGGTTGACGGGTTGCTGTCCCAGGAAGGTGCAGAGGGCATGGCACCGCGGTTTGGTGGAGGTGTGACACTGCGCACCTGGGGCGGCAGTGGAGGATTGACTCTCTGGTTGTTAGCAGGGTGACCCTGTGGGAAGGCTGGAGGAGGTCCGGGGCTGTCTGAGCGGTACATCATTCCATCCACCATGAGAGGACCATGTCGAGGCGCCAAAGACTCCTTCGAGCCTTTCCAGCTCGGCCTCCTCAGCACAGGCTGCTGGATATGAGAAGATCCTACAGATACAAAAAACAATGGAGGTGAGGAGATGAAAATAAATTACTTGTAGCACCGCATAATTGTAGCCAAATAGTTCAAATCAAAGTCCATCGAAAACTGAACCGAAAATAAACCTACTTTATTTTTTCAATTGGTCTGTGTAAAATATATAGAATTCCTATATAAGCACACAGGAACAGTGTGATCTCTCACCTCAGAGGCAGGATCCCAAGACACAGTAATTAAAATGGTATGCACAAAGTTATTAAAATCAATATGAATAGCTTAAAAAATGTATAAGATTACCAAAGCTGTAGCTTAGAACATGGCTTGTTGTAATCCTTTGTTAGAATACTCTTTTCCTTTGTTTTGTATTTTTCAATAAAAAGGTGCAGAGCAGTATTTAAAAAAGAAATAAATGCATGTTGATACCAACAATGGTTACCAACATATTGTAATGCACGTCTTTTCTTGAATGTACCATTACGGTCATTATGAATCACAACATAAACCAGTCAACTTCTTCCATTGTGTGATGCAGTGACTCATTCTTTTTTTGTCTGCATGTATCATCATGTATTTAACAAATGCCCCAAATCCTGCAAACAATATCAAGATTGGATGGACACGCCTGAAGGGATCATGAAATAGGAAACGCAGCCTTTAATCCCAGTGGACAGTTACGTACCTGGTGCTTTCAGACCTGTAGTGTTGGGGTTGGCAACAACCATCTGTTCCCACACCGAGTCCTGGTAGCTCACCTTACCCATGTAGTCTATAACTGCCCCCATACTGCGACTGTTACTCTGCTTAAAAGAAAGAAAGAAAAAAAAGGACAATTAGCATTTAGCGTTTGGGCAATCAAAGTGTGACAAGATGCAAAAGATCTGTAAATACATTGTGTATAGGACTGATTATTTTTTGCTGTAGTTCTGAATCTCTTTAGTCTTCAAAGTGTATGTAAATGGACCGCAATTAACCCCAAAAAAGTTTACAATGTCATAAAACAAACACAAATATCAAATCTTCACTTTGGAGAAACTGCACCCAGAGAATGTTTGCAGGTTTTGCTTGTTGAATAACTAAATTATTAAACTATTAAAATAGTTGCAGAATAATTAAACTAATCGATTAATTAACTGTTGAAACTTTGAAAAGGATGGTTAGGTTTATTTCCCCCAACAGTCTTGACTTCATAGTTATTTGTTGCAACTGAAAATACTGCACTACATATGAGGCACTTCATGTCTGGATTGTCTCAAAACAAGTTGCGACTGCCAACTGAGAAAATACTGTAGTATCGTCACCTGCACAAGCTCGTCATTCCCCTTTGCATACCTTTCATTCTTCAAATAATTTTCAGGTAAACAAAGTGCAGCGAGGGACATTAAAGAGTCATGTTTAGAATGTAATTCCTCCACTTCTTAAAAAAAAGAAGAAAGAAACCTGTATCAGTGAAAAAACAACGTGAAAACCATCTCCCATCTCACCTCTTCAAACCCAGCACAGGGGAGCTCCAGCGACATGTGTTGTTGGTTCACCTCCGAGCCTGAAGTGCTGGTCTCATTGGCAAAAGGCAGCAGGGACTTGCGGATCTCTTGCAGGGCCTTGTGGTAGGGGTTTTTGCCATTGATGCAGCGTCCCTGTTGCCTTGGGTCCTCAGGAAGCATTTTTCCAGCCCCTCCATTGTCCACTTTCGGTGGGTCCGAGGGTCTGGACAAATTGCGCAGGCTGTTCCGTATTTCCTGCAACATGTGTTGGCTGTTGCCACTGTAGTTGCTGGTAGGAAACGTTTTGGGTCTCATCTGCCTGTATCCTTCGGGTTTCTCCCCTCTCTTCATGTAAGAGCATGTATGATGACGATGAAGGGGATGAAGAGGATGTTACTCAGTCCAGGGTTGCAGCTCAGATGTCCAATGTCTGACTTCACATCTGCATGCTGCTGACAGAAATGAAAGTTACAATGGAGATGAGCAGGGATCCAGAGCACGTCACGTCACCGAACAGGTTGGGCAAATGAAATGCTTGGAATGTACTCATTAGCAAATACTATTAGATAAACATTAGCTATGTGATGATTATTATGAGGCAGACTGTCACACTTGGTGGATCATATGAACCAATAGCTTTAAAAAAGTTTGGCTTCAGTGTTTTATAATTTCCCTATAAAATGAGCTCGTTGTTCATAGCTTTCATAGAGAGAGTGCATCAGAAGAAAAAGTACGTTATTCCTTCACAAAGAGAGCCCGTCCACTTGCTAGCGTCGTTAGCCGCTCAGGCTAACAGAGCGCCACTTAAAACGCTAATTCTCCTGCGTCAGGTGTCGTAAAACCAAATGTTCATGTCGTCTGTCACATTCGCCAAAACTTCCCCGACTTATCGACACCCGTGACGTACGCGAACGGCAAACTGGTCTCATCACAATGCCCCTTTACGTGACATCCAACGACACAGCAGCAGCTTCGCGGCCTGTGTGTTTAAGGCATCCATTTCTGCTCGGCTCGTTCGACAACAGGTCGCGCGAGCTGCCCGCTCGGAACACAACTGACAACAGTTATCCACGTCCAACAACTCACCAGTGTCTGTAGGCGCCGCTTTTTCTATCTTGACAACATACGATATTTCCTTGACCTTTCACGGCATCAATGGCGTGATTTTAACTTAAAATGCCCCTGTTACGCCGAGCTGGCTGGCCCTAGACTTGTTGAATTCCTGGGATGTCTGAATGACAAGTACAACCGGAACCAGTTAACGCTACAGAAGAATAAACACTCACACTTCCGGTTATTGGAGATTTCACAATAAAACGAGGAAAGTAACTCTCGAGGATAGTTATTAGTTATAAGAACTATTTCAATCCTACAGCTTTACAAAGACACATTCAGAAACTCTCATATTTTAACCATAACATACATTAAAAATGTAATTTAAAATTACAATAAAATACAATTTAATAAATGAAAATAAAATAAAACGAAACGGAATATCCTTTAAATCACATAGACAAATGTCCACAGTAAAACACGTTAGGTAGCTGCAATCTATACTAAATAAATACTTAAAGGGCACGTGCAGATAAATAAATTAATACATTTCTCAGAAAACATCCACCTTTTTCTCTTTCCCCCTTTAATTCTTCACTTTAACTCTCGATTATTTATTCACCTGTAGCTCCTGGACACCACTGGTGTAAAGTAAAAATGGAATGTTTTAAATTCATCGGAGGTAATTTGAACTAAATGTAATTGTGACAACAGGATCTGACGGATACAGTAATTGCAACTAAAGTATGAAAAAAAGGAGCAAGGGCCAAAAGGACTAGAAGGGTTGTTGTTGTGTTGCATCTTATCTGAAAGAGATACACAATTTAATTAAAACTAAGCATGATCTCCCGTGGTTTCTACTTTTTACAAAAAAAAACAATCACTGGACTCATGAGATATTTGCTTTTATTTACTTATTCAAAACAGTTTGAAATGAAATCCATACAAAAGTTGTATCGCTGAAATACACTGTTTGGAATTATCTACAAAACCCTTGAACCATTGATGAAAAAAAAACAGATGTTCCTCCACATCTTGTCCTGCACAGTACCAACTCTTTTAAACTGGGACCTGTCTATTGACAAAAATGGCTTCTCCGTCAGTCCCACAGACAAGACATTGTCCGAGTACATCCAAACTGTTGACGGACAGTGTCTGGCTGGGCAGCATGTGAGTCGTCTCCAGACGGCCTTTACTGGAGTCTCCACTGAGCCAGGCGCTGATGAGAGACTGGTTCCCTCCAGCCGGGGCCATCGCACTGCGAGATATCATGCTGTTGTTCCTGCCACCTGGAAAACAATGATAAAACCATCTCTATTATTGAAAAAGTAGAAGAGAAAGGGTTATTATTTTGTTGGTGCATAGCTTCCTCAGCATGAGACTCAATGCCAGAAGTTACTGTTGACAGAAATTAAAATACTTAATTTAAATGTACAGTACTTTAGTAAATGTTCATATTTACATTCTTCCATTTAATTCACCCACTTGCAATTTGTTTTTGCACCTTTTCTCAACAGCCTCCACTGTGAGGGAACAAGCCCACACCTTTTTCACTCAACTTTATAATATTTACATTACATATCAGGTAAACGTTGTTGGCAAATGATGACATAATTTGGCAAAATGCTGTTTCTTGGCAGCACCTCAGTTTCTTCTTTGGAAAATTAGTTAGACTAAGCAATAGACAGAATAGTTGATTTGCCTTGTAAGAAGGAGGGCATGTCTGTATGTGTGGAAGTCTCCCAGTGCAGCAGTGAACCATCCTCGGAGCACGTGAACAGATGATCTGGGTTGGTTGGGTGGAAGTGGACTTCCCACACTGTACAGAAAACAACAAAGAAAAACATTTTTAAAAAACAAAGCAGCGCAAAAGTCAAATATAATAATAACCACGTCAGAATTCATTTGTGCTTGCCAAAATAGTAATTTGATTAATCTGCCCACAATAGAAACGTACTTTCAGCAGTGTGTGCCTCCATGAGTGAGAAGGGTGTGCTGCCTTGCCGCACATCCCAGACACACAGCATGCCGTCCTGCCCTCCTGTGGCAACAATGTGCTGTTGGTTCGGATGTCTGTCTACGCAGTGCAGAGGTACTCTATCCCCTGACCTGGAAGGAAAACAACATATCAAAACAGCTTATAAAAAATACAAATCTAGAGATCTATTTTTTGTTTTGGTAACAACTGAGGGGATCTTACAAGGAGAGAATCTGGGATGGTGTGTCGCTCTGTTGTCTGAAGTCCCAAAGCTTGAGTTGGCCAATGGAGTTCACCGTCAAAATTTCTGTTGTCCTCAGGTACGTCACAGCATGAATCGTGCTGCTGTCTGCATTCTCTGTCAGTCAAATAAAAATAAAAAAACCACATGAGTCACATTATTCTCTGTACATCGCATGGCCTGAAGACACTATCATATGCTAAGAATTGTAATTATGTGTTTAATGTGACAGGACGGTCTGGCTACAGCATCTTAATCTCTAGCTCACCTATAACTCGAATCACTCCCTCCTGGTCGGCTCTGAAGACGATGATCTTGCCATCTTCGCCAACTGTAACGATCTCAGGACTGCTGCACACAACACCAGTACAGGGAGCGTTGTCACAAGGGTAACGATGCTCTCTTGGCCAGCGATGAGAAACTGATATCGTCTGCAGTTACGAGAGAGAGGATATAGCCAAGTCCAGAATTGTTATCAAAACAGTTAACCCCTTAAATCCAACATCCAGTTCATTGAACTGCAACATATTTGTGTGGCCATTCCCTCATCTTTTGATGTGACTTTAGTCATGTTAAATAAGGATTTATAAAGTAATAAGTAAGTACAATTTATTTATATCACACTTTTCAGAGACAAAGGTCACAAAGTGCTGTATCATACATACTTCAACATACATTGAAGACAAATTAATCTGTATTGCTTACAGACAGATTTACAATACAATGAAATACAATGTAAATGTCAAACTATGCAAGTCTACCGCCAGGTTATTCCTTACTAAGATCAGGGTTAAGATCCAGCTCAAATGTTCAACTAGTTAAAGTTAAAGTTTGTTAAAACAACATATTCTTGTCTTGCATAAGAGTGACTTTAAAGATGCACCATCCTAATTATCATTTGTATCAGTTTATATTTCCAACTTGTTTTCAGTTAGTTAGTTTGCTTTGTTTCATTTGATAAAATATCCAGTTTGTAAAATGGTCTCAGGATGTGTGCCAATTGAAGTGAATAAGTAATAGAAATAATAATAATATGATATAATAAGAGAGGTCTGCTGTGAATGTGTGTAATTTGTCCCAAAGTGCAACTGAAAGACATGACTCTGCCAGTGTGTACCTGACTGTTTTGGTGGTAGCGAAAGATGGTGACTGCGCCAGTTGATGACGTTGTGACAATTCTGTCTTGGTCCAAAAACTGAAAGAAAATAAATAAAGTTTACAAGTTAGTCGGATTACAAGTAGGACGTTATTCCTCCCAGGGACAAACATTTGTTAAATCCTGCCATAAATTAATAAAGATGTTACATTAATGAGTGTAATCCTGTTTTCTTGGGACAACAACAGCAACAAATCCCTTCTATCATTTTGTACTGTATCATTTAACCCTGATAAACTCAATTTAATTGAATTAGGGATCAGGAGAGAACAAGTTGCTTCTATGCATTGCTAAAATAAATGTTGGCAAGTGCCCATTTCAGGTCAACTTTAATCTACTTTACTTTAGTACCAGTTATAGGCTGGTACATTAGCTTGGATTCCCACGAGTGTCTTACTTGAAGGTCCAGAACATCTCCATCATGCTTGTATTCACATAAAAGCTGTGGGTCTCCTTCAAATCCATCGTCCATATCAGAACTTCCATGATTCCCAATAGACCAAAAGGAAATCTTGTTAACCTATAATAGATACACATCAATAACGTTGATTATCATTGTGAATATGAAGTAGAGAAAAGACCAGAATACGATCCAACTGAAAGCGGTCATAATATCCAAATGTCTTAAGTCACTAATCACAGCCTTTGTACTTTAGCAGTATATAACGTGAATAATTAAACATGACTATCCTAAAGCTTACATCAAATGTCTTCATGCACATTTTGAACGCCGAATATTCTAGGAAGTTTGGCAGTCTCATTATTGTGAACATAAAAGTGACAACTTGCCAACCTCGTTATCCCACGAGCCAGTCGCAAAGATATCTGGTTGCTGCAAAGACGAATGCGACACTAGTCTCCATCTGGTTTTACTGATTTTCTGGGAAACGTACTTCGCATTTACACTCTCCATTAGAAACCGTTTCAAACACTGTAAATGAAACCAAAGACTGCTGGCGTTAGCTTAGCATTCATGAGACAAACCGGAATGTGCCCGCCTGTTACTTTGTACGTAGCTACGGTGGCTTAGCGAGGACAAACTATCAAACAAGCGATTTTTTTTTGCACGTTACTAACACTTTATTATGGGATCATATCGGGGTTTCTTTGAGGATATATTCCTTTTCTAGTTGTCTATCATGTCCGATTGCTCGTCAGAAATAAACTATTTTAAAATAGTATTATTAATTCACACTTTTAGTGATTTTATGGACGAAATATTTGATTTAAAGCGGATTCTTGCCTTTTGTTTGTCAGAAGCTGAAACAACTGACCAATTATTTTCTAAATGTACATACGCTAATTAGTTTTGTCTGATATTCAAAGTTGGTTGGAAAACCGTCCTTTACTTTCAATTATATTTATGTTATATTTTGGGTAAATATATCATACCTGTAAATGTAAAGGCTGGTCTCATGGTGTTCATATATACTTTTGCCAACTAGATAAATCGCTGAAATATATGGTAAATATGAATAGAAATGTACAAAAAGTATAGTTCTATATCTGCTTGCTTTTTGTGCTCTTCGTCTGTTTCTCCCTTTTGTTACTTCTTTATAATATTTTTTTCTTGATTTTAAATATATATATATATATAATATATATATATATATATATATATATATATATATATATATATATATATATATATTATACATCTCTCTATATATGTATTTTTTTATTTCTTCTTTTTTCTTGATTTTTCTTTGATCAACAACAATAAATACTAACTGTTTTGGATGAATATTATTCCATGTGCTCAAAAAAATGAAAATACTTTAACAAGTGTTGCACTCCACCTATCGGCCACCGTCTATGTTACTGCGGCAAATATGATGATACGCACAGAGTGAGCGATGTGTCGTTTTTTTCCAGTGCTTAATCCAGTGCGAATCTTGTATTAAAATCAAATATTAATTATTTGATTAATACAATGTCCCTGCTCCGCCTCCGGGTGGGTGCGAGTACAGTAATATCCTTATATCGGATGTCTCGTGACGTCTCCGCCGCTCCGTCTGCTCTGGAGGTTGCCAGCTTCCTCGGGAGAACAGTTGGCGCAGGCGCGGCACTGACAGCTGCTGTCTACTTACTCCGCAAAGTGTGTTTAATAATGGCCTGGAAATCTGGAGGAGCCAGCCACGCAGAGCTTGTTAACAACCTCCGCAGTAAGTCCTCGTGTGTGTGTTTCTACGGCGGCAGCACCTACGCCCCCGCAGACTGCTCGCCCGAAACTGTTGTTTTTTTAGTTTCGAGGCTCGAGTTTTTAATCGCGCAGGAGGAGCGTGGCGCCCGCTAGCTGGCTGCTAAGCTACGTTGTCGTTGGCCTCGCGTTACCTCGCTCTCTTTCTCCACCCCTTTCCCAAACTACGTTTGCCCCATGCGTATCTCCCGTCGCTGCAACAACTAATTGATGAGCAATACATAAATAATAATCCGTGTTGTGTTGCAGCTAGTTTAGCACATTTAGCTCTATGTGCGTCATTTGGGACGCTGTAGCTAGCGATAGCGGCGCTGCAAAGTGCCCTGCCCACATCCACTGAAGGCTACTATCGCCGTGTCATTCCCCTTCACGTGAGTGACACGGACACCTGTAAATGGGAGGCGAACTTCTACGGTGCCTTTTTTGGTGTGTCACAGTCAGTTGTTGCTCTGCAGAAAAAAACAAAAACAAACAGTAACTCTGTGTGCTGTGCTGAGTCCACTATGAGCGATGCCATCAGGGCCACATGTTTCATTCTGCAGTCAGATGACAGTGCATTGGGTGGTCCAGAGAGGATACCAGTGGTTGATTGCCACTACTAGACTAACATGCAAGCTCTGATTGGACATGATAACTTGCATTTGCCAAATGATATTGAGACCAAAGTCCCATTGCAATATGGCGTGTCTACCTATTTATATTCTGTGTGTTCCGTTGAGCATTGCAACATATTGTGTAGTCAGTCCTGCGCCATTCGCTTTTGAACGAAAGCAAAAGCACAGTTTGCTCATTCACCTTTCTTGGCAGATATCATTATAAGTGTCAGTTTTTTTTAATGAACATATGCTGTTTTCGTGCATGGGGGGTGATAAGAAAGTGGAAACCAGCTCGTCAGTATAATATATAAGGCTGTGTCATGCAGGATACTAAAATGCTGGAAATTCACAAGAACAAGGAAAGCAGTCTTTAACCACCTATGTGATGTCTGCCTTCTATTTGCTTTTTAAGTGGTCATTACTTTGCTTTTTAAGTGGTCATTACTTCGATTGTCTGCTCCTCCTGGTTGAACACTTCTCTGGACACTACATTTGCATTAGCTGGATTTATGCAGGTCACACTCAGGGTGCATGCTAATTCACAACTTTGTTGTTGTTAATTGTTGGTGTCCTTTTTGACCAGTGCTCATGACTGAATGCAGTAATAGTTCACATAGTTGCATTAGTGTTTTAAACCTTGACAGCTTCATACATTATTCTAAAGTTCAGCACCCAGGTATGTGTTGGTGGAAAATGAAATATGTCTCTAAAATGAATACTTGGTGTTAACGCCTCAAAACAACATGAAGTGTGTCTGCGTCACCGAGGGCCTTGCATTTTCAATTCTGAATAAGATTATAAATGTGTTGAAAACAGCTTGAAGTCTTTCAGTCTGGGTTATTTTAATTTCAGAAATCATTAATAGGTGTCCCTCTAGCATGTGTGGTTTACTTCTAATGTATCCTAAAACGGCACATAGCTGTGACGGTGGACGGAGACGTAATGAGAGCCGCAACGGCTGTCGTGGTCTTTTCCCGCCTTTGGCAATGCTGCAGGAACCTGTTATGGAGTTATTCTGAAGACAATAACCCTTCTTTAGGGAGCTTTTTTAGTTTCTTTCTTTCTTTTATTTTCTCTGATATTCTCAGATTTTCATACTGGGCATAGATTCATTTTGTATTATATTTTTCATTCATCTTTGTCTCAGTGCATGGTTCTTACGGTCATGGAAAACCTGGAAAAGTCATGGAATTATAAAATGGTTATTTCCAGGCCTGAACAAGTCCTTGAAAAAAATAACATCCCAAAAGTTTTGGAAAAGTCATGGAAATGTGTTGTATTCATGTGTTCATGTCGTTCATTTACGCTGAGTTTGAAATAATTAATATGCTTTTAAAAGAAAGACGCTCAAAATATAAGCAGGCATTTATACAGGCATCTATATAAATGTTTATTCTTTTAATCAAACTATTGTCTCTCATTCATTTGTCAATTAAGGTATACTGTATTCTTTGGAATTCTCATTGTTAGTTTAAATACTACATTTTCTCACTTTTTCATGTATACACCGAGATTTCACAAAATGTTTGGTCATGGAAATTTGGTTTAAAGTCATGGAAATCCATTAGTCAAATTGTGTATGAACCCTGTCAGTGGAAGCTATTCCACTGTTCTCCCAGATATGGATACAGTCCTCGAGGATATCGATACATTTTCAATGTGTTAAGAAGGTTTAAAAGCCAGACAAGAATGTCTGTCTGTTTTTGGTCAATTCAGTGAATTAGCATCCTCACAGTAACACAAAAGGTTGCCATGAGGCAGTCCTGCTCATTGATCTGGAAAATTGCCCACAATGGTCTAAGAAACAGAGTTTTAAAGAGATATAAAGCAACCGTGATGCTTTACAATTCCTCATGGCAAATGTCATATCACACACCCCAAAGATACCACGTATTGTAGTAATTGGTTCTGTAATGCCTAAAATCCCTGAATTATCTCTGTCCTTGCTAGCGTCTTAATTTAATTCTATGAATTGCCATTTGCATCTGCTGCAAAATTATGTAATATATTCCTACCTGGTGTTCATACTTGTTCTTTTTTTCCCATAATACACAGTGACACAAACTCTTTTGCATCCCCAGAAAATGGAATTATTAAATCCGACAAGGTCTATGAAGTCATGCTGGCCACGGACCGAGCCCATTTCTCCAGGTGTAATCCGTACATGGACTCGCCACAGTCAATAGGTACGTCTGCTCACGTAGTCGTTCATGCATCGCAGCACAGTCTGGACTCTCAATGCAGTCTGACATCAGAGAGGGAGGAACTAACACAATCTCTCTTTCACCAAAAGGCTATCAAGCGACCATCAGCGCCCCGCACATGGTATGGCTTCAAAACCCTCTCAGTCTTTTCTGCATCCTGTGAATCACAAGCGTAAACAGTTTTGTTTATATATATATATATATAAAGCTTGCCTCCCTTCAACCCAGCATGCCTACGCCCTGGAGCTTCTCCACGACCACCTGTACGAGGGAGCCAAAGCTCTGGACGTCGGCTCCGGCAGTGGAATCCTGTCCGTTTGCTTTGCACGAATGGTGAGGCACACATGACGGTAAACGCATACCATTTCTCTTTGGTGGCATTCTGGTTGATTAGAATAGATTGATTGGCTTGTCAACCAATCAACATACAATGAGATGAAACATGTTTTAATGTTGTGATGCTGTTGTATGAACTGAGCTCCATTGCTCCCTCTGTGCTTTACAGGTTGGCGCTAAAGGGAAAGTTATAGGTATCGATCATATGAAAGAGCTGGTAGATGATTCGCTCACCAACGTGAAGAAAGATGACCCCAGTTTGATAACATCGGGCCGAGTCAAGCTATTAGGTAAGATGTCTTCTGATGAAAAGTAACAGTCTTTGAGTTTTTTGTGTGTCTTTTTCTGGAACTTATCTGATTAGAAGAACTTTCAGCCGTCTGTACTTTTTTTTTTTTAACTGGCACAATGCGATGCTTCTTAGCTCTGGCTTTCTTCTCTTTGAGTACAATAGCTCTAGATGCGGTGATGTAGTGCTAAATAACTGAGCAGTGAGTACCTGCTTTCAATTGCTCTGCAGGAGGGTGGCCGTGCTGATGCAACCAGGAAATTAATAAAAGTAGGCCGTCAACACTCGTTCTTTGTTTTGTTATATATAAAAAATTAATAAAAATGCAACTATAATGTTTTGGCAGATTGTTAGTGTGGGTGGGCAAGCATATGTTTACTTTAGGTCCAGTCATAGAAGTATCTTTATTTTTCCCTTGTGATTGAATTTAGCCGGTTTACAAAAGATTGTTTTTTGATGTGTCAGTCACTACTTGTGTAAGACTATCATGTGCTGGGTGCTGCCAAACATAATGTATTTACTTAGATTTTTACATTTTAATCTGTAAGTAATGACACACAGTTTCAATAAAATAATGATAAAAAGGTAATAACTCCAAGCAAAAGAGAACATATATATAAAACAACACAGGATGAAAGAGGTTCTGTAGCCTGAAAAGTTGTGGGCTGAAACTATACTTTAAACAAAATACAAACAATTTGAAGTCTAAAAGTAACAACAGAAGAGCTGCTTTCTTTCTTTTTTGGGCTGATTAAGCTATTTTAAGACATCAATTGTAGATTTAGATGTCTCCAGATGTGTTCATGTACTTTGTAAAAGAAACGAGATGCCATCCTCAAACTTATAGTCACATTGCTGATACAGATTCAACATATTTAGTGAAAATATTTTCAATATAGTCATCCTCTGGTAACTAACATGTGAATGAACTTTCTAAGTATTTGTGACCTTTCTTAGAATAGATAATTAACTAGCAAGTTTTAAAATCATCACTAGATGCAACACTATTGGAGAGCAGCCTTAGATACAGCCTTAAAGAACAGTTGGTCAGCACAGCCTCAATGAGTAACTGCAGTCAATATGTTGTATATACGGAGTCGACAGAAATAACAAATGAAACATGACTGTGTGTTTCAGTGGGAGACGGGCGAATGGGCTACACTGAGGAAGCGCCTTTTGATGCCATTCATGTTGGCGCAGCAGCACCCAATGTCCCCCAAGCTGTGAGTCTGAATACTCACAATTCACTTCAAAACAATAAATCAAAAGCAATGCTTAAGAAAACAAATGTACACCAAATTTGTGTTTTAAAAAAAAAAAAAAAAAAAGGATTGAATTGGCCATCCTTTGTATCAACACGCCCCTCGTCTCTCTCCCAGCTTCTGGACCAGTTGAAGCCCGGCGGCCGGCTGATTCTGCCTGTCGGCCCGGCGGGAGGAAACCAGATGCTGGAGCAGTACGACAAGCTGGAGGACGGCAGCACCAAAATGAAGCCCTTGATGGGAGTGATTTATGTGCCTTTAACAGACCGAGACAAGCAGTGGTCCAGGTGGAAGTGACTTCTTTCTCCCCCCTCCTCTCACTCTCTCCTTCTCACAGAGGCAAAGGTGAAACGGTGTGGCTTCAGAGCAGGCAACGGATCACAAAAGGGGCTGCATTTTGCTGCTTGTTGACCTTGTTTTGCTTCTTCCATACCATACCACCTAGCTGCACGTTTCCTCCCATTGTTTTTTTTTTAACTCCACAGTTCCAAATTGGTTCAATATAAACCTGTCTGACTAATGGAAATTTGAAGTCCTAGTCGTTTTGGTACCCAAACACGAGAGAAACTGAAGCGGCAGCAGCGTGAAGGCATATGCTTGGTTTTCCAGAGCATGACTGCTTTGTCAATTTGGCTGCTCATAGCACACTAAAACCAAACTCTGCGACTATTCTGTTTGATCTTCTTCTCTGTGAGATGTAGACAACAAAACCAAACAATAACTGTTTGCATTTTACTGTGACCGTAACATTTTGCATGTGATTTGAACTCTTTGACGTTGTGTTTGCAGGCTCTTCTTTTTTTGCCCTCCCTAACGTTTGACTTCTGTTTGTCACAGGGATGAACTCTGAAGAGGAAGACGGTCCATATTCCACCTTTTAAGTTTGAACCTGGAGAGAACTTGGACGGGGTCGAACAGCCCATGACATTTTGTTCAAAGCGTAACAAAACATGCTCTTTTTGTTTAAGTCTAACGATGGACTAGAGTATCGCATTGTTGAGAGTCCAGAAGGTCTGGGAATAAAGACTGCTGGAAGCTCTGCTCAGAAATATCGGAGAGGACATTTTGTTTTTCTTTACAGGCCTGCATCTTTTTTTTTGGTTGTGTATTCTTTTTAACTGCTGGATTTTAGGGTTTGATTTTGTATTTTTGTTTGTGTGTGTGTGGTTTCACTATTTGAAATGCAATCAGCAATTTTTACAGTGTTACATTTCAGCCGCATCAAAGCTGAATGTAGGAGGAACACTGGACAACGACGAGTAAAGAGAGGATTAGATCATTCACAGTGAGTGAGTGAGAGAGATCGAGATGTAGACTTCTCTGCTAACATATGAGCTTTTCCCCTGCCAGCAGTATTAGGAACACACACAGGCAACACAATGGCTGACCCACACAACCTGTTTGCTGTGCCGCACTACGTCATTCTACACACAGAATAAGCAAGGCCTTGGATCATCGTGAACATACTCCGAAGAGAGCTGAGCACTAACACCGATGCACGTGCGCATACAGGGCTTTGCTTTCCACCCGGCGGTGCTTTTGCACTTTCTGCCGCTGGTTTTCCATCCGCGATTAATGCAGGCTCTTCTGGTGACTGATACTAAATGGGATAGTCACTGCTTTGCCAAAATAAACTTCAACAATATAAAGCAAAATGAATGTCTGTTTTCTTGAACTCAAAAAGCACATTTTTATTTTGGATGATATTTGGCTGTCACAGATTCTGGAATGGCACATGAAAATAAAGAGTTATGTTTTTGTCTGCCTTTCTGTTGTTGAATCTTTTGTGTGTGCAGGCTGCAACCAAGTGTTTTTATATATATATATATATATATATATATATATATATATATATATATATATATATATATATATTTATTTATTTATTTATATTTATATATATATATATATATATATATATATATATTTCATTATGTCTAAGTCTAGCAGGCAGCGCTGGAACAAGAATGTTCGAAATACTGAGGTCAGGATTACCGATTCTTTAGGCATTATTTGTGTGTAATTGTGGAGTGTAAACCCCTCAGACCTTTAAGATAAACAAACATACCTCAATGATAATTAATTATGTGGGAAAAGATAGTGTTGCATTTTTGTAAATGACTTAGTCAACAGATCTTCCAGTCATTTTTCTGATATATTACACACTTTAATATCTCACATGTAAGACAGCACTTTGAGGGAACACATGTGCACAAATATAGTAGATACGCCACATAAGTTTGGTTAATAACAAAATGATATGCAACAAAATTTAGACCAATATAATTTAATATGGCTTTATATGATTCCGAGAAACGTATTAAAATAATTTGTTACTGATTCCTAATCAGTCAAAAAAGTGCACTATAACAGGCACTCCGATGTGTTACTGTAGTTAACTTGTGTAAAATGAGCAGCACAGGCATGCCACACATTAATGCCACCCAGTGGCAAAGAAACAGCATATTTTTGTGCAGCACTGTTCGTGCAAATAATAATGTTTGATATGTTAACCTGTGTTTCAGTAATTTTAATAAAGGGGAGAAAATAGTCTCTTGTACTGTACGTATCCCAGAAGTCATTGGGGGTAAGGTAGACATCAGTATTTCAGTATCAAATGTCGATTCATCCAGCATGGATTCAAAATCACACATCATAAATATGAATTAACAAGCATCTAAATGTGTGTTAATGGCTTTAAAGGCAGCATCTGCAGTGGATTCACCAGTCAGAGGGGTTCAGTGAGGCAACTTTCAGAAACGTTCATGACAGCAAAGAGTTGAGGTGTTTCCAACCTGACATGAGGACAAATTACAGACACTGGGCTGCAAGAAATACAGCGTGCAAATTTAAAAGGTTCAGGCTCAGGCTGTGGCGACGTCTCTGTCTCAGAGCTCTCCTCCTGGCCGATTGGCTACAGGTACATGCCGTTGATGAGGTAATCTGACTCCTCTGTGGTGAGCGGTCGCGCTTTCTTCAGCTTGTGTCCGACCAGTCTGAGACGACAACCAATCATGAGCAGCAGCAGAGCAGTGATGATGAGGCCGAGAGCCAGAGGAAGGATGGCACCTTCAGGAGGTTACAGAGGCCAGATAGAAAATTAGGAAAGATATGACACATAAAAAAAGAATAAGAGGTACACGCAAACCAAAACTATACCTGACTCTGGTACTGGATGCCCCCCTATCACTGAAAATGGTTTGGAGATGGGGACGCTGCTCTCTGCCTGGATCTGGGTTACTTTTGGGGAAGCTTCCAAGAAAGGTACATAACAAATTTAGATTTGGAAACACTCACTGGTATGTCCATGACATTTTATTTAAATACACTCTCGTTACCTATGTCAGTCTGTTTGGTGATTGCAGGAGCCACAGTTGCTGGTTTGAAAGCTGGACCTAAACAATGTTTCCATGAATATAAAGAAAAAGATTATTTTATGTTGTTGCAATTTGAAAATTAGATTAAAAAAGAAGCAGGCTCTCACTTTTTTGTATACATTCACTGACACAGTCAGTTTCCTGGAGGAAGTTGTTATGGTTGCCCTGGCAGCCGCCATATAGAAAGTGTTTGCATGCCCCCGCATTTTGGTCATAGTACCAGCGTGGGAAGGTGCCCTTACAGGGTCCGACAACCGGAGCCGCAGCACATGGATCTACTCAGAGAGAGAGAGAGAGAGAGAGAGAGAGAGAAGAGAGAGAGAGAGAGAGAGAGAGAGAGTCTGGCTCAATCAGATTCTTATCAACCTTTGACTTTGTTCCTCACATGTAGGGCACAAGATGTGGATAATGAAAAAGTATTCAACACATGAGTACGTAGTTTAAACGTAAGTATCGCACATAAAAGAAGGGAAGTTGTTTACAGCTTGTTGCCAGCTAAATAGCTAGGCAATTAATGCAGATTGAAATTGAGATAAGATAAACTTTATTGATCATATGCAGGGAAAGCGAAGGAATACCCATCAACAACAACACGCACAATCAACCACGAGCAAAGGTCAAAGTATTTCTGATGTAATTTCTCTTGACTTGTCCTCTCTTTCTCCGAAACAATGAGGTATCGTCTTAGCGAGACAAGCATTTAGACATGAGACCGAGCATTCGTGAAATGAAGAAAAAGTCTCCTGAGATGTAATTCCTGCCGCAAAATACCGACGCAGCCTGATCCGGGATCGGCTGGCAGACGGAGACAGAGGGGCTTTTGTTCCGGCCCTCAGAGAAGACGCAGGCAAAGAGCTGCTTTCCCAGGGAATGCTGAGTGGTCCTGTGGCTTTGCCAGCCTTCTGAGCCCAGTGCTGTGACTCAATGTGCTGCCTACAGGGCCTCCATCTGCTGCTCCGTCCAGACACACACTTAAAACTCTAACGACACAGCGATTAGAGGAGCATAATGTGGAGCAGCCAAATAAAGTTAAAGTTAAATAAATGCTGGTAGATTGCCTCCCAATCATGCATTTGGAACTAGCACTCTGTTTCCGGTGTCTTCCTCAACACGGACACAACCGTACCTTGACTGGCTGAAGCCTCCTGTTGACCGGGACTTTGTGGAGGAGCGGCCTTGCTCCTGTCCTGAGGTGGTAGGATGTTCTCAATGGTCTTTCTGGGCTCAGTCTGGAGCATGGAGCCATCCTCTGTCTCCTTGGGCGGGGCGACAAGCAGATTGGCCGGGTGGGTCACTGACTTCCTGTTGCTGTCAACTAGAGAAATCACAGAAAAACTCATTAATGAAGGGGTTGGTTTGAGGGCGGGGTCTTTATGCTTTTGCTTATGTTTTTCCTTCTCACATTCCTTTAACGGATCCCGATAATACAAGAGATTACATAAGACTTTCACCATGACAACACAAACAAGGGTTTCTTACAGATTGGGCAGAAGATTTCATCAGAGCGGTCTGGACAGTGCTGCTTCCCGTCACATGCGTACGTGATGTCAATACAGCAACCGTCATCACATTTGAACTGGTACTTTGAGCAGAGACCTGTACACACTGTGGGCACACACAATTACAGTTATACATCCTGTAATAGTCTTGTACTGGGATCACGTAAATTCACCTTTTAAACAAAATGGTGAAAGTACTGCATATATTCTTTAATGTTGTTGCATCATTAGTGCTGCCATTTAATCTGGTTGAGCAGCATTAGTTCACACATGCACCTCTTGAGAAATGACTACATCCTGGAAAGGAGCTCGCAACAAAAAAACTCAACTAAGAGAAATGTTTTGTTGAACGCTTCACCTTCTGCTTGGTGTTTCGGTGTCAGCACGGTAACAGAGACGTTGTCAGAGCTCTTCTGGCCCGACGTGTCGGTGACCGTCATCTGGAAGGAGTAGACTCCGCCCTGCAGTCCGCTGATCTTCAGCAGCCCTGGATGAGTCGCCTTCAACACATACACAATGAGCACATTTGAATTAATCACATGTGCACAGATTGAGATTTTTCCTCGGAGCTTGTTAGACCAATTGAAAGTTTCTCTTAAACACGCCAGCATATACATATTTTTTTATTAAGATAAGCATAACAGCATAAGAATACCTATTTGCCCTCTTACAAACCACTACCAGTCTATAGTCATGCAGATATTGTTTTTGTGCCAAAATGTATTGTTTGCAAAGAAAATGTGAAAGGATTTTTGTTTGTGATTCTCATTCTATTAAAAAAATACAATTGAGGTGCAAAATAAATACCCGAAAAACCAAAGTACTTCACTACATTTATCAACAAATCATATAAAAATCCAATATGTTGGACAGTCCTGATTATTGAGTCCCATCATTGCCCAAAACGACCTAATACACTTTGTGGTGTTAAAGGAATGAATCAACTCTACAGCGGAGGACAAATTGATATCATCTGAAGGTTTATATCTTCCTATTGCTCACTCCTTCTTGAAAACCTCAGCAGCAACACATCTTTACAAAAAGCAATGTCTCTGTGAGTTTGCTGTGGAATAACTCATTTCTGGTGAACATAGACCACAGATGACATCAGTGTAAAGTGTATCGCATTGTACTCGACACTCCGCATGTGGCCTCTGAGGCTGTGAACAGGCTCCAACACCGCTGCTGTCCTTGGAGCAGGTTGGCACGCAATAAACTCTTATCTCTGTTGATACAGCAGGTATTATGGAGCTCTGGCCACAAGCCGCCCTGTTGACTTAACTCATTCAAACAAAGCAATTCAACACTGGTGCCTGCGAGAGCGATTAGTGACTTTTCGTACTGCAAATTGAAATGTTAGAATAATCTGATCCCTCTGAACAATAGAGCATCCCCCGTCTCTTTTCTTCATTCACTCTGTGTTTCCTCCGGTGCTTTTTTTCAGGCTTTCATTCTCAAATCGAGCGCCAACGTTAAACCGCACACAAGCGTTTCATGACTAGATGTCTCGACTGTCGTCGGGCACTGACCTTCATATTGATGGCCGTGTCCCCCTTGACGAGAGTCCATTCATAGTGGTCGATCCCTTGGTCGTCCACGCTGTCCCGTCCATCCAGGACGGCCCAGTCTGTGGGCAGCTGGATCACCACATCCTGTCCAGCATCACTGCGAGGAGGCTCATCCACATCTGCAACATCACACAGGAAAATGAAAAGATATTATAGAGGATGTGCTACTTTATTTTAATTGAACCTTTTTATTTTTGTGCAACATTGCACATTCACTCTTCCACCGGATATAAAATATGTTATCGTCTCTGTATTGCATTAAGATAATTAAAAATAGAGATATCTTTACTATTTTTTTGGGGGTGCACATGGATATAAGATTGTATTTATTTATGCCAGTGACAATATCCTTAAAGCTAAAAGGGAAGTCTTTAGACATCTTGTTTGGTCTGACTAATAATTCAAAACCCAAAGTTATTAAGTTAAGAATGATAAAACACCAAATCCTCACTTTGGAAAAAGATGCAACAAGATAATATTTGTCATCTAAAAACTTTACTTAAACAATAATCAATCAGCTGACAAGTAATTTCAGCTTGGAAGCATACTTATTATGAAGTAAATAAATAAGATATTATCATAAAAACAGCTGCTGCTGTTCTCAGTGTCCTAATCATTAACCCTACCTGCCTGCTTTATGAATATTAGTCGCAGTTACGAGTGACTGTCTATCCAATTTGATTATCTTACGTACTAGAGAGAATAAACTGAGACTGCAGTCAAGTTTTCTTTAGATAAATCAAACATTGCCCAACCTTTAAATAAAAGTAAGCACAAAGTAATTTGAAGGGCTTATCTCTGTTCTATAGATATACAAGTTAATATTGCATAAGCGTTCCAATTTCACATCCTATTATATCATTCCTATTTAACAAAGCGTCACATTACAAATCATTACGTAATGCAGATTTTTTGTTTACAACATTATAAGTCATGTTTCTATGTTAAGTTAACTTTCTCAGTTATTTTAATTTGATCAGCAGTAGTTGAACAAAGATGAAACATTAAAGACTATATTTAAGCTTTAATTAATAAACCATGGGTGAAATGTCACCTATAAGTGTAAGCATATTGATTTGTTGTCAGTAAGTTACTTGTCAATGGCTGCCAGTTACTTACTGTGATTTATCTGCTAGTTATATACTGTGTTTTTTTTTTTTTTTTACAGTAAGTTACTTGTTAATGGCTGCCAGTTACTTACTGTGATTTAGCTGCTGGTTATATACTGTGTTTTTTTTCACAGTAAATTACTTGTCAATGGCTGCCAGTTAATGTGCGTTTCTTACAGTGTACACTATTACCAGCTTGCCACTAAGCTTTAGTGAACCACACAGCAAACTGTAACACAGGGCCCTCAGGATCTGCATATCAACAAGAAGATGAACAGACTCAACACTACAGATCATAGGTGTCAAACTCAAGGCCTGCAGGCCAAATCTGGCCCGCCACGTAATTTGATTTGGCCCTTTACAGCTTGAAAGGCATATGATTGTCTTAAAATTAAAGTATATGCTGCTTTACGGTGTACAGTGACCATAGACTAAATCTCCCACAATGCATGTTGATTTTGTGACCTGCAAATGAACAGCATCATACCGCGAGAAAGCAGTGTTTCCATATTGCCGTTTTACTAAAGACAAATGATTAGATTTAAAAAGATCGACAAATAATACCAACATGTCCAAGAAGAGCGAGATTGATGAAAAGGGAAGGCCATTTAAAGAAGATGGGGTAGTACATGTTTGTGCTTCAAGGAGACAAACCGGTAAGTCTTCTGTCTTATGAGGAAGTTTCGGGGATGAAGGAATACAATTCACGTCACCGTTTTGAAGCTAAAGTACGCTAAATTTAGCCTCCAAGAAAAACATAGTTGTCCAAGGTGTGCCCCATGCCACATGAAGGTATGTGAGCAGTTGAGGCCCAGACCATACCTGCTCACATGTCCTTACTGCTAACTGAGCCAACTAGTTGTTGGACCAGCTATGTCCTTCTCAACTGTGACAAAAAAGCTTTTTACAAAGTTAATGTAATAACGTGCGTTTGATGTTTGTCTTTATTCTCTTTTTTCAAATTTGTATCTTTGATAGAGTAATGTGGGTTTCTTAACACTACATTATATGGAGTTATGTTGTAATAACAGAGACATTTGCTTACTTATATTTTGACTTTGATATAAATGCATGTCCAATATCAACAATCAAATGCAAAGACAGTTATTTAACAATATGTTAGTTAGGGAGTAGTTGATGCAGTGTTACAGTTACAATCGGCCCTTTGAGGGAACCATAATGCTGATGTGGCCTAGGGTGAAAACATCATTATCAATCACATGGAGCAATATGTGTTATACACGCATGGTTGTCGTCATGTCCCACCTTGTGCACCCTCCTCCCCGGGACGTCCCGGCCCGCCGGGTGACACGGGCAGCTGCCCCTGCGTGGTGTTGGCTGTCCGGCTGTAGGCGGTGAAGCCCTGCTGCGGAGCGAAGCTGCACACGCTCCTGCTCCTGTAGGTACAGTTGAACAGGTAGCAGCTGAGGCCGTCCCCGGGCAGCCGCTGGTCCTGCTGCACCACCGCCACGGTGCAGTGGGGCTGCGAGCAGCAGGCGTGCACGCAGTCCCTCCAGGTGTACACCCGGTCCGGGAACTTCAGGAACGTGGCCCCTTGCTCGATGGAGGCCTTGGTCCGGATGATGCGCTCTCCGACGCCGGTGAAGTCGCCCACGCACGAGTCCGTCGCGTCGCCCGCCCGATGCGGCGGCGACGGCTGGTCCTGCTGCAGCTCCTTGCGGAATTTCTCCAAGAGCTCCTCCACGCCGGAGATTTGGGATTTCAGATCAGAGATGGGCAGAGACCGGGCTGCGGCTGCGGCTGCGGCTAGCAGCGCGACGCAGGCGAGCAGCAGCCGGGGATGCGCGAAGAGAGCCATGTTGTTCACGCGCTTCAAAGGCGTCTCCCTCCTCGGGCCACCCGGCGCAACCACTCAGGGACACGATGCGGACTTCCTACATGGAACGTAGAGCCACCCGGTAATACGGTGTTCTGCAGAGCACCGCGCTGTGCGTTTCGGGAGTTTGTCCTCTGACGATGCTAGAAATCTGTTGTTGTCATGGTGAGGGAGGAGGACGGCCGCGAGACTGCTCGGCAGAAACCGCTGACGTCACAGTGATGGATAAACATGGCGGGAGGACACACCTGCGGCTCTGTTTACCTCCCCTCTCTCTACTCTGAACAGGTGTTTGCTTTCGGGCATGCTGTACTTTAATTTGACCAGCAGCAACACAACAGGGAGACATTTTCACATTGTCATTACTCTAGTTTTTCAATAGTTTGTGTTCAGTGTTTTTTTTTTTTTTTAAGGGGCTCTTGCCTGTCTGGATCTATATTAAAACTGGATTTTAACAGTTCAATCATCGTAAAGCATCTTGGATTGCCTATGAGATTGTTGTGGAATAAAAGAAAACTCTGAAATCATTCACTGTATTTTGCGGCTATACACTTTTGTTACTCAGTTTATTATGTGTTACTTTTGACATGACAAACACTACACTTTTTTTGATATATTTATTTTGACCTCATACTGTATTTGTGCATAGCCTGTTTTGCATTTACTAAAAAGGTAAATGTCACTTTTCATTTTCTTTTGAAAAAAAAAGAGAAAAGAAGCTAATTTCTGGCTTTAAAATGGAAATATAACTTTGAATGCCTACGGAGAACAGTATACACACTTTGACAATTGTCAATATTATGCTTTATTGTCACGGTTTTGCGTTGTTTATGGTTTCCTGTTTTATTTTGAAGTCCTTGTCTCTTGTGTCCTCTGTTTCCCGGCACTTCCTGCCCCTATTATTGTCTGCTTGGTCCGATTGCTTCCTCCTGTCTAATCACCTGCACCTTCCCAGTGTATTTAAACCCTGTTTGTCTCCTATTTAGTTTGTTGTTTAGAACGCTGTTCTTACATTCCTGTATATCCCCGCCTTGGTCGCTGTTTGGATCCCTGTTGTGAGTTCGGTTCGAGAATAAAGTTACTTTTGCATTTTGCATCAGCATTTGGGTCCTTTTTTCTCAGAAGCCACCCTGTGACATTCATAGCATGTAGAACTTTTCTACGTGAGAAAAGGGAAACCATTGCATATAACAGCCTATTCTCTTAATAAAAACAGAATATCTCTAACGCACTTCTTTCACAGTTTCAAGATTTTGTTTTTAATGACACAAAAATAATTTCAAATATGAAACAAAACGGATACACTGCTTATGATTATGTTCCCCATTTCTGACATCATATTTTTAAAATAAAAAGGGTCAAGGCTCTTTCATATGAAATTTTTCCATTACAACATACATCTTGATTGATGATCATATCTACACACGCAAGATACGCACAATTTTGTCAGTGTACAAAAAGAAAGAAAACAGAGCAAAAATATTTAATGTAATATAAATTACTTTACTGAATATTATATATCCTATGATTTTTGACACTAGAAAATACAATACTATACAATTAATTTTTCACGTGTTCATTATAGACGCGGTCGAATCCTCATGGAGATCTAACTATCTTTATCAATGCGTTTTTAAAATACATAAATGTCGTTCACATATAATTCTATAACACAATATTTACACATTTATGAAAAAAAATGTAGATTCGTATTATAAAAGGAAATGTGATAAAAACAATTTAAATAAAGATCTGGATAAAATAAAAAATAAAAAAAGGGCACGCATGGACATCCTTCAGATTACCAAAGCAATTAAGTTAAAAACACATTTAAATAAAGTAGTGATAAGATGCCTATGATAAAAACATTAGTACAGATGATTTTGAATGTAGTATTTTGTACCTCAGGCTTGTATTAGAAAACGGTCAGTCTCCAGTTTTGTAAACATTGCATCTTGTAAAGACAGGAGAAACATGTTTTGACAGTTTTCAATATTTTAACAATAGATTTTCTCAACAATTGTCATTTTTAACGCACCTGTAACAAAACAACTGTAATGTCAGGCATAGCAAAACTAGTGGCACTTCTCAGTAATTGTTGCTTTCAAAGGGACCTTTTTTACCCTACAAATTATCAAAATACTCCGACAACAGCAGTCAAAGAGTGTCTTGTGTGAGTGGAAAGCTCCTCTGTGCACGCAGCAAACACAGGTTCTTCTCCTAAAAGTCTTGATCTTATAAATACTGAGGTAAAGAGGAGAATACTGAGTTGTTGGGACAAAGGTCCGGGCTTTTCTGAGTGGTTGTCGCCACTTAAGGCCTCAGGTTGGCTTCTGCCTGTAGTCTGTGATGGCCTTCCATAGTTTACACAGGATCCCGCCTCTGACAGGACACAGAGAAGAGAGGTTACAACATGTAATGTGCAGTACTGCTTAAATGTAACCAACAGATTACACTGCATGTCCTATAATTCAGCTTTTCACTATCTTTGGCAGTCTATAATGACCCATTATATATATATATATATATATATATATACATATATATATATATATATATATATACATACATATATATATACATACATACATACATACATACATACATACATACATATATATATATATATACATACATATACATATATATATATATATATATATATATATATATATACATACATATACATATATATATATATATATATACATATATATATATATATATATATATATATATATACATACATATACATATATATATATATATATATATATATATATATATATATATATATATATATATATATATTTCTAATGCATTTTACATAGTTTCTCTTGTCCGGAGAGTCAGGAAGCACTTTCCTGACTGTACATGTATGTGCACAACCTAATTATCTGTCAATTAATGAAGCAAGGCTTTTACAAAATACAGAGAACAGAGTTTCCTTAAGTACTGAGTTACATTTAGGACTTTTTGAGACCTTTTTAATACCACAAAGAATGTAACTTACAGTCAAATTGGTCAAAGTATGAAATCAGTAGATCATACAATGTAAGTATTGATATCAAATGTTTTTAGTACTTCCTGACAGTATAAAACAATAATTCCCATATTCAACCAGATTCAAAACACATATTATAAGAAAACATTAGTGCCTACAGCAGGCAAGAGGGAACATATAAAACGTGTTAATACTTTCTAAGGCCTGTTTTGAGAAAACTGAATCCAATGTTTTTTTTTTTTACAGTTTTCAAAATCTGCAGATACAAAATGTTGTCTTTTTTGATACGACCACTGGGGGGTGCCACAGGCAAACATGTACAAATCCTAAACATGAAGTGATGGCTTCATAAATAATTGTTTTTGAAATGTTTCACTCTTATGGGAACATGATATACCATGAGCCGGTATACAGCTACAAATGAAATAAGTATAAAAAGGAGATGGAAACTATAGTAGTAGTAGTACTAGCTAATAAACATGTTTAAACTATGGACACCTTGTTGTAGGATCTCTGAGAAATGAAGCTGCCACTATGAGTCACTACAGTGCCGAGTTGCCCGGTGCAAACCTACAGTAAGAACTGGGAAAAATACATCAATACAAACTCCCTTATACAACAAACACGGCTGTTTCTGCTATTTGGAAAGCTGCAGAGCTTTTTAGATGTGAGCTTCAGCATGTGTTTTTGAGTGAATACAGAAGTGAAACTGCAAACAGAAAAAAAAAAGCTACCTCAGTCTTAAACTCTTCAGATCGTCTCTTGTTACATCGTGGAGGATGTTGTTCAACGTGTACTCCTCGTTCAGTATCTGGAGAAACAAAATGCATGAAATGAGGATGCAGGGTACAAACAGTTACATGCGATTCAAGAAGATGCAGCTCTGAGTTTACCTTCTGTTCTTTGTAACTGTACGATGCTTTATACTATCTTTGATCTTTTGTGCTTAATCTAGTTGCAAACCACTCAAGATTGATGTAAAAAAGGGCTTTACAAAAAACAACAACATCCCTCTTCCTCGTGGAAATACAGAAATCACAGAACGACAAACACCAGCTGTTGTTTTTAAAAGATTGTTCTGTATAATTTGGCGCCGTCACTGTGTGACTCCAGAGTAAAAGCAGGGACTCACTCGGTCTACGGAGTCCTGGTCAGCGCCGTAGAGCCTGAGCCAGCTGGTCATATCCGAGTCTTCCTGTCTCTCTGCAGGTGGACTCCTCTGTCCCTCGGGGACACTGGAGGATGAGGGGACGTCTGCCGGAGAATATAGGGAACAGACTCCTTCAGACACACTGGACCCATTCATACAACATTTGCAGAGGAAAACAACGAGGTTCAGCAGCATCAAAATAACCAAATTATAAGGATATCTTCCTTATTATTAAGCTTCAACTTCAAAGCCATATATAGCAACACTAGTCAGTCATCATGCCAGAAGCAGAAATGCTATTGTGGTTCATTTGGACTATAACTAACCTGTATCTCGTTCTATGCATATAAAGCTTATTTACTCGCTGTGCAATGTAATTTAGGGTAGTAAGTAACACATTGCAGGTGAGTTCTACAAATATTTCCCAACTATATATTTGTACATGTTGCTGGCAGATGTGAAGCAACATATTGCAGTAAATTGCAGCAATATATCTCCGACTGCTCTTGACCTTCATTCTTAGTAATCAACTATAGCTATTTCATTTCCCAGTGTAATTTACTGCTCAAAATGTAGTAGTAGTAGTCGACACAACAACACCTGTAGTACAAGAAAGTTGGCTGATATATCGCTACCAGATTTGTATAATTCTGAAAATTCTGATCTCCTTTTAGTATCCGGTATCACTTTACAACAAGCACACAAAAAAAACAAAAAAAACGTTGCCTTTGAAAAGAACTTTACAATGTTTTGCATAAGGAGTTTGTCCATCGGCATAGGATCAAGTTAATCGCTTCCAGATGAAGCTGTATCAGCACATTGGTAATGCAGGCTGCGTAATAGATGTTTTCATTCTGGAAGTCACACAGTTTGCACCTCCAGTAGGTGATGAGAACGCTCTGGTGCATTGTTCATGTCACGACTTGCATAAACGACTTAGTGAGCTGGAAGCAACCTCAGAATATGGGATGTTTCTCTGCACTTTTCTGGGGCTAGTGTTGCAGACAGTCAGTGTGAAAAGGTAAATCCAGACCTGCGGGCTCAGATCGCAGCTTAAGTAGTCGGATCTCCGTCTCTCTCTCCTCCAGCACTTGTTGCAGGATGGCCTGGTACTCTCTCTCCTTCTCCAGCAGCTGCTCCATCAGCCTGGAGTCAACAAGTCGGAGGGAGGGAACACAACATAAATTAGACAAATTAAATGAATTAATAAAATAAATGAAAGCCCTTCGGCCGACAAACGCGCCTAATCCCGGTGAACGTTCTAGCCTACCTGTTGGTCTCCAGCTTCATCCGGCCCAGCTCCAAGCTCACGGAGCGCTGTGCATTATGGGACTCGTGTGAGACGGTGGAGCTGAGCGTGCTGACTCCCGAGGTGCCCACGGTGTCGTCGTTGGCGGCGACAGGAGGCGCCCGGCTCTGGTGGGTGGAGCTTCTCTCCGGCTCGCCGTCGTCGTCAACGTCCTCCTGCTCGGCCGGGTCGCTCTCTGAGGCCAGGCTGAAGTGAGGCCTGAGCTCTGAACACAGACACGAGACCGACTTTAACGGCTTGCTGGGTGATGAGGGGTCATGTTTTAGAAACTGTTACAAGACGTTACATTGAGATCAGATTCCAGACAGACATGTAGAATTATGATTTAGACCTGAATATCTTAAAGTTGATTAGCTCGTCAATCAACAGAAAAATCGATTAATTTAGATAACTCACTAATTGTTGGGTTCTCTCTAAAGTTGAAGTTACAATCGTTCGCTAGTTTCAGCTTCTCAGATGTGAGCATTTGCTTCTTTTCTTTGTAAATGACATTTTCTGTGGTTTTGGACTGTTGCTCAAACAAAACGAGCAATTTGTGATGAATATTTTAATAATATTGTACAGACTAAAAGATGAATGGAATAATCAGAGGAAAAATTCAAAGTTCAAAGTAATCAATGACAAAAACTAATTATTAGTTGCAGCCTTAATTCATGTTATGTTGTATTTGTTTGCTATGATAATGTCATCATAGAGTACAAAAACACAATACAATTATTCAAATATATTTCAGCTTTCAATCAGAAACCCATGGCAACCTTCTGTTTAGTTACATTACAAACAAGATGTATTGTTCTCATATCTCATTTTGTAAGCTCCTGCAAAAATATACAAACTGCCAGACTGAGCTGCACATCAGTCGAGCTTTACAGCTGCTACTCGTTCTTCTTTTCCTACTTTTGAGCTACAGCAATGCCCCTATGTTGAGTGGGCGTCTCATAAGCATGTACTACTACTTGTGCTCATGTGGGTGACGTCAGTGTTTCAGTTGTCATCACAGAACATCCCCAGCCTCCCAAATGTCTGTCGTTCAGCAGAGAGCTGTGATTACCGGATAGCTACCGGGCAGCAGAGCTTCCCCGACAGACCAGTGATAATTTATTTAGAGGCGTTCTGCTCGGGACAGTGATGACGGTACCTGGAACCAGGATGGTGATGGCGGTCTGCACAGCTTTGCGAATGATGTTGTCCAGAGCGAACATCCAGTGAGGCTTGATGTTGTGGTTTCGTAGCACTTTGTTGACCTGAAGATGCAAAGTTTTATAGTTAAAATACTGCATTGTTAGCCTGAAGACATTTTATATTGTTATGATATATACATTTTACCCAGTTTTATTCCTGCATCCCTGCATTGATTGTTCAATCAGGATCAAAGTATTTCTATATTGCTAATCTAATGTTAGATGACTCATCCTGCACTCTGAGGTGTTATCTTTCAATCAAATAAGAAGGAATATATTTAAATCCCTCTTGTAACTTTACACCGCCAAAATATTCTGTTTCACTGTGAAATACATCTCATTACAGCTAAAGACACTATGATTTCTGTTTCACAGGGACTTCATTTCTGCATTTTTATTTATATTTACTGCTCTTTCGTAACCTTAGCGTCTTCTGCTACAATCACCAAATCTCCTTTAAAAGGTCCTTTAAATAATCATATCATGTTTGCTGATATTCACTTTAATCACTTCAACCGGTGCAATATAAATACATTTTATTCTGTCTGTATATATAATATTGTTGTTGTGGATTCTTTACTGTTTTTTACTGTTTATTTATATTACTTGTTTTTTATTCTTACTATGTGCCTCTTTTTACTATGTGTTTCCCCACTGCGGGACTAATACAGGATTATCTTATCTTATTTTAGGATAATTCAGTCTTAATGATTGTACTTTTGAATTCATGCACGACAAACCAAACTATGAATCTTCCCATCTGCATGACTGCTGCTACTGTAAATTGTTTGCACTGATGACCACCAGGAGGCATCAGAGCTCCATCTTCCTGCAGGATTATGCAACACGCTCCTTTACAAATATGAAAACAAAAGCTTTCTCTTGTGTTATCATCTGCATAACTGCATTTATAAAAAGGTGAGAAGCAGATCAGTCTTTTTCACAGAATGTGCAATTACTCCTGACAGATTCCCCGTTTATCGCCTCACTGAAAGGTTACATGCATTTCACGGTTATCTGTCTGATCTCTGTGCAGGGCGAGCAGCAACATGGCAGCCTGCTGCTTTCTGCAGCTCATGTAAAATGACAACAATTACACTGAAGTGTTCAGAGCACGTGATTTATTGAGAGGCTGGGAGCAGCTCTGCCTACGAATAGGGGGCTGGATAACAGACAGGAAATCACGTGTTCCAGGTGCAGGAGAAAATGAGCGGCGTGTGAAGAGAATGTCAGCTACAAATCAAGCCTCAAAAGGAACAGTTTGGGTTTTTACGGCTGTAATTTGAAACTTGATTCTCAGATAATCTGATGATAATATTCAAAATCTGTTTGATATTTTGGGTTTAATTAATATACGAGATGCAAGATGAAATGAGATTCACTGCATTTTCTTCGCCCCTCTATACAATCATTTTTCTGGATGATACTTACAGCGTCCTGGAAGCTGAACAGCACGACCTGCAGCTGACTGATGGCGGTGCTTTCAAAGTCCAGCTCCAGCTTGAGTTGAGACAACGTGTTGGCGATGATTTTCCTGTCGGCCATGCGAACGAAGTCGCCCAGGCTGACCACGAGGGTGGAGATGTGCTGAGGCTTCAGCTTCATCTCCTCAGAGCCCTGCAGGAAGTGAGACACGTATGCAGGAGTTAGTATCCATTTCTTGATTCATCTGTCTGCGGACTGATGGTGCCTTCCATAACCAACCTGTGTGAGGGCCTCCATCAGGTTGGCCACCACCTTGTCCCGGTCCTCCGTCAGGATGTGGTGCAGCGTGGCTCGCCTCTCGCTGTCCTTCCGAAGCATGAAGAAGCCCGAGTCCTTCTCATCTGGAGATGGAGGCGCGCTGTGGTCCTCGAAGTTCTCCACTGGAATGCTGAGTAGAAAAGAAAAGATTTGGGCTTTCTGTGAACTAGAACTACATTTCATTTTTGAATTATAATGGAGCTCCCACAACAGTTTGTATACAAATGTGCATGTAAAGCTCATATTACATGAACAAATGAAGTTAAAAAAAGACCATCATGGCTCCATTTACTTGGACAAAACACTCCTGTCCTACCTGAGGAAGAGGGACCTGGGCCCCTTGACATCCCTCTCGCTGTAGCACTTCACGCTGGGCTTGAAGATGAATGGGTTGGTGTTGAGGTCGTTGTCAGGGGAGACGGAGCCGTACTCACTGCTGCTGCTGGTGTCCTCCACCACCACCGGCACCGGCAGGGAGATACTGCGGAGGTACTCTGAAGGACGCCACGAACACAAAGAACCTTAAAAGTGCCTGTTGCATCATTTGTACACTTGTACACTCATTTGTTTGCTTCATACAGAACAGAAGGAGCAGCTTTCAAGAAGGAGGAATTAGTACAAGTGCTGATGGAAAATTGGCTTCCTTTAAAAGAAAGGCACAAAGAAAAATCTGATAATACTCGAACATCACGTTGAGGGAGAACATATCTGATAACTGGCTGTAATGTGCAAATTATGAAACAGTGGTTATAAAGACATTTGAGTATTAGGAAAGAAGGCATGTTTTACAATGTCTATTTTGAGTTCTTGTAGAGGTCAGAGTTGTGCCAGGCAGATAGCCGCTGGCAGAAAAGAAAGAAAACCGTAGCCTAGATACTCGTTGGTGAAGCAGGCAGATGAGTCGACATGACTGATGCCCAGATTCATGAAGTAGTCCCTCTAGTGGTAAAAATTTGGAGAAAAGTAAAATATAGAGAGTAAAGTAACTCACCAGTCCCAGGAGACAGAGCTATGTGGGGAAAGAAAAAGAATGTAAATATGCGCCAGCAGTTAACGGAGAACAAAACATTTCCATGTAAGACTGACAGAGTAACATTTCCAAGTATACAGAGAGCTTTTAATCTGTTTTTGTTCTGGTGCCAGGGCACATGTCTGCTGCAGGGTGGAAACCCAACAAGGACTTTGAAATATACACATTTAAGATTATAAGTGTGTCCAGGCTGCATAAGATTGCAGCCCTGCATAATTGCTTTTATTGCTCCACTGATACTGAGAGATGTTAAACTGCAGTTTATTTCTGTTTTCACCAACTTGTGTGGACTTAAACGGAGCTGAGCCCACCTGTGAAGCTGTTCTTGCTCTTCTTCTTGCGGCTGGTGACGGTGAGGAACTCGTCGGTGAGCAGGTGGAGGGCGGTGGCGCGGCCGTCTGGGTCTGGCTCAAAGCAGCGCAGGATGAAGGCTTTGGCCTCCAGCGACATGGAATCTGGGATCTCTGGGTGGATCTTAAACATGCCCACCTGCAGACAAAGGACACATGTTGAGTTCAGACAGATGTAAAGAAATTCTAAATAACAAAAAAAAAAAAAAACGAAAGCTCTAAAAAAAATATATATATATAAAAATGATTTGATTTGAGGGGACGACTTAGCTGGGCAGCGAGTGTTTTCCCAGTGAACTGTGAGACTTTGCTGCAGGGCAATAATGCTTAAAGTTCAAGACTCGGGACAACGAGAACCCTAGAAATTCCTGTTGTTGCCATTGAGGAATGTAGATTTAAGACTAGGAGGGAGATGCCCCTCCCTTGAGACATTCCACAAGGATGAGTGAAGAGTATGAGGACTGTTTTACTATTTGGGACAGCTCCACAAACCATGTGAAGCCCACAGATCTTTTCATCGTACATAAAGATCATGTGATTGTATTACAGTTGCATGAATTCTCTGATCCTTGTCCAGAAAATGTGGTGAGCTTCTGCTTTCATGTGGTGTTGTCGTACTATAAAAGGTGTATTCAGCAGAGTAACATACGCCTCCTTTGTTGGACTTCGCAGCCCTTTAATTAAATCACATCTTATGGAAAATCCCATGATTCACAGCTTTGACAGGAGTGCTATAATGCTTTCCAGACAACCTTTAAACATCTTTAGTGTCTTTAATGGCTGCCACATGGCTGAGAACAATATTTCATTAGTCTGGAGCGATTTAAATTTCCATCCAGAGCAAATACACATTGTAAATTGAGCAAGTATAAGGTTTTAAACAAAAGACGAGTGCACACAGAAACTGGAAAAACCCAAACATGCTGGAGTCTGCAATTGTTCCCCTCAATAAGCTACACATGTTTGTTTGTGTTTAAACAAATGTTCGCAGACAATATTTGGAGTTTCTACTGAGCTGGATCACGTAACAACACGCAGGTGGCAACACAATGCAGGTGCACAAACGGCTGACTCACTGGTTTTGTTTCCATAAAAAGAGGAACCGAGAGGCGCAGACCCCAGCCTGGCTGATTATTTCACGAGGTGATGTTTTCTTAATGGATTTTGCAGAGAGAAAGTAACTTTGCTTCGTGACCGTTCGGTAATTAATGAAACTAAACACAGTGGTTTTTAAAAGGCCCGGGCCGGTAGAAGAAGACTTGCACATCAGTTCATCTGCTAGTAGTTTGCATGGACAGTAGGTTTCCATCATTTCAATGCGTCAGTGGAACAGTCAGTTTGAGGGCTGATAAAATTATCATGTCTGGTCATATCATGGAATATCACAAATAGTATATTTAATAAGGGAATAAAAGGAGATACTTAAAAGATACTGTTGCTGTACGAAGTGTCAAAAAGTAGTGTATTTGCTACAAGTAATCTCTCTTCTTTCCGTCTCTCCTTTAAATCACAAACAATGTAATTTGATTACAGTTATATTTAACCAGAACAAACTGTTCCTGTTATGACCTCAGCCATGCTGCACCATTCAATTCACCGTTTAAGACAGTGAGATGCAGTTGCATACTCTGGAAAAGGTTCGACCTTGAATTAGGATTGTTTTACAAAAAATTACTGCTTCTGGCTTTGCAAGTCTGCAAGCTAGTCATCAGGCTAATGTAGTCATTGGATGTTAATGTAAATATTTTTTTTTCTGAGGGTGGTGGTATGCTCCAAGTTAACCTGATCTTTAAAAAAAAAGAAAAGAAAGTGGCATATACTTGATCATTTATGATGTTTATGAGGGGAGCAATTATCAGCTTTTTTTCAGTCAGAGCTGCAGCTCTTCATGGGCAGAAGATGTCACGACAGAAACAGATGTTCACCTGCCTTCTTCGACCCGTTTGCTAAAATTAAAACACATTTCCCGATGGGGTTTGTTTCGGCACCGTCTCTCACCTTGAACATTGCAGCCTGCGGCTCTCCCAGTTCATAGAAAGGTGGTTTCCCAGTTGCCATCTCTATGATGGTGCAGCCCAGAGACCAGATGTCCGCTGGCTTGCCGTATCCTCGAGGACCCTTGTCAATTATTTCCGGAGCCATGTACTGCAGTGTGCCTGGACAAAAAATACATAGACATATTTTAGGATGTTATAAATTAATCATTTTCAGTAATGGTGTATGCAGAGCGGGGATGGCTAAACATACAGTTTATAATTATTTGCTCATTTGGATCTGGATGTGTTGGTTTTATTCATTAATTGGTGGCACTTTCCGATCTCTCAGGCTTTAGGCTTGCCCATAAAGTAACAGTTTAGGTTAGGTAAACATGAGGTCAATGTTTATTTACTCTCTTGCTGAGGCTCCGGTCGCTGAGCACAATAACTTCCTGAAATCTCTACCGGGTTCCTGGCAGCTGCTTTTGGCTATGAAGTAGTTCATAACTTCCTGTAAAACGGCAAATTGACGATTTTATACTTCAGTTTTGATACGGATTTTAAAAAAGCTTTATTGGTGGGTACTTGGCTAGCTGTTCCCAGACTCTCTGAGATAAGATAAAAGCCTCCCGCCACCGGGTTGGTATAGCTGAACAGAGAGTGGTATTGATCTTGTCATCTAACTCTTGGCAAGAAAGCAAACAATCGTATTTCACAACATGTCACACAGTATTCCTTTAAACTGCAATCAGCCAGATTGTCTGTTTCTCCCCATTTCTAGCCTCTATGCTAAAATAAAGCAACTGGCTGCAGCTTCGTTCGTATTCAACAAAACAACTAAAGTAAGGAACTATCATCTCATTTAAATCTCAACAAGAAAGTGAATTAGTGTTGCTTCCCAAAATGTGGAACTACTGCTTTACGGTTGTGTTTCGGTGTCATCTGTTGTGATTCTTATGATTTATGAGCAAATTCTGCTCACATCACTCTTCTTTTAATCAAATAACTGACCAATTAAACTCACAAATAAGTAAAGTGAATAAATCATTGACTGTGACACTTTCAGCAATGTGCAGGAAAAGCAAACTAATGTTAATTTCATGCATGCAAGTCCTGCTCAGGATCGTGTCTTGAATACATTTTCAAGGCCACAACATGTTTCTTACACAAAAGGGGCGAAGGTGACATCAACAACAAATGACAGACTCTGATGAAAGTGCCAAACGTAGCTTAAATTAAAACTAATTATAAGTTGCCTCTGTCCTGAGGTGATGACACAATTCTTGCAAATGACCAATCAAGTTACATGAGCTGTAAACGGGGCTTATGGTCAATGAGCAACAGCAAAGAGTCTCTCTTTGTGTCGCCAGTGAACCACAGCTCAGTCCAAAGTAACATTTTCAGCTCCCCACTGAAAGGACTCTTTTGTTCTAATAATAGCCTGCTGGGCGATGTTTGCTGCTTTTAGAAGCTTGTGTACTGAGCTAAAAACAGGCGCGGAAGCATTTATAGCCGACCTGGTTTATAAAAAGGAGTAGCCCAGTTTCCTGAAAGAGCTCCACCATTCAGGGTAAGTCCCTGTCTGTTCCAATCGGCTGCCAGATGGTCTTATCTAAGAAGGTTAAACTGAGCCGCAATTGGCCGCCTTGGTGCAGACATCACACAGGCTCAAACCTGCCAGACCTGACCGCAGACTTGTGCCAAAGTGAGTAGCAACAGCCAGGTATTCTCAGTGATATCGCTTACTGGCCAAAGAGCCCGAGACAGGTTTACCGCTCTGAAAGACAAGCATTATCAGTGTGGGGTTACCTCAGTGCTCAGCGTTATTCATGGCCACTACTGAGCAAAGCTTTCCTTTTCCTTGTTGATTCGTGAAAATGGGGAAGAGAAGCAGACATCTAAGGCATTCTCGAAGGGTTTGCGTGAACAAGAAGAAATGGGTCAGAGTGTACCTGTGAAAGTCTCAGTGCAGGGGTTGATCCCAGCCAACCTCTTGGATGTGCCAAAATCGGATATCTTCAGAACGCCGCTGTAGGTGTTGATGAGAACGTTGTCACCCTGCGGATTGAAAAAGATATCCGTGAGAACATTCCATGATGCTATTGGGATTATGTGAGGTGATTGAAGGCGACAAAGAGCAGGTTACAACGAACAAGCTGTGCGGGCGGAGGAGGACGACATCCAAGCCAAAACAAAGTGATTAACATTTACGGGACGCTAATGACACTTATATGACCGTGTTGTTGAATCAGGTGGATGCATAGGGGGAAGAGGTTAAAGCTGACCTTAATGACCGTATGTGATGGAAGCGTTATCAGTGTTTGTCATAACTGAGATAAAACAGGGAGGTTTTTTTTTTTTTTTACAGAAGAAAAAGGGATGTCAAGATAACAAAGAAAATGCAAAAACACGCTGTGAGCAGCTGGGACGCTCCTGGAATGCATTCACACCAAATAAAATGAAACAGAAAATGTAAAATGATTTTGCCGTGCAAACTTCTCGTCAGTCATAAGGCATTTACATTCTTTTCGGATCAAAGAGTTCTGGGGATTCCCTTTAGGGGAACTGCCCACTGGGGAGCTCCCCTCACAACTTTATTTTTCTGTTTTGCGTTCGCTGACGTGACGCAAGTTGCCCGGCGCCGCTTGCACACATCTCCTGCTGCAGATCCGGTGGAAAGCCCTCCTAGCTTATTTTAAAGTGGTATAAGAATAAATAAACGACTCTGTAACGAGCAACAATCACATGAGAACAAGCAAAACCATCCGTCATGAAAGTACCTGTTGTAATTTAGTTGTGTGGCTTACGTGTGCCAGTGTGACTGGGTTAGCTTTTGTTCTACTGAGTTAGCTCGCGGAGCAGCGACTCATTCTCAGTGGGTTTCTGCTCATTAAAAGGGTTAACTTCTGGACATCACTGTCCGTGTTTTCTTCCATTCGTTCCGTCATAAGCTGTATTTTTCTGTTTTGTTTTACACAACTTTTTTTTGTGGAGAAATGGCAGTTGCCATTGCTGCATTGGCTCATGTGTTTGACTAATCCCTGTACACTTGACTTCTCTCACCCATGGTTGCATGGTTAGTTCTTGCGTCAATGAGAAAATTAAAATGTGGGTTTCTCAGAACTATGAGAAAGTTCCTCTGGTCCAAAAAAAGCTCATAGTTGCGGCGCAGTCTGTTCGCCTTTTGTTTGCTACATTTTCAGATGTTTTTTTGCAGTGCCAAAACCTGTCAATCAAACAGTGCGGCCACAGGAGTGCCGGCTTCTTTCCTTCTGGGTTTCCTGTTGACGAAGCTTAGGTTTCTGTAGGTGGTGCACTATATTCTCCTTAACTAACTAACTAATCGGTTCTTGAGAGAAGCCTCTACATGGAGCCTGGGTCAGCATCCTTGCAAAGTTTTAACAAATATATTTGAATGTGGCTTCAGCGCAACTATGATTCCTTTATGGAAATAAGCATGCAAGAAGCCAAAGATACAACACAAATGATAGACAAATGATTATATTAACTGTACAATACCTTGATGTCTCTGTGTGCTATCTGGTTGTCGTGCAGGTATTTGAGTCCCTCTAAGATCTGCCGCGTGTAGAAGCCGATGGTCGGCTCGTTGTTTTTCAGAGGGCCCCACTTGGACCTCAGCAGTGCGGACAGACTCCCTGGACGCCACGGGACAGAGAACAACAAGGATCAAATCCAACCTGTGATCAGCAAAACAGTTTCCGATACGTCTGCAATCTACAGCGTTTTTATACCTCAGTTATTCTGTTAAATGATGTACAAACTCTATTTTCAATGCATCTATGTCTGAAACAGTTTTAGTGATGAGTGTAAACATTGTTCTTTTGGATTGAACATTTTTCATATGATGTTTGAAGTAAGCCATCTTGTTATTGCGTGACCTTTTTGGGACTGAAAAAATCTATTCCAAGACCATATAGTTCAGGTCAGATGCATTATTTTTAGTAAAATATATCATTATTCAAGGTAAGGCTAAAGAATAAAAGAAAACACATATAGATAAGCACTAAGAGCCACTTGAAAAATATGCATCCTGTCCTTTCATTTCATTTTGTGCTCTCAGTTATTTTCAATTATAGTGTTTCTCTGGCTTGAAATTATTCCATCATTCATTTCCTCTTCATAAGGACATATCAGCAACAGCAGGTCTCACCTCCAGGCACTTGCTCCATGAAGATCTTTATGAAGCCGTTCTCGCTGATGGAGCCGAGGTACTGGACGATGTTCTTGTGCTTTAAGTGCTTGTGAAGAGCGATCTCCTCGTGGAGCGGCTGAGAGTACCTGCATTAAAAAAAAACATGATGTTGCAGTATTGTGTTTCCGGTTGGAAAAGTAGCGGATGTGATGCTAATTCACACTGAAGATGATTCAATGCATGAGTTCACGAACACTCAAAAATAATCAGTATTCTATTTTTTAAGTGCCTACAGATACAGATGAGCAGTTCTTCATCTCCGCTTTTGTGGGATTTTGGATGTTTCCTTTCGGTAGAAGATATAAGGTCACAGTTTTAGTTAAATATGTATTGAAAAATCCAATTTCATTCAATAATTGTTCTTCCCATTTTAGTGTATAGTGAAGTTTTTGAAGTGACACTATACTCCTCAAAATGAAAACGTGAAACCCTTATTAAAAGTAAGTATTACAGAAAACACACATCTATTAGGTTATTAGCAACTAACAATTATTTTCATTATCAATCAATAAACAGCTATTTTCATGATTCAATGAATTGGTAATTTGTCTCTGTTGATCGACTACATTTTTCAGCAGTAGCCTCGATAAAAAGAAATCCCTAATATATTAACCCGACAATGATTGATGGTCTTGGTGTGCATTACCCAGTAGAGAAAGAAGACTTCTAGAGATGTTGGTGTCTGTGTCTCTTCCTTTAGGTGACGGGTAAACAGGCTGGATAAAGCTCAGATGCCAAAAGCCAAAAGAATAAACCAGAAAAACTGTGATCCTGATATCAGATCAGAACAAAAGGAATCTCTGTACACTGAAAAACATGCCTACCAGCAATTTCTTTTCACATTCTGCTCCGTGCATGAATCACACACACTCTCACTCTCTGTCTGTATGTCTTGAGGTTTCAATCCACTTCTGAATTATTTACCAAAATCCTCCACATTCCTTGCAGCAGAGAGCCCTGCTGACTTGCTGAAGTGATTAGTGGAACAAAGTGTGGCAGTGCAATCATGCAGCCTGAGAGAGTTGGAGATGAGTACAGAGCTATGAGTAGACAGGCGCTTTGAGCAGAGACATCGGGATTTTGCCTCCACAGCTCCGCACTAACCAGTCACTCAAGTGGATACCAGAACGGAGGCCACCAGGGACTCTGCTGATCTGTGCGTCAAACTCTCCGTCGGAGAGAAGCAGCACTTTTATTAATGATGTTTAACAGCAGAACTGAAAGAGAGGCATTAACAGCTCAGACACCGGTTTACATAAACGCTGTAATTCAATCTTTGCAGAGGATCATATGTCCTGAGGGTGGCCTCAGATCTAAAGAGTTTATCTTCGGGATGATAATTACCATTTCACCTTTAAACAGACATTAAGAACTTTGACCGATTAATCAGTTAAACAGACATTTTAAAAGAGTTAATATATAGTTAAAATTCTACATTTGAAAAAAAAAGAATAAAAACAAAAGTTCGTTACATGGTTAAAGAAAAACAGACTTTCAGGTGGACTCTTATATGAGAGATAACCCTCCCTCCCTCTCCTCCTCCCTCACTGGATATGAATCCTTTTGACTGCCTCAAAACACAGTCAACAAATTAGCCCCATGCATGTCGACATATTGCAATTTCTGAATGAAAAGCAGATTACAAATGGTCTGCTGACATGAAAAGAAGGAACATTTGTTGTGTTGGTCATTTCTCTAATGGGTAACACACATTCTAAAAAGTGCATTTTAGTCTGTTAACGTTTAATGTTCGGTTAAAAAGGGTTAATCAGACAAAATGTTCTAAATTAGCATCCCTAGTTTATCCTCTTCTGAACCTGAATTCCATGTTAGTTGGATAATTAGATTAGAAAACAGTTAGTGTGCAAATATGGCATTTTTGTCTGTCGGTCACCAAAAATATTAGGATGCATCCTCTGGGGACTACGAATGTTTACAGATAACTTAAAGGTTCCCTGGGTAGTTTAGATGACTACATGAACCAATGTTTTCAGGAGAGATTCTCCATGTTGTTTAGCCTCGAGGGTGATGCAATACACATTTCTGCCACTGTATCTGCACCATCCGTATCTGCACGTATGCATCTATCTAAACAATTCAGGATTTGAAGAATATATCTTATGAGTTAGGAATATGTGTGTTAAACACAAGAGACAACTTGTCAAGAATAAAAAAAACACCGGTTGAGGGAAAACTTTGACCTATTTAATGGTGCTAGATGAAGGATTACAAGGACAGTAAATATTTAAATGTGTCCTCAGGGAACCACAAATATCCATACTAAATTTGCTTGTGCCTGGAAGTAAAACCACATGACTGTACATGAGAGCGGTTACATTATGTCACTGGAATGTCACAGAGTCCATAGAGATATTATTATTCTGTGGTAACAACAGTGTGAATGCTTCAGAGTGACAAAGAGAACATAAAGACTCTCACCTGCTGTCTCTCTCTGGTATTTCTTTGATGGCCAGTCGAACCTGGTTGCTGAGGTCTCGGCCCGCGTACACCACACCAAATGTGCCTTTTCCCAGAACCACCCTGTCTCCGTGCTCATCGTACTCGTAGTCGTACTGTGGAGACAAACATGCAGCATTCACTATAAAGACCTGATCATTTCTTATCACTGTGCCTGGAGTAGAGTTACCTTGTCAGCTGTGTCCCAAATCACTCACTAAAAGGACTTTATAGTATTTATTCACCATTTTGTAGTGCTGTCAAAATGTATAGTTAGATTGCGGGACTCAAAGTATCCCACATTGTCCAATAGGTGATCACTAACCGACCAATACATACTATCATGCATTGTGCAGAAGGAAAAACGGCAGCCGGAAGAGAGGCGAGGGAGCGGCGCGATTGAGACAAACCAATGAGTTGTGGCATAAAACGTATATATATATATTTTTTGGTGTGTGTTGGGTTCCAATGCATTTTTATCCAAACGTATCTGGTTATTGACCCGTTCATAATTCACTTCAACAAAAGCTATTTTCTCTGTAATCAGATTACTTTAAACCTTTAAATTGATTCTTGATGACACCCGAGTGAGAAAGAAACTACTAAGTACTTTTCTCTCTGAACTATTTACAGGATAAAACCTACGATGTTGGTTTTTAGGACAGATTGTGTAAAAAAAGACAGTTTGGAGATGAACCAACAGTACATTGCAGCTCAGAGACGCATATATTACATCAAACAGATATTAAACTAGTTCCTGAGCAAAACCTGTCTGACATTTGATCTGTGCCAAGCTGCGTAGTCAAAAAAAGGGTGCGGCAGGCAGCGTTTTGAGGTAATTAGCTTTTCTTTTCCAGACAGGTACCTGCTCCGTACTGTCAAAGCTCACAAAGCAAACACACGCAACATTTACTCTCTGGGGTTGCAGCTGCTGCCATCCAGCTATTACAATGCAAATTGTATTGAACTGAATTAAAAAAGCTAGATTCAAGTCCTGAGTTCACACAAGCTTAAAACAGAATATTGTTCAGACATTATATTATAAAAAGGAAGGGAAATATATAATTGAAACTCTTTGTTTCTTTGTCTTTTGATGAAAGCATGAAAAATAGCCAGATAGCTGGCACTAAAAAGAGATTTGCCCAAAGCCAATTAGCGGTTAAAAATGGTTTTGGGGGTCAATCTTTTTTTTTCTTTTCTTTTTGGCAACAATTCACTTCTTTTTGATGAAAACACCAGTCACGTCATGTTTCATGTGAGCAGGCATGATGTAACAGAATGCACAAAAGCAAACGGGTAAACTGCTTCATGGCACACATGCAGTGAAAAGGTTGCATTACCGGTAATGAAGTATTAGTATTTGCATTTTTGCTGAAGCTTTGTTGTGTTTGAGGCTTTATTGCCTCTTCATTGAAGGCTTTATCAAATTAAATACATGGACATAAAAAAGGATCTGTGGGCAGAAAATCCTATTTGCTTGAAATGTACCACTGGCTCTATGAAGACGCACCAGTACGTACACTACAGGGAGGACTTTTTTGATGCGCTTTATAGCTACAAACATACATATTAATAGAAATATAATCAAAGTTTATAGGGCTGGAAAAACTCTCTGAGCCAACATAGAAGTGAATCTAGTCTTCAGTCCTCTCACCTCTAAGGCGTCGCTGTCACAGTCTCCCTCCTCTGGACCTTTCCAGGCCTCCTCTGCTATGCTGTTGACCAGATCGCAGAATCTGCCAAAGAAAAGCTCCGTCAATCCAAAATAGAGATCAAACACAACAAATAATTAAACAGTGGAGTCTGTGAGTATTTAGACACTCGAGTCTAAATGAGTACTGATTTTGAGCGCTAAGCATGTTTAGCTGTGTGGTTGTATCCATACCAGGTGAAAGGTTGCAGGATTTATAGTATTCATCAAACACTTTATGCACCTAGAGCCTTAACAACAAAACTATGAATATCTCACTCAGCACAACATTTCTCTGTTTAATGTAGAATTTGCACATGTTGTCTGACATCCAATCAGTACATATTGTGATTGAGTGGCAGTATTTACTGTTGCTGGTCGTCTTATCCACAAGGGGTTACAGTATGTTTGCATGCACACCTCCCACACAGATACATACAAATGATGACCTTGACCGTTCTCACTGAACACAAGCTGCTAATTAGCTCGTTGTCTCGTCATGCTGTCACACACGGCCGGCCTGCAGGTGTTCAGTGATATACGTGTGCTTATGCATACGCACATGTGCCAATCATGCACTTGAACAATCTGACAGTGCCTCTCTTTGCCACCGGCACAGCTTTTTTGTCTCAGAATTAAAAGGAGTGTCGCATCACAACAACAGCCGGCGTGACTCACTGACTCTCACACTCCACATAATGGAAGAGCTCGAGAGCCTCTGATGTGAGAGTCACAAATCTGAACACTCAGTGCTTTACCGAGCAGCGGGCGAGGAACACGATGGCCTCGGAATGAAACAAGGTGTGCTTGTGGCGATGCAGACGTGCGAAACTTCCCACCTGAGTTTGGAGCTGACAAGATTGCCTGAACTACTGTTGGGATGGATATGAGTAGAGAAGAGATCAACTAGCTAAGTGGGAACAAGTTTAGAGTCTTTGTAGACTAACGTAAATCTATAGGATTAAAAAATATACAGTATATGAAAAATATGATGTTGGTTCTATGACAGCTGAGTTATAAGGACTACATTTTTTATTCTTGTGAGTAAAAGTTGTTGTTAGAGCAGGTTGTTTTTATATCTGAAATTGTGAACCCTCAAATGCATGTATAAAAAAGATCACATAAATCCAAATAGACGGTTTTCTAAGTAAAATATTTGAATTCATTCATAAATTAGTATTAAGGAATCAGTTTTTTTATGAGTCTGTACATGTTTTTCCCCCAGGAAAGTTCTACTCATTGTGCCTTTAATAAATGCCTAATACTCTGTTGACAACTATATTTTGGTCTTGACCCGCTGTAGTTATTTTCCTGAAGATAAGTAGCTATAAATATTTTTCACAGCCTGGCAATCCAAAGGTTGTTCTTTTAGATGGCTTACAACTGATTTACAATGCTTAACCATCAATAAATCATTAAATAAAGACTGCATCACTATCACTATAAAGGGTCACAGAGCTGATTTAAAGTCCTCCTTTTAGATTAAGTGTCATAACTAATAAATAAGATACATTAATAGAGGAAGGTTCAATCAATTTCATCACATCCAATAAAGATGCATAGTGTTAACACGACTGTTTGTTTGACATTATTAAGCTCATAAAGGTTGTGTTTCAAACACAGAGAGACAGAGCACAGACCTTTTACAGTGCATCTCTGTACAGAAATAGATCTGGAAGTCCTCTGCATTGTGGAGCACGTAGAGGAAGGCACTGCGCTCGTCAAACTTGGAGATGCTGAGGAGAGACGGACCACAGTTAGTTAGACGACTATCCCATGAGGGCAGATATGACACAGAATGAATGAAACCTTTTTACTGGACTTATGACATCAGCCATCAAATCTCTGGCTATGAAATAAAAGATAGTTTGTCACTCCAATATATAAACTCCAGCACATGTTACGAATGCCGGATGCAATAACAACAAATAGCATTGATAGACACAGTAAATATGCAGTTTTTTGAGTATGAGAGTTGGTTTCTGGATAACATCTAGAACAAACACCAAAAACTTATTTTGCAAATTGTACAATCAAATGATGCTGAATTTCTGCACAAAAAGTGGAGAGCTTCAATTCAACAGCTAAATGGAAACTTGTATCCGCTGATATGAGCCCTTGTCCAATTCTTAGCAGGTCTGTCAAGGCCAGAGCTGCCTATTGGGGCTTCGAAGAGACTGCATGTGTGGTCGTATTGTTGCGTAAAGAGCGATTGTGTCCTGCTGACTGTCTGCAGGCTGAGTGGGCACGGAGAATGAGTCGTTCCCTAGCAACATGTGAGCACAGCCCTCCACTGATCTGACACTGAATTCCTTTGAGGACCACGGAAAAGGAGACGCAGAGAGAGAGAGACATCATGAAAACTGTCCATGGCAGACGGTCTGTGTTATTAATGGAGCACTTTGATACAGTTTGGAGCGGCGAGAGGTAAAATCTCTCAGATCTGCACACAGTATGCATTTAATAAAATGCTTTTCACAATGCTTTTGTGCATGCTTTGATAACTCTGCACATGCAACATAGGCCCTAACCTTTACATATTTAAAGTTAGCAGTAGATTCAGATATTTGTTTGACTCATATTATTATATTATACAATTATTATTTTGTATTGTTACACTTTATCATGAGATTTTTCATTGAACACTTGTTTTCATTTGGTATATTTCTAATACATATATAGATTAATATCTTGGAACAATGTTATAATTAGTTATATATTCAAACAAGTTTTTAAGCGAGACCTCTGCAGAGGAATACTCGTAAACAGTATGAGCATAGATAAAAACCCATATAAATGACATGCATATAAACATTAGTTCCACATTAAAGGGCCAATATGTAGCATTTAAGTGGATCTATTAGCAGGAATGGAATGTGGTATTTATAAATGTGTTTATTATTATTATTATTATTTGTGTATAATCAGCTAAAACTAAGAATCATTGTGTTTACATTGCAAAGAATGAACACTTCATATCTCTAAGGAACAGTTCTCCTTCTCAGAGTCTCCCATGTTGCCATGCCACGTTTCTACCCGGAAAGGACAAACTAAACACTGGCTCTAGAGAGAGCCTTTAGCGTTATTATGTTACCTGCAGCTCTCTGACATGCTTGTGAAACTGCAGTAATGTGAGCCACAGAGAGCAACACCGTGGTACAGCCATCCGCCCTCTGACTTCTGCTCCTAAAGTAGTGTTGTTTTAGTAAGGATGGCCTCTGGCTGAGGGGAAGGGCGTTACCACAGTTTTGCACCCATGCGTTCATGTTATGGCAGCCTTGGGAAGAGAGCAGTGAGCGGAGGGGTATTCAGTCGGTTGCAGTCTGCAACCTCACCACTAGTTTCCACCAAATCCCAGACACTGTCCCTTTAATGAAAACAATGTCTAGCGTTGGACTTACTGACATCACCTGCTAAGTGGTTGAGTGTGAGAGGCTGTGAGGGCTTGATGGTGTAAATATGAATGGGACGGCACTTTGCTACAACATATCACGTGACTACATAAAAAAATATTGTGTACAATTGTGTATTTATTTTATACTTTTTTTTCACTGATTTGAAAGTCTTCCTCGCGAGATGAGAAGTCATTTTAAATGATCTATTCACTTGTTTTGAAAATATCTTTTTGCAATTAAAACATGCCAATATTGACAGACTTGAGAGATGAAAAGACATAACACAAGCAGTATAGGTTAAAAATAATCGGGACATCCCTCTCAACCTCTCTACAATACATTTGTCTGGTAACTTTTGGATACGTACTGGAGCCAAACACTTTCCCTCCTACCCAGCATCTGATGATAAATCTAAACCAACGACCCTCTGTGTGAGGTCGTTGTCACGTCACGATTACGCTGCAATACGAGCGTGTTATTAGGCAGCAGACACTGACCTGACACCTCGTACTGATGTGGCGCTGAAGTTCCACTCGTGAATCCCCTTTTGCTTCAGGAGAGATCAAAACAAATAACATCAGCTTCTGGGAGAGGTTACACCAATCAATACACTGACTGATCGTAACAAATTGATTTTAGTATTAGAGTAGAATCATTATCTAAAATATGTCGATTGACCCGATAGTAATAAAATAGACATTATTACATGTATTATTACATTGGCGACATGAAGTCAGTGTAGTTGATGTAGTAAGTTGAATAGGATCAATTTCTGGTGAGCAGCCGCTGTTATTTATGTGCTGTCGTGTAAGTAAGCAATAACGTACTGCGATATAAGAAAATCAATCAATAAGCAGACGCAAAGGTCTTCATGACAAGAAACAAGAGCCTATCATCGCTCGGATAACAAAAAAGAAAAACTGACATCTTTTGACTTCTGTTGTCAAACGTGATGAGTATCTTTTATTAACCCATTCATTAGTTTCAGCATTTACATAATGCATCAGTAGTGTTTCTATGGTTACTTTCAGCAGGATACGGAGCATGTATGTGATGAAGCAATGCATGCCAGACAGTGAGAAACAAGCATATTCTGTGGGTGTTATGATAATAATTCAACTTTCAAAGTAGTCTGAGTGAACTGATAGCCTTTATATCTGCTTTAATCAATATTTGCAAAAAATAATTGCTCAAACTTAAGTGTCAGAGTTGCTGGATGATATAAATGTTGGACACCCACCTTGTCATCAGGAGCAACATGCCAGATAGACACCGTGTTGTCATCCACGTCTTTGTTTATGGACAAATAGGAAGGCTGGTACACTTTAGTGGGCTCTAATATCAACACCTGGAATATAGATATACATGTTGTATGATGACAATTCAAGTTTGTTGAGCATGCATCGTCGTTTTTGTTGTTTGCTTGCTTTAATATGCATATTGAACCGGATATCTGTCCAGTAAATATGATCCACACTTTGTGAGAGCTGCATCAGGAGTTGCTTACGGGAAATCGGACAGAGGAGACGTCTTTCTTGGTGGCCTCCACCAGAAAGTCCATCCAGAAGTCCACCAGCTCCTGCTTGGGGGCCGGCTGCTCCACGCCGGGTTTCTTAAACTGTTGGTAGATCAAGATGGTCTCCACCAGTGAGCACAGATACCTGAAACCAACCAGAGAGAATCAGAGAAAAAACAATAATTAACTGAGCCCAGATAAATATGTAACCAAATGTCACTGCCACACTGCTGACGTCCCATTTCTCATCAGGAAAAACATCTGCAAAGAAAATAACTTACTGGCAGATAATTTGCATGTGTATATTGTTCTCAAAGCGATGAGCATAGATCAAGAAGGATCACAGAAACAAACAATACCATATGATTATGTTTCCATGCTGGGACTCATTTCTCTTTGTGACATTAATGGACACTTAAAGAGTTTTCACAGCACAAACACAAACAGAGAACAGCAGGCTCTCAAGCACTGAAACAAAGGAGCTGCAGACGGTTTACTGTACTCCTCCACATGTTGTACAACAGATACAGTCTTATACAATGTTGAAGGATTAAAAGATTTTGGACTTTATGTTCCCATTTTGCCACCAATATAACCCTTTTTTATAGTACCTGTTCCAAGCTGTTGAGGAAAATCATCTCTTTCCACAGAGCAAGTCACTTGTAAACTCTTCACAAAATGTCACAACACCAGGCTGATATATTCATCAGAATCCATGTGAAGACAGATGTGCTGCTCAAATGAGCAAAGTCCGTTCCTCGTGATATTTTCTCCTCTCACATTGGCCACAGATGCCACTGTGGTTTCAAGGGAAGGCCGAGCTACACTTCACATCACGATGACACTAGCGCCATTGATGATGGATGTGGATGTCTAAAATGTTTAGTTTTTTTACGGCATGCTGATCTGTGAGCGGCTTATCCGCGTTCTCACCAGATGGGGGCTCTGAGTTTGAAGAGTTTCTCCGAGGCCTGGATGACCCTGGTGTTGTCGCAGGCCAGGATACTGGCGCCCAGGAAGAAGCCCACGTCCCAGTAGCTCAGCAGCTTGTCTAGGCTGCCTTTCTTCCCCAACAGGCTGCTCAGCTTCACTCCTGGTAAACAGGAAAGAGTATTTAACACAATGGGGAGATCATCGGTATTACTCCCTTTGAAAAGGACAAAACAGCTGAGGAGAGACTGTAAGAAAGGGCTCAAAGCCTGTTTATTGTTTATGTTTATTTATAATTGTGATAATGGTTTTGACTTCTGCTGCTACACTTCCTGCTGCAGTAACCAGCCATTTGGAGAGACAGGTTGGTTGGGGGGGCAGGATTAGTGTAAAGAGAAAGCAAGGGTCCAGAGGGACTCAGGGTGGGGCTAATTTAGGGAGCTGCAGGCCGATTCCCAGGACTACTTGCTCCGTTTCCCACATTCTTGAGCTCCTCTGAGTCTCAGATTCCAGAGCAGACCCAAAGGATTGGGAACAAGGGCTTAACAGGAAGAAAATCATTATATGTATGATCTGATTTTCTTAATCAAAGCAGCAATAATCAATATTTTTTTTTATAATACACGGGATCAAAGGACTTAGTGTGATGTGACAGAGGCTGCATGTATTGATGCACACAGTGTATTACCATTAAACACTGTAGTTTCCCTCAGCTCTGTGCACAATGCTATGCTACCTTTCCCAGCAAGTGGTCATAGCTATTGTAGCATTGTGAGCCTTAAAACAAAAACATACGTTTATAAACTATAATAGGACATTAAAACACTCCGTAGAATGATAATTAAATCAGTTTTGTCTGGATAAAGATATTCACAAGTGCAGCTTTAACTTGCAGATTTCCTTATACAGACACAAATCATATTTCCTGAGCACATTTTCAACCTTTTTTTTCATACAATACATGCCATGGATAGATCCGACTGATTGCAAAGGGCTGTTGCAGAGCAAAGACAGACCTCCAATGCTGCATCCACTCACCCACTTTGCGAAGTTCGAAAGATGTTTCAAACTGGTGCCCGGCTGCCAGGAGCAGAACGGCATAGTTGATCCCAGAGTGAAGTGTTGGCTCTGACTCAAAGCCCTTTTTAAACCTGAAAGCAGAATAAAACAAATGACTTCAATAAATAAAAATAAATGTGTCATTCCACACCAAAGCATGTCTGAGACAAAGGATGGCTTCATTGGGCGGTCGACTTCCTGAAACACTTCAACTTACAAAAACAATTACGACCATATTGAGTTGGGACCACAACACTGCAAACCGCCACTGTGAGTACCATAGAAATTCTCATTTATTTAATGAGCAATCTGTTGTGCTGAGGGAAGGGGTGTGAATGTTATTAGGAGCCTCTGCAAACTTGTGACATGGAAATGAAAATAATAGCCAGATGGACGCTCGATAACGCAGGCAGCTTATTCAATTGAATAGCAATTTCCAGATAAAGGCAACCAGCAGCCTTCTGTTATCATTATTGCTCTGTTATTAAGTTAACTTCCGTCGTATATAATAGATCGTATCAAATGACTGACATACTCACGGGAGATCGCAAACAAGATAGTAGCAACTAACACCTTGATTATAATCAGAACAGCCTTCCTGGATTCATCAAGGTGCTGGAAACCCTCCACATACATCTCCACTCTCTGCTGACTCATTGGCAACAAGCACATCCTGAAGGCTGCTTTTTTTTTTTTGGCAGAGCTGTGAACATCCAGCTTTATGATCTGAAGGTCTGAACCAGGTTTAGATCGGGACTAAATTTAAAATGACTCTCCAAAAGACAGGTCTGAAAGGACTTCTATACATATAAATATGAGCATTCATTTTAATGATATAATTGAATAAAAGAAATAAGTATTATAAATATTTCCTAAACCCCTGCTTGACTTGAACAAAACATTGTGAAGATCGCTGGGCTTCCTCATTGTATTTGGAAAGAATTAAGAATTCATATATTTTGAGTTTGTTTAAGAGATTCAATGATGCAATCCAAGATCATTCATTAAATGTGTGTTTTGAAACACGCATTGAATGCAAGGACATTTAGAAACATGACAAATATAAAGATATGTTTATCCTGACTGCATTACTCAAATGTATACGTCATACCTATGTGAGATGTTCATGCTACAACCTTTGTACCTAGAAAGTAGGACCATTTTACTGAACAAAAAAAACGCCCATAACCCCATGGTCACATTCTGTGGTTAAGGGAAGCGATGGAGCGCTTTAATTTACAGAAACTTGACAAATGTGAGAAAATATAACCATTGAATTAAACAACGCCTTACATAAACTCCATCTCCAGAAAAGCACACTGTAATGATCATTATCTTTAAACACGTCACAGTGTAATACCTCCATAGATCTTTGAAGCAATGGTGTTAATCTATTGGTATTGACTATGTTCTTCCTTTTAAGAAATCAATGAGAACTGCACTGGCGTCAGTAGTGTAGAGTGGTGCATTAGCAAGAAAAACCTTCAACCTTTAAACGAGGCATCCAATTTTAGGGCTATTAAAAAAAGGGAAACATTGCACCCGCACTATTTATTCCAGAAACAAGATCTTCCAAATGAGGCTTGATTGGCCGTAAGAGCCACGTAGATATTACCATATCACCATTTCACAAAGCAGACCTTTTAACATCACTGTAATAATTGAATCATAGCTTTCTTTGTCAGCGTAACACTTAAATCCTCTTGGTTTTTCCATCGTGGTATTTCTCCTGACATAACAAAGTGGCAACATTCACAGTAAACTCTTAATCCTGTGGTGCCACGATCCAGTGAGTCACCTCAGAGACATCCATCATGCACCTTGCCCTTCGGAATATTTCTTCGAGCAACATGTGTATGTGACTCAGCTGACATCTCACCATTGTGTGCCGCTGTCTCTGCTCGCTGTGTCGGTGAAGTGGGACTCCAGGAACATGTCCTTGTAGATCCGCCCCACCAGGCAGTAGATGTCCGAGGCCACCTGCTCCTCAGCCTCCACCAGCGGCAGCATTATGTCCAGAGCCTTCTGTCTGTCGCCCGGCAGGTTCCTCCTACGCTCACAAACACACAGCATGCAAAGTCAGAGAGGATGTAAATTCAGTCTGCAGCAATGAAGCAAAACATGTGGAGCGAAAATATCTATCCAAGCAATGTGGGACCCTTGGGTGTCAGGACATCCTAACCTCTGCTACATCAACGAAATGCATTATTTTTTATCGATCTCTAGCAAGTCTTTCAATCTCCAAAATTCACTGATACATCGTAGATTACACTCAGTTTTGAAAAAGGTGACATTTTGTTATATTGTTATAATATTTACCCTAGGAAAAGTATAACAATTGGCACATTTTCTAAAGATCATCAATTCTATTTCAAAGGGCTGGTTTATGCATTTCACATTCCGTTCAACACTCCTTTCCACTGCTTTCTATCTTAAGACACGGTAAGGACACGTAAGCACTTTCCACAAATCATGAAGGGAGTAACGGGTGACACGCCTTCTCTCATGTAACAACAATGGGAGACATAAAAGAGAGAACATTGTCAACCAATTCTACTCCCAAGCACTTCATAGACTACATCCATATTTGGCCAAATTTGCTCATGATCCACATATAGAATTAGTCTTATGCATTCAAGAATTATTATTATTTTTTCTGACACCTGAATGTGGAGACCTGACACCTTAAAGAGAGTACTCCACTGATTTAGTATTTCACTCATATAGCATTGTTGCACTCACAACAGCTGAGAGTCTAGCATGAGCGCCAGGGTTGGGCAATTTTCAATAAATAAATGTTCTGACTCACGCATGTAATCAATGATAACCCCAGTTATTAGTTTATTAGGTAGACCTGACTAAGTGTAGTACATGAGCCCTGCTATAAATCTTACCATAATGAACTCTATAGTGTTCAGTTTTGTTGACACCGATAAAAAAAAGAGACTAAATCAACTTTATGGTCATTTTGGAGGCCGTGTTTTGGTCTTGGCGCCCGTTGACTCGTACTGCGTGAGACTCTGAGGTGTTTCTGATGTTCCTCATTTATACCAACGAGGGTCCAATCAATACTTCTAAGCACAAGTTGCTACAAGACAGTCCACACAGTCCATACAGTCCAGACACTTTAACTGGACTGCAAGGAATGAAAGAATGCATCAAATACAAGACAGGGAATATCACAAGGGATAAATCGGGGAGTCATAATGAATTAGTCGTCTATTAATAAACAAAAACTAAATCTGGAAACCAGAACCAGAACTCTGAGCAGAAGCCGCACTGACCCCGGGCCAGCAGGAGGCCCAGACTATCATCCAACCAAGCAAAACGGGTGTTTGAATACGTGACTTTTGTTTGCTTGTTTGGGCGGCTTTCCTGCAGTGGACCACAATGTCTGTGTCAAAACTCAAGCCTGAAATATTACCCTGAAAATAACAACTAAATCAACTAGACTGTAAGTAACAGAAAATATCACATTACCGGACATGCTATTTTAAATCAATGGGGAACTGTGTATTGCAGCGCAGGAGCACCACAGCAATGAGACGAAGCCAAGAATCAAACAGGAGCGGCACAATGTGCCCTCGGTAATCGCCGCTATACATCAATCCTTAATGGCTGTGGTATATTAAATCGGTTGGGATAATACCATCACTTAAGATTATTATCACATTTGTACGTGCTTCTCTTCATACTTGTTTTATCATATAACGTACAGGGCATTAATACCAACTAAGGTCCCTCATATCTTCAGCAAAATCCTCATTATTATGTTAATTTAAGCAGCAGAGTGCTTCGCAATCTCTATTCCATGAGGGCAAATTTCTGTTCTCGAGGGATGAAATTTGGACAAGGCTTTGTTCTCGAGTTAATGAACGTGTCAAAACACAGACTTCAGAAAGAAATTTGTGGTGTTGCAAGGAGAAGTCTCACACACAGGCACAAGGTGTGATATAAACAAATGGTGGCTCCTTTCCAGAGCGTGAAAGTTAAATAAAACATATGAGCTGACAGCTATCGCCATGGAGACCGTCCAGAGGGGAGAGCGCTCCCCCCTAATGCGTCTCACTATTTCTCCCTTTCTTCTCTCCAGAGTGCTGACTGGTATTTGGATGGAGGAGATTCTTCCTCTGCTCTTGTCAAGAGCCCAGCAGCCCGACGCCGCCCTGCTGCAGACAAGAGGCTGAAGCCAATTAGTCCACACACACTTCAACCTGAGAGATCCTCTAGAGGCAGAGCGCCCGTCACGCGTTTGTTAAAGCGGAATATTGATCATCTCAGGGCTCGGTGTGCTGGACGCTGCTGGGTCGGAACTGAGAACGAAGGATTTATAAAAGTCCACTTGAAGCGGAACGTTTGTCCTGGTTCAGAACTCCAAAGAGAACGATTGTTCTGCTCCATCACTCTATTGTGCATCGCTCACAACGCACCATTAACTTATGACAGGGGCGGCTTTTAAAAGACTGCTGTGTAATATCAGTAATTACGTATTCAAATCTTCAATATAGTTAAATGTCCAAAATGATCTTTTATGTAGATGTAAAAGGCATCTTCTATTGGGGAACACTAAACCGTTCACTAGGAGACGGCAACATGGAGGAAAATCTCTTACAATATGACACACGTTTTTACTATGGAGGTTATTATTAGGGCATCTAGGTGGGTCAGAGGCAGAGAAAAGCATCAGGGAGGGCAATGCTTACGATATTTAAATATATTTTTCCACACTAATATAAATGAGTGCATAATATGTTTTTGGAAAACAAATGGAGAAACTGAACAAAATAACCAACTGGGAATGTCTATTTTGTCTAATTTTCATCCCTGATGAAAAAGTCCTGCTAAAAAACTATTTTGCCAAAAACAATTGCACAAACTGAAATATTAAAGGATATAGTAGTTACTATGGTATACATGATATGATGCTAAGAGGAATTAAAATCATCCCAAGGTATATATTGCATGCATTTCTGTATGCATTCATTTAGATTTGTCAATTATAAATCATTTTTAAAAAGTATGAACTTGCATAAAAAAAAACATTAATCTAATCAAATCAGAGGTGGACAAAATTAGGTATCAAGTATCAATCAAGTATAAATCATCGTCCAAATCCTGTTATACCGCTTGTACCACATGAAAAAAAAAATCATCAGAACACAATGCATAACAATCACATGTAAGCGCTGTTGTAGCTACAGTGACTAATCCTACGGGTAAGCTGACACGGAGGAGACCTCCCACAGATGTGTGTCTCTGCTCACGGCCTCAACTAAACTGAGGGATTGTCCTCTGTCATTAACACTTATCATACGAGTCAGTCTGACAAAATGTCTCAGCGTTGCTGCCTGGAGCTCGTAAACACAATATCACATCCTGGTAATATGCCAGACAGGAACAGAGAAAACACACACGGGCACCCTGCAGAAATATATTGCAATTGCTGCTAAATCAAAGAACAGCATGCTTTATTGCCGTTTGAGGCAGTCGCAACACGAAAACCGCAGGAAGTTTACAAGAAAGGAAGCTGGTGAGAAACAGGCAGTCAAAACCTCTCTGTGCCGTACATCTGTCTTTTTTCCTGAGCAAAGTAGCAGCACACGTGCTACTAATAATATCTGGTGCTAGAAGCCCTTAACCTGCATTTGTTGCCGCTTGTAACTTAAAAAAAAAGATTTAACTGGAGTTTTGAGGAAAGTTCTCCCACCACTGCTGCTTATGAAACCCTCACAAAACAGATAAAGCCAAGATAAACTGGTTGGTTGATAAATGTATATGTAAGCGATAATATTTTTTTCACCGCCATCTCAAAAAATGATGTCAACTGACCTGAAGTCAGTGTTGACCGTCAAAAATTCTAAATGTTATGCTGTGTCATTGCCATATATAGTGCTTATTTGCTTAGGAATTACATTATTGTCTTTATGTATAAATACTTGCTTTGGTTAAAAAACACCAACATGGCATTAGTGGTTTTAATAATGTATTATAATATCTAATTTATCTTGCTGTGAAAACATCTAGAGCACATTCTAAACCTAAGCCAATCAAAAGTACTTTACAAATATATCATACCATTTTAATTGACTCGTTAGAAACTATATTAAAAGACATAAAAAAAGATAAATATTACAAAAGTAAAGATGTTAGTTGAAAGCTTAAGGTTCGGTCAAAGGCGCTGAAAGCTTTTAAACTAGATCTAAAGTCTTCTATCTTTGTTCGGTACAGTTTGGGACAGCAAAGCATTAGATGACCTCATGCTCAGGTCAGTTTAGCAAGAGCTATTGGTTGGAAGGTTTTGTGTCTGGTTACCTGCAGTTTAATGTTCCCCGTGTCCAAATTTAGAACAGAGGTTGCAAACTGTGGACCGACCTTTGATTTAAGGTGCAACTTCAACTGACCAACCATGAAGCATTTTCCATGGCTATGACATCAATAATTTAATTTGATTCATTTCAACTCAATTTAACTTAATTTACTCCTACGGGGAGAATTGTTAGCAGCAGCTTGCCACTCTGGTCAACATATAACACACACAACCAAAGCAATCAAAGGCTTTAAGCTTAAAAACAACATGTGAAATTCTGGTAATGAATACGTTAATAAATACATAGGCGATATCTAAAAATACAAAGTAACAAGGCTGTGCCAAAGCATACAAATGTCAGTGAAGAATTGAGAAGACGGACAGAAGAGCATTGAGATGATCTAAAGACGAAAATGAGAATCCCCTCGCTAACATGTGTTCATCAAAAATGTCTCTTTTTGAGTTTTATTTTCAATGCATTGTTCACATGTTGAGAGACACCAACTCAAAGAACCTCCACACAAACCAAAACCTCCTCATTAAACAAAGACATAAAAAGCTGTCAAACTGAATGTAGCTGGTTAAGTGTCACCAGGTGTATCTTACCGATTCAGTGCAAAGGCGTAGTGGAACTTCACATGTGGATGGGCCATGGGGTCAAAGGTCGGCAGCTTCTCCAGAGTCTCCACCAGCTTCACGATGGACTCATAATCCTGCATGATAAGTGAGGAACACACTGGTTAGCTTCCTCTTGCATTTTCTACTGATTTGCAAAGCATTGTGGGACGGTTGTCCAAGTATCTCTGCACCAAATGTCCTCCAAACACACGCTGCAACTCTTGAAGGTACTGCGCTGCTTTGAGGCCTGAGGGAGAGTTTCTGATGCCTTTTCCTTCACTCTGTCTGATTCTCAACTGTCTGCTTAACACCAAGAGCACTTCAATAATTGAGAGGCCCCTTCATCATATTTTTGTTGCTGCTAGTTGGCGACATAGTCACTGTACCCAAAGCATGTTGAATAATTCAGCACGTCCTCAATGCTTGTTGTTCTAATGAATGATTCATGAGGCTGAGCGCTGCCTATGGTGAGTGGGAGGATCTGGGCGGTGAGTGCCATAGCAATGCGGAGACTAAAGTGCGGAAAGAGCGGCAGATTTAAGACGAGCAGACCAAACGCTTCGCCTGGAGCTCTCCACAGGCGGTCTGCGATGGCCCACGTTTGAGAAAGCGGCACTCGTAAAAAGGGATGACGGTGACGGATTGATGCTGAGGCAGTCAGCTCTCTCTAACGTGTACAGTAGGCCCGTACAGTGGCTTCCTCTGCCAAGGTCAGGGACATGAGCACACACAGATCATCTGTTCTGAGTTGGCAATTTGTTTGAACTTAAGAGGTGCATCGCATCAGTGGTTGGATAGATGTCTGACACCTTCATAGTGGATCCCAGAAACCTTTTGGGATGTTGGGCTAGAAGTTTGTGTTGTGCAAAATCAGGGTTATCGCAAGGTTTGAATCTGGTGATGAGAGGTGCATCCTGATTGGTTCATTTTTTTAAATTCAGGTGGAAATTGAGCAATACTTTGCATGTAACTTTTGACATTTTAGATATTGTTAGCTGCTGAAAGTCTGATAAAGATTTGAAATTTCTCAATCAGCAACTATTTTATTTTTCACAATTATCTGGGACATTTTAAAAGTCAAACGGTGAACATGTTCACCAGAATCATCAATAGAGAAAGTAATCGTTAGTTGTGGACCTAAATTTAGACTTATTAAGAAGACTGTGTCCTCATTTTAGTGCATTCGCATGTTTTCCTTTATTCTTTTTGTGGGGGTTTGCATTTTAAATTATAAGTTCCCACTGAAGTAAAGACATATCTATGATCCTCTGGGGTCATGGGCTGTCTCTATGGTGGCAGGAGAATGAAGGGATTGTTCGACAGCACAAAGGCATGTCGCTTTATGGCACAGAACAAGAAGAATACTGTAAATGTATTTGTCAGGGAAATAGTGAAATTAATCAAATTCACTCCCAATGTGCCTATTCTCTTCTGAAAAACAACAGGAAGCAACAACTACCAACTGTCTCCCCTTATTATCTAATTTGTTAAAGTATCCTCAGGCAGCAGGCTTAATTTGACCCACGACAACAACATGCTGATGTCTACACAGAGCAGGTGTACCTGGATGTCCCGGTATGTCAGCAGCAGGTTGATGACGATGTCGACCGAAAGGCACTCCACGTTGTCCAGCCGCTGCTGGATGCGACTCAGCTCGGCAGCCAGCTCCAAGCCGGTGTACAGCTCCCGGGCCTTACGGATCTCATTCAGGATCGTCTCTCGGAAATACTGGCTGCGGGACGAGAAGATACGTAAGTTTACGAATTTATGATTAGGAAATGCATCGAAAAACAGTTTCCATTATTTAAAGTTAGCTCAATTAGGAAGGTTATTGCTTTCTGAAAACCATACTAACCAAATTGTTCGGTAGTTTATATCTCCCTGAGGGGCATTTCTAACACAATTTAGTTTTTTAACTAATTTCCTGCCGTACATAATTTCAGAGCGCTCTCTAGAGGAGCTACTTTCTGCTCGTCGTAAATGAGTTTTTCAAAGGAATTATTTTATAAATGTGTTAAAATATTTCCACTTTTAGTAAAGTAATTTGAAACAATAAATGTACGAAATATTGTTTTTAGTTTGACTTCATCATTATTGTGAGGCGAGGCCTCACAGCTCCTGATATTAGTGTCACTGGATTTTGTGAAGGAAATCATTTAATTTAGACAATGAACCGAAAGCAGCGTTTTTTACAAACACAAAAATGGATACCCTCTTGTCATGTGCTCTTTCATATTTGTTTAACACAGCAATGATGATGAATAGACTAAATATAACATTTGGAATACATTTCCAAAGATCCATGTGACGATGATCATCTGCTGCAGATTATTATCTCTCCCCACTCTTTTCTGTCATGTGCATCCTTGCTGGGAGTGATTAAGCCAAATAAAGACTCACTTTATTACCATAATACATTTGTTCCATGTGAGTGAGCGGACTCAAATTAAATAGGCTTAAAAGTAAACCTCCATTATATTGGACCAAGGCCAAATTTACCTTTTAAAAAGGCCAATGCCAGCCAAATACATGACATCAGCAAACAGTAAAGACATATATAGGTAACACAGGTCTCAGTGCTGTAAAGCAGACAAAATTAAATTTGCACTTGATAGTTTATTATAAATAGTAGTCATGCCTTGTCACACAATGTACAGAATGCATTCTACCTGTGATTGCTGATCTAAAAACGCTCTGCTTCGCTTAATGGTTATAACTTTCCGCATGTTGGTATCCAGGAGACAGCAGCTTTATCAAAGTGCACGTGTTTTCTTTTATACGGCTGTAAAACCCGAGTCACTATTCCTGGAGCTGAGCGAGAGCTAACTGGCTGCTGCATCGCCTGTTGGCAGGAAAGCCTAAAATATTACCCCAGCAACTGAGGCGGTGTAAAAAGTAAAAGTAAAGCAAGTAAAAATAGTAAGAGTGGGATAATGAAACAAAAGAGAAACAGTCACAGTGCTCCTCAAGCATGAACACGAGCTGAATCTTTAAGAACACTTTAATGGCTTCTGCCTCATCAGTCATGTAAATGTAAAGAGGTTGAAACCCTCAGCTTGCATTTACAATAAAACCAGTTGAACATTGTTTTACCATATGACCTCATAGGCCCCGCCCCCTACTAATGTATGCTGCCTTCAGGGGAACTTCTTGTTCGCAGACACAGCTCAAAATAGTACAAAAGAAATATTTTGCTTCCTCATCCTCAAACACATTGCTGTAAATGTGAAAGTGTTTCCTTTACATTACAATGAAAGGTCATTACTGTTTTCAGGATTGCACGGAAACCACCTTCTAATCATATTCAGCCCTTCAAAGCCAGCATGCAGTAACCACGGTAGATTTGGTTAAACGTGAATTAAGACAGACAATTATTATGGCTTAGAAATGTATAACTTCCTCAAAAACAGCATGTCAAATTATGACACATAAACGGGAAGGCTAATTTAGCTTAAGCAGGTGAGATATAGCTAGCTAGCCTAAGCTAAAGCTAACGTTAAAACTCAATTCATGTTGTTTAGCATCCTTATTCATGGAGCATCTTTTGTTCATGACAATGGATCGCATGAATAGCATGTTTGTGGAAGGATGGTAATTATGATTATGACAAACAGTGTAATCTTTGGCCCAGTCCAACTGCCGTCAGCCCTGCAGTATACTTACTGGGAGTTTGCCTGGGACACTTTGAGCACCTGGACGAAGCGGTCGTGCAGTGGCATGCAGATGGGCCCCAGCAGCATCTCAAAGCTGGGCTGCATCAGCTCCGTCAGGCCCTTCATCAGGCTGCCCTCACAGCAGTACACCTTGTTGTGGGGCGTCACCATGTACGGGATGAAGGTGTAGTTGGCTGAGCACGTCTGTTGATGCAAGAGACAAAGTTTCAGGAATTAGTTATTGGTATATCTAAACATTAGAGGCCTCTTTTTGTATAACGTTGTGGTTTTGGTGTGAACGAGGCATCAGCACAATTTTAGCCAAACGTGGGTGCTTTATTTGGAGAAACCAAAAGGACTTGATAATTAGATTTAATGCGACCCAAACAGTACACACAGTATCTTTTTTATAACATCTGTATTTGAATCTTCACGTTTTCAATAGACATAGTATGTTGACACTACGACATATTGTTGTCTAGACAGTCTAACCACAAGGTCCATTTAGCTCTTCTGCAATTTCTGATCGTATAACACCAACTTCCTTTGCAGCTGGATTTTCCCATTGCCATGGAACTTGTAATTTCATTTTTTTTCAAGCACTTATTGGACTTCTCGTCCATGTTGGCTTAAAATTCATTGTCCTTGTGTTCTTTACTTGAAATCAATCTGCTGAAGTAGATTTTGTGATACAATTAGCTATACAGCTAGTAAATGGACCTTGGGGAGAGATTGTTGTGTCAACTTCTATTTCCAATTTTACTCTCAACTTGTAAGCCAATATGGAAAAGAAAGTGACTAAAATTACAATTCAATGACAATCAGGCAACTCCATCTTCTGAGGAAGATTGTGCCGTACGATTGAAGGCTCCAGAGTAGTTAGTAAATGATTCTTGTGGTGAGCCTTTACGTTTACAAATTATAATGCAATAAAGATCGGTCTATTCATGCAGTTATTTTAAAGTAGCTCTATACATGTATCAAAAACCAAACTTAGAGTAGGATGTATCAGAAGCAGTTAAAAAACGTGTCCTTACAGTACAAAGTATGCATCTACAGTAAATACAAACCTTCAACAACATATTACCTCATCTATTCAAACTATTTAACAAAAGGCTCTTTACAACCGATTTTACTGTATAGAAAAAAATTACATTTTACAGGGAGGAAGCAGATGGCCTGGAGGAAGTCTGCAACGTTTCCCCTGTTTGAGACAGTTTCAGGTAACAACCGCTCTGATCCGTCCTCACAGACAATAGTGTTTGTGTTGCGTGGTCTTCACTGAACCCGCCTGTCTACAAGGCAGCAGACAGGAGGAGATCTGCATCGGTGCCGACGGTCCTGTTAGGAGCCGCTTTCTTGCAACCACAAACTTACAAATTGCACTTAGTGCTCGTGAAAATCAAGCAGAGACAGAAAGAAGTCTCTGCTGCTCACCGAGTACACATCTCTACCCTGTTATTCGCTGCAGCTGCGGCATGCAAGAGCAATTTTGTTTTATGTCTGTTTCATTTTTAGCTGCAGTTGTACAGTAGCACTAAACGTGTTCTTTATTTACTGAGCTCTAATTCTTGACATCTGTGTTTTGTCTGGGGGAAGATTTTCTGTATTTTCTGTGTCTGTATTTGTTTTAACCTGACATTATTCTCCAGACGCGGTCGTGATGCTTCTGTTGCGGTGGCCTTCCACAGCCGAATAAACAATGAGGAAACACGTGGATGTGGTGTTTGCAGCACAGAGAGAAAGAGGCAGGAAATCCACTTTTGACATCCTCGAGAAACAGCCGAGGCATTTTCAAGGAGTGCTATTCCCAGAATGTCAGATGTGTGGTGAAACGCAACATGAGAGCGTCTGAAGGCGGTTGGGCTGCTACCCAGCTGCATCCTGACGGCTTTAATATTCTGTCATGGATTTAGCTCTTCATGCAGCCTCTTTGAAAGAACACACTGCTGCTGCTCTCACTGCCAACAGAAGGAGAAGGAACTGAAAGGAAGGCGCGGCGGCGTTGAAGCAATAAAAGCCATCCGCAGATAACTACTTCCTCTTGTGCATCAGCGGTTTATGACATCAGCGGTGGCTGCAGTGGTGGTGCATGCCTTTCACAAATAAACCTGCGACCCCTGTTTCTGTTTGGTGTAACCAGACAGGTTGCAAAATCCTGAAAAGAGGAAAATCCGCTATAATTAGCTCCTCTGTGTGTGTGAGAGATCCGTGCGGTTATGGGGATCACACGAGGCGTGTTCTCGATGCTTATTTCAGAGCTGCTGCAGGTCATTTGAAGCCAACAGCCGCAAGACGCTTACAGGTAACAAGACACTTACAGGTAATACGTCTCTCAGCTGTGACACGTGTGACAGCGCTGGCTCACAGGGAATCTGGTGAATCTGACCGAGAGTGAGTCAGCTATCCGGCGAGTGAGTCATCTGGTGTGTGTTAGCCTTGCCGATGATCCATCTGTCCATTTGCAGTTACAGGAGGATTGGAGGTTTGCATGCTTACTCACTCACCTTCACAGAGACACACAGAGAGCCGACCACAACTTGTTGTGAGACGTTCATTAATACGACGGCTCCGAGAGTCATTAACCCATTGTGTCACACCGCGGTGAAGTTTGTCTTGGGTTTTTGTCTCGTAACTTCCTGTTTCATTTTGAAGCCTAACTCTTTCAGGTCACTTGCCCTTCCTCATGTGTCACCGGTCTGATTGTCTCCCCTGATCCCTGATTGGTTCCACCTGTTCCCCAATACCCTCATGCGCTTATAGTCTGCGTCTTCCCTCTGTCCTGTGCCAAAGTGTTTCGTCTCATGTCCGATCACCTAAGCCAGCGCCAAGGCCTTGTTCACAGCTACCGAGTTCTTTTCGTAAGTTTTATCCTACCTTCAAAGAGCGATTTTTGTTGTAACTTTCCTAGTCTAGCTTTTTGTTTTGTAGTACTTAGTTTAGTCACTTCTTGGACAGCCTGCCTTGGAGAGATTTTCAGTTATTTTTGTCATAGTGAGTTTAGAATTGTTTAGCCTCCACCTCCTTACGAGGGTTTTGTTTTCATTAATAAAGTCTGTTCACTGACACCTCAGCTCTTGAGTCCTGATTGGAGTCCCGGCCTGACACATTGAGGAAGCAACCACTCGTGGTCACCTCCAGCCAGGCCTAAAGCTCCCAGGGTGTGTATCTGTGAGCAGCTGCAGATTTGAAGTCTGTGGGTAGCGTCATTCTGTATATTTACACCAAGACTTACAAAGCAATGTGTTGGAATTGCAGTGATTGGACATGCACCAACGGAGGGGAATTACCTGGATTCCCACTACCACGGTAGTTAAATGCACATAGTATGCTCAATCGTTACGTCATCCTTCTTTCAACTGACTAGTCTTTATTTTACAGAGAGGAGTACCAGCCACAAAGAAGTCACCGAGAGGCTCCATGAGATGGATCCGTGATGGCCCCATCGTCTATGTGAAGTGGATGGACACGAAGCAAGTATTGGCCTGCTCCACATCCTCCTGCTCCATATCCCAATGGCATGGCATGGCATGAGGATATGCCATTGAAGCAAAGCAAGCCATACTTGTATATTGTAAATAGTCTGACTAGTTTTTGTTCTGTTTTATATTTCTCAATATATATTCTGTATTTTTTTTTTTTTTTTTTTATAATTTTATTTCCAAAAGAAAAAAAATGTTGTGAAGGTCATTTTCCATTTGCACACACTCCATGAAGCTTTAGCTGCAGTATGAAGTCATTTCTCAGTCCCATTTTTATCATTTTGGTGAAAGGTCTGAAAGACCATATTTCTACTCAAAACCATAATAAAAAATTTAGTTTTAGACATTTATTTACATATATCTACCATTTTATTCATATATTTCACTACTTTTGTGAATCTAAAACCTTTGGTAAACCAATTTCCATCACCTAAACAGTTACCACATGAGTAAAGTTAGGTTTTTTTTTTTTTTTTTTCAAGCGATCTGAATAATAAAAAAAAAAAATGAGATTCCATTTTTCAGCTTTAGTGTCATATTGTAACGTTTTTCTCTTTACACTTTTGCCTTATGATAATGGTGCCTCCTTATATAGATTGTTCTGCAATTTATGATGTAAAACATGGGTATGTATCTTATATGAAAGTGCCTAAAAGGTGAATGTAAGAAAATTATGTTAAATCGACTGAAAATGACCAAGTGTTCAGTGTGTTAAATACAATTAGCAACACGTGCTTTTGTTAAAGCAGCTGTAATGATACATTTATAACTATTAAATATATTTGTTTAAATGAAATTGCACCAGCACAGGGGGGCAACTGTGCAACTAACTGTTAGCAACACCCCTCCCACAAAAAGATATTGTCCAATCATAGTTTAGCAAGGCAGAAGACTACAGACATTATACATTACAGTATGCTACGATATCAATTGAGAGTAACGTTAGCGGCTTTGTGTCTTGCTCATCTGGTGTGGAGAACTTTAAACTGCAGCCAACACCTGCGCTGGAGGTCATTCAGCATTATATCCTTCATGTAGACAAATGAACGTTCAAGACCTTGCAACAGTAAAAGTGAAGCATGGGTTAGTTGGCATGACTGGCATTTTCATGGATAAAGGTTGCTCACAGAAAAGATGAAGGTTCTGATTTTAAGGGTTAAATGTAAAGTTTGAATAAAAAGTTTAATTACAGAGACTACAGCAGGCTGAAATGTCATGCTTGCAGGAGGCAGGTGCTGATGTTACCACAGAGGAGGTTTGCTATGGATATGATGTCCAAAATGTGTTTTAAACTGAAAAGGTTAGGGGCTTTCATGGGAATAAAAGTTAATTAAAACCGAGTTACAGCTATTGTTAATCATTGCAGAAAAAAAAACAGCTAAAATCCCCTCAAAGGGATAGAAAATGTAAAACAAAATTATATTAAAAAACTCTGCTGTTATTGCACTTGAAGTGCACTTTCAGCAGCACAGAGGGCAAGCTCAGAGCACATGCAGCCGAGTAAAGGGCAATGGAGTGCCCTAATAAGAGCAAGACCGAGAGAAAACAAAGACTGAGAGTGCACATCAGGGAGATCAGTGAGTTCACACTCTGTGAGTGATAATCAGCTCTCCTCACATGGTGCCAGTCAGTGTCAGGGATCAGTGTGTTTCATGCAGCGCAGTGCTACCTCCCTCCTCTCTAAAAAGCCACTTAGGAGAGCCTAAGCCTTTCATCTCAGGCCTGAACGTGGACTCCAGCTCCTGTCTCATAATTGGTTGATAATCAATTAATCGGATATGGTATCTGTCAAGCAGAGATGTAAATTATTTGTTACTTCCAACTTCTCAAATGAGAGGATTTGCTGTATTTCTGTTTTACATCACTGTAATTTAAATTCCTTTGAAATTTGGTCTGCAGTCTGACGAGATCCCCTTGGGTTTGGGGAAACCACTTCCATTTTATGATCTAGACCTGTCAAAAGAAATCATTATTAGATCAACCGTTTTTTCAACCAAAAAAATGAAATAAATGGGTCTCCAATTAAATAAACAAACCAACATGGCAAATTGCTGGATTGTGAATGAATGCAGCCGCTGTGTGTGGCTCACCCCTGCTCTCGGTCAAATGGCCACCGATAGCAGCAGTCAGCAGGGGAGCGAGAGAGGAGAGGGGAAACACTAAAGCAAATAAAAAACACAGCGCTGTAACACAACACAGGCGTTAAACGGTGCCTTGTGGTTCTGTGCACCTATCAGACGCCGAGGACCGTGACATAGTGGCAGCATTTGACGATTTGAACAGGATATACACCCTGCGCTCCGTTATTGGCTAGGGGTTACACCCCCATGTGGGGCCCAGATGCTCTTTGTTGACGCCCAGAGACGTCCCAAATACAGCAAAGTAAGAAGAAAAAAGGAAATACAGGCAGACTGTAGACACAGACACCACCACACACTTCTAGTGGGTCAAAAGTGATGGCTGAGAGGGATTCTTTTTGAATGAGTCTTTACCAGGTGGCAGCCTCCGGGTCGGAAAAGGGAAGTCACAGCACAAGTGCCTTAAACTTGCATTCTCTCTACTGGCCATCAGGGGGCGACTCCTCTGGTTTCAAAAAGTAGTTTGATTGTATAGAAGTCTATGAGAAAATGACCCTATGTCTTACTTGATTTAATACCTTAGTAAACATTGTAAACATGAGTTCATGGTATTATTATAGATGACCCGATACTGATAATAATATTGGATATCGGTCCGATACCGACTCAAATAGCTGGATTGGCAATCAAAGACAACAGGCTGATTTGGAAAACGATTATCATTATTTGAATAAACACCAATTCAGTAAATTTGTAACTATAAATATATTTGTAACAATTTGTTTTACAAAGTTAGGAAAGCAAGGGCTAAATCAAGCCTGATGTTTCCTTACACATAAAAGAATGATCCCTGTCATTTCACACAGGAAGGCATAGGACTTTTTTAAGTTTAATTAATCAAACACTGGTATCGGATCAATACTCATCGCCCGATGGCCAAAACCCAAAAAGTTGAATCAGTTCATCATTAGTCTCAGTCACTAGTTTTCTTCAAAAGAGGCTGACGTTCATTATTTAATTCATGGTCCCATTTAGAGTAAAATAGACGATAAAGCAGGGGATGCTTTAGGACGTGGCTACTTTGTGATTGACAGGTCGCTACCATGGCGTTGTCCGGTCTGGGAGTTGTCTGTGTTTTTAATTTTAAGACTGCAAACCTTTCACTGTGTGTTTTCAGTTCATGAAAGTTTATTGTTAATTTGTTTTATACATACATGCATTTTTTGAAAAGGCTGCACATTAACTTGTATTTTAGTATGTAGATCTAAATAACATTTAGATTTTATGAGGAGCGACATGACATTAGTGAGAAAAGAACTGAAGTTCCTCATTTGAATGCTGCAGTTTGTGCAAGTGAAATTTTCAAAAATGCTCGAGCCTTTTTATGAAGATCAAAGCCCATGCCGTCACTACAGCTCATACAGCAGCAGCCATAAGAGAAAACATTGCTATGGAAGTGATGTTGTCAGTTTACATTCTGCGAAACATTTATGCCAGTGTCTAAACAATAGTGGGTTGAATAAGAGAAAACCTTTCTCACAGCAAGGAGATACACACAAAGTGTTAGACACTGTGCTCCCTGCACGTTGTATGAAACATATTCTTTGCAGCACATACGGTGTGTGATGTGTGAGTAATGTGTGAAAGGCAAAGGCGAGGGGAAAAAAAGATTGCTTTGTGTACTTACAGTGTTCTTCTGGCAAATTATCTCCTGAAAGAAGAAGAGAAAAATACATTTAAAGTTTACACAGGAACATTTCTAGTTCTGCTAAAATTCAGAGATAATAGTGACGATAGCATTTATTAAACCTTTGGCCACTTGATGATATCTGATGAATGTTTCTGGTTAAAAGCTGTTTATGTGGCACATTATATGGCAACAGTTGATGCCATTAATGTGCAAAATGCAGACATGCACCAATAAAAATAAACCACAGGCTGTATGAAGCAATGTACGTTTTGCAAATGTTTTATGTGGAAGGAAATACATTCTATATGTGTGCGTTAGACCTGGAGACTTTGTTTACAATAAAACTGTCTGGCAGAAAGTCAAATATTCGACTACTGAAAGGGAGTTATCTTTGAACAAGCCTTGCAGGCTTCAACTTGTGTTTAAAACTAACTAACTATAGGATTATAGAGACTGCCAGTAAAGATCCACCGATCAATCGGCTACCAATGGAAATTGATGGGCAATTGACAAAACTTCAGCTGATCGGCAATGACAAACGAATGACCGGCCGATCAGTATCATATTTCCTATTTTTTGTCGGTCACATTTACACATATGCTACATAATAGTTTTGCTTTGGAACACAGCAGCACAGACATTAACGTAACAACCACCATTTGTCTGTGTGGAAGCTCTTCAGCATTACGGAAGAAGACTTAAAGCTTGTATTGTAATTCCTTTCCATGCATGCTGCTCAGAGTAATCGCAGAGAGCAACTTGTCTGACAGCACGGAGCAGTCGGTCTATAGACTCTTTACTTTTACACTGATCAGTAGGCTTGAGCTTCTATATTTGTCTTTGGAACCTGTTTCCGCTGTTGATTCATGTGGACATCCTGGATATAACCTTCAAATGCATATTGTAGACCCTTCTCTCTGAAATTGCTTTTCCGTTCTCCCAAAAAACTTGAAAACATTTACTCAGTTAGTGACAGGGTGGGCTCCATGTTCGGATCACGTGGGTGAATTATTTTGAAATCAAAACCTAAAAGCAAATTTTGCCCAAAAGGTGACAAAGTTTGTTTGCCTTAAATTCAATGAGAAAGAAGCACAAACCAGCACAGGGGCAGTGGGTACAAAAAGGCCTCTTTAGGTCTTGGAAAACCACCAGGAAACCACCAGAGAAAAGTGATCTTTTCAGGCAGGGTGGAGAGCAGCTAGCCGACTGAGGCGGGCGGGTACCACAGCAGACCACAGGAACTCCTATTAGGTACCAGTCTGCATTAGGGAACGCCATCTGAAGCAATTTGACCAACCAATAAAGTGCAGAAATAATAGAGCAGAGACCTTGCATTTGGTATATAATGTCATGTTTATCTTGACTTCTAAAGGCCGTATAGTACTATATGTTGGCTGCACAGTGAGGTTGCTGGCTGGGGATTGCGGTCGCCATAAGACTCCTCTCACTGCACTAAATATCTTCAATAAAGGCGTCAGTGTTCCTCTGCCACAAGTCTCCTACAGCAGGAGGTTTAAAATATGTTCAGCTTGGGCCTCAGACAGTGTGAACCACATCTCGTCTGCCACGCAGGAGCTACAAGACTCACACTGCTGCCATATGTTTTGACTCGGGCACAATTTGGCTGGGTGAGATTTTTGGGTAACAATCTGACATTTTAATATGACTAATGATGTTTTACTCTCCATTAGAGATTGCTATAACAGGTTGTGGTTGATTTCATAACAGTGTGTCCGTTAGCAGAGGTGGTCTTTGTTACAGCAGCCCTCCTCCACTAAAAGAACTTGATAACATGAGTAATGATCATTTCCACGGATGAGCACCTACACCAAGAGTGCACAATATTCTCTATGCTGCTCTAAATTGGTTATCTAAAAGAATGAACATGTTTAGAAATTAAATTTTCTATCTGCAAGAGCAGGACTAAAAGGTATTTCAATGATGAGCAATACTTCAAAACCTGGACCGATGCCTGGACCGTTTTTTTGGGCCATGACTTAACTTCCCACCAAAACCAAACCAAACCTCCTTGGTGGAGATTAAAAAGTAGCAGTTTATAAAAAAAAAGGAAACATTACATAAAAAAAGAAACAGTGCAGGTGATTTCTGAATTGCATTACAGAAACACCATTAAACAACAAAAGAAATATACAAACATTGCAGATAATTGCCATTTAAAAAAGGGGTTAATCACTAATTGAATAACAGAAAACAGACAGGCTTCTCCCAAAATTCAAATTTTACCCTCATTTGTTGCTCATCCTCGACTAAATGAGGCCATCGCTGGCTTCCAAATGGTTCATAAGTACATTTCCTTCCATCAAATTATTGACACATTTATGAGCTGCTGCCGCCACCAAATCACATTTCTGTCAATCCCCTGCCTCCTCCTAAATATAGCCTTTAATCACCACCTTTGTGAGCCACAGCGACTGTTTGGCTTATGTGTATCCGTGATGAGGGAAGGTTTGTCCTGTATTCGGTTGGGGGGGCAACAGCTCACTGTACCTGCAGGGACTGGAGGGAGTCGGAGTTGGTGTCGCAGTACAGGATGATGTTGTTGGCCATGCTGAAGCTCTCTCTCACTCCCAGGTGGTAGAAGAGCGAGGGCTGGCGGAAGGCGTCCGTCATCTCCACCACAGCAATGTCTGGTGGTAGGAAACAGGTACAGTCAGTGTTAATACTTGGATTTAAAGCGGTCATCAAATGGCAAAACTTCTGGTATACTGTATCTATATGTACACAGACGTATTTACACCCACTCCAAAACCAAATACACTAATCTGCTGCTCTAACTGCCCTCCACTCTTCTGGTTTTGACCACTGGTGCAAAAGGTGAAAAGGTCTGGCTCAAAGCCGGTGAAGCAAAATATTGTCTAACACATAATTGTATGCTGCAGCATTGAGATTTAACCCAAGAGCATATAGCCTTACATGCCTTAAAGTGTGTATTTGGGGCTGCTTTATTTAAATATGGCCATTTTTATGCCAATAATTGCTAAATATTATACTGATATAGCTCTCTGAAAGCTCTTACCCAACCCCAGTGGCACAACATCAAGCAATAACAGCAACCGATTTGTTAATGTGGACAAATTACAAAGTAAACAGTGTTGTTGCTTTAGTAAGTGTAAAACATCACATCAGAGTTAGATGTGACTAACACTCGATACCTGGCTTTCATTTAAGCCAACATCGACTGCTCTTTATTGTTCTGGGAGAGAGGGACCCGGCTCTGAGGTCAAAGGTTAATGAAAAGATATAAAGGCACATTGTGTGTGTGTGTCTCAGTGTTTCACACTACAGATTTTTACAGGTGAGGTCTGTTGTCGGCTATAGATCCTGCTTTCAGAGAAACATGTGGAGCTAATTCAGAGAAACAGGTTTGACGTTAGGTGGTCTGACTCGTCCTTTTCAACTCCACCTACGAATACAAATACACTCAATACTACACCAACTCCAGCTGGACTCAGGCATGTGATCTGGATCAATAAGTCAATAGGAGTAAATATTGCCATGTGTCACTCAAGCCAGTAGGGACTATAGCTTCTGGTGAGTGGGCGGAGAGTTCCCAGCCTTAAACCAAGTGCTTACACAAGCATAACAGAGAGCCGTGTTACAAAAGAGCTCATTCGTAGGTGTGCAGTCGAACTCAACCATAACGTACAAATGCCATGTGACCCTGCCGAAAGCGCAACATCCCTCAATTGGCATAAGCCTGACTGTTATGGAGGCCCACCCAAGAGGTGGGTGAGGTGGTACACGCTGTCCCAGAGGCCGCCCCGAGACACTGATAACAACAAAAACACATCGGCCCGGTGGCTGCGCTCCAGTAATGACAGAGGAGCTCACAGAGATAACGCCGCACCCTGGTTTTTCATCTGTTTCCACTTCTATCCACCTCTTTGTGTCAACAAACAAATGACACGGAGCTACAGAGCAGAGAATCTCTGAACCAGCCGACTACATCTTTTAGCCCTCATGTGGTTCATGCTAGACTGGAGCCGGCGGACTACGACTGGAGAGAAGCATTGAAATATTCAGTCAGTCATCTGGAGTCATGGGGGGGTGGGGGGGAGAAGCACAATGTGCAACAGTCTCAGATTCCCTTGGTTTAGTGGTCTCTGCTGGTTTTGAACAGGAGAATACAACAGGTGCTGGATGTTGCACTTAATGTTTGGACTCATGTCAGGTCAAGCAAATCTTATTGATGTTCCCCTAAAATCCCAAATTTACAATCTTAACAACACAAAACACACTCTATCCTTTGACCCTCTTAAAAAAGGTCACAGTTTAAGACTGATTTAAGTCACAAAAATGAGGGCTTAAGAATGACTTCTGCTTATAATCCTGACGTACGAAGACGGAGGCTTAACTCTACTTGACTTGAAACTAAAAACATTCAAGATTTCAGTTTTTGACCGGGGATAACTAAATATTTCAGAACAAAATAAAACAACAATTACCATCTTGCAGTTGTCTGCTTCCGCCCATTTGTGCCACATTGTCATATGAATACCTGAGTCACTAAATTAGGAACCAGTTCATCCTTGAGTCTGAGTGGATGTGCCAGATGTAATCAAGGCACTCCTGACATAGTGTTCACAACAAAGGACAAAGACACTGTACACCATCTCCCCAGTGCCGAGGAACAGACAAAGTTGGCAACTAGCTGGTGAACATAGTCTAAAAAGATAAATCCCTCAAGAGTTACCTTACCATGCCAGCAGGTGGAAAAAAACTAAATTTAAAGCAGCCTAAAAAAACAGCTGTGATAGCTGTGTGTTCATCACATCTATGTTAGATCATTAGAATAGCACGGTGAAAAAGACTTTCTTCTGAGAACAAAATCTGCGTGTTAAAAAGGGCAGATCTCAACATGCAGTCAAAGCGGCTGAAATACTACCAATAATTAAACCGCTACTCTAATTCAGCGGCTCCGTGTCTGCATGCCAACACAACACAGCAGAGAGAAGCCCATCAGCGATTATGTCAGCGATGAGGAGCCACGCAGCTCCACGCACTCATCATCATCACATGCAAATTCACCCGGGAAGCGTTCACTTGTTACTGGCCTCGAAGGTTCTCATTAACAACATCATCATCATCATCATCGTCGTCTGGCACAGGACAGGATATCAGGGATTTCAAGCTCTGCGGCTCTGTGCGGTGATGCAGAGTATCAAGAGGGTTCTCGCTCTCCGGATGAGCAGCCGGCATCTCCACATCAGGATGCCTGCCTGAGTGCGCGTTGGGTTTCACTTCCTGACGTCTAAGGCGGAGCGGGACAGTACACCTTAATCCTCACTCACTGACCCCTGCTTCACAACCACTTGTTACTTCCACATCTAAGATGCATTTAATTATTTAATATTAATGGCATCTCCACAACCACGCGCGACATTCATTGAATGTTGAGACATCTCCTGTGTCATTACTTGGATTATTTCAGTGGACTTTAAGTAGAGAAGTGCGCTGTACACCATAAATAAATCTGAGTGTACACGGCATAAAAAGGCTGTTTAGCTCCCTCAGTGCTCTTACTTTATGCACCCGTGCTGCTGAATGTCAACATTCAGACAGTGCTGGTTGGCTGATGAATAAAAGATAAGCTCGTCTCATTTCTCTGCTGGCGGGAGACCCCATCAATATTACATCTCGGCGATATTTTAAATGCAAACAGGCCATTTAAAAGCTGCAGTGTAACACAGAGATTACGGGGGAAAAAGGTTGCCGTGGCTTTTTTTGAGCAATGACTTGGTGGATTCATTTTGCAATGCTCTTCTTGGAACCCTCACCTGCTCCACAGGAATGCGTCTGAGCTAATGTTTGCTGTCATAGGGCAGGGCTAATATTAGTGATGAATAAGAAACACATCTCTGTGCACAACAGAAGTGAGTCTTGTTCTGCCGGGAGACTCGCAAGGAGTAATCACTTCTCATAAGTGCTTTGTTCTCACAACAAAGCCCCTGAGAGCTGAACACACTTGGCTACTGCCTTATGATAACGTCAGTGTGGAGTGTGCGTTTCAGATTAGATGCAAACGCACTGATGTATAATAGTATCAATCCGGAAAGTAACAAGAAGCTGAATACAGTGGTAGTCACACAGAACCACTTTCATCCTTCATTTCCCCCAACAGGATGCTTGGCTTTTACTACAAAGACAGATTTTTTACTTTAAATCCTGGTCGCAGTAGCAGTGTGAGCTGCTAGTTCTTATCTTATCTGAGCCCAAACATAGAGATTAGCTGTGAACTACAGCTAAAACGCCTTAATTAACCGGGGGCGTGGCGAATAACAACACCCAAATGTGCAATACTCACCTAGGAATATTTTGCGTCAAAACTGTTTTTACCGCCAGCGATTTGGGACACTTTGACAATAAAAGGTTTGAATAGATTTGTGCAGGCGGAAGACCAACTACGACAAACTATTGAACCAGAGCAGTTAACTGTTAACTGATTTAACAATCTATATGTCCTGGGAAAGAAAATGTGAAAAAACTGTGGCGAACCCTTGACCTAGAGCCATCAACAGGTCAAATTTGTTTAGTTTATGACAAAATACTTGGAATACTTAAAGAATTCCCATCAGCCTCAGCTGTACTTTGTGTTTGTGTGCTGTGCTTTGGACTGCTGGTCCAACAAAATAAGAACTTGAATACAATTGTTACCTTGGGTAACTGGGTATGGGAAACTGTGGGGGGCATTTTTAATTGGTATTTTCTGGTGTTTTAGAATGATTAATCTAGAAAAGAAAAAAAAGAAAAATTGATGGATAAATCAATAATGAAAATAATTGTTACTTGCAGCCCTAGTTAAATATTTATCTCCTCATAGAACAAACAGTCCTAATGAACTGCAATGCCTTCGTTAGCACTGAAAACATGATCCTAACAAATCCTTGACTATTTGACTAAACAAATCAAAGGAGGAAATGCGCACTAATTAAGGGACGGTCGACATGTTGGAACACACCCAAATGTCACACTTGTCGAACGCGATATAACCCAAATGGTTTTTAGTTCTGCCGACACTGCCGTCAATTTGAGGATCGGCGGTTCGATCCCCGGCTCTGCTAGCTCATGTCGATGTGTCATTGGGCAAAACACTTGACCCCAAAATTGCTCCTGTAACTGATGGGCAGGTGGCTCCTCCCATCAGCGTATGAACGGGTGTGAATGAGTGAATGATGTCGTGTAGTGTTAAAGGCCGGAAGACTAGAAAAGCGCTACAAGTAAAGGTCTACTGAAAACATGATCCTAACGCATCTTTGACTATTTGACTAAACAAATCAAAGGAGGAAATGCGCCACAATTCAAGGCACGGTCGACATGTTGGAACACACACAAATGTCACACTTGTCGAGCAATGACACGGTATAACACAAATGGGTTTTCTGTTCTGCCAGCAGTGTCACGATAGGCTTCCCTCCACATTAACAACGATAATCTTGAATTCAAAGAGAGTAAAAAAAAAATGCATAGAAATGGGAAAATGTCATACATATGATTTTGCCTTTTCCACAGCAGAGCATCTGAATGTTTGTCTGGCGAGCGTTCAGATGCCGTGATTGCTCACCGACTCAACAGCAGAGACGAGGGCATGCCAATGTAACAGCAGACCTGCCAACGTAGTGTTGACAGAAGGCTGCGTCAAGCCGGTAACTTGAGTCCCCAGATACCCTTTTAATAGGCCTTGTCACCTGATCACCATGTACTCACTTCAGCTGCTGCATTGCATTCATCACAATCACCTGATATGAGTAGAACTAATAAAACTATCTATACCAGGGAGGGATATTACAAATTGGGACAAAACCAAAAAACAAGCGGAAACATGCGTAGTGATGTCCTACTAATCCTGCTACACCTCCTACGGCTCGACCTGCTGCTGTTGACCAAAACTAAATGGGTTCCATCGCCTACTGCTCAAAGCAGAGGAGGAGAATAATTCAATCCTCCTGCACAGAGTTTAGCTTCCAGCAGCTCTCGGCCTGCTGCTGCAGGTTCCTCAGGCCCAGCGGTGCCTCTGAAGTGGAGGAGGGAGGGATGCCACGGGCGATTGGAGAGCTGCTTGAATTGTTCTGGTGTCTACGGGCTCCTCTTTATAGATCATTCTCAGCCGTCCCCTGAGAGCATCCACACATGGGGGGGATGTGCTCAATATTGGAAGCGCAGCAGGATCTAAATGCCACTGCAGACTGTTCGAGTGGATATGGATTATCTCAGCACCTTATAAGAGTCTTTGGAGCCAAATGGAGAGCATGCATCAGGACACATGGAAATCTATGGTAATGAGTGTGGGCTGTTTGAGAAATGTAAACAGTCGCTCCCCAGCAGCTTTCTGCTTTAAACATCACTGAGTTCATCATGCACACTTCATCCCTAAAGAAAGATAAAGTGTATGCAAATTAATAATGCAAACCAACTTCATTGTCCGCCTGTCAATGTTGTTTATGGGGAGACCTATGACTATTACTTTCATTATTGATTAGTCTGTAGATTTTAGAATGGAGGTTGTTTCCTGAAGTTGGTAAAATATGTCTTTGAATATATATTCTAACCTCTAAAGCTTTAGTTTAGAATATTTGATCACAGGTGTACCCAGGACTCCCTAGTTTGGATTATCCTTGCCTTATTAAAACCTTTTAGTCGAAGAAAAACAATGGTATCGTCTGCAAAACATACTGAATACACTAAGTACTAGAACTAAGTACCTATTTGATACTAACTATAACACCAACAAGTTGCAAATGTACCGTAACAGCAGGCAAATCTTGACTGGCATTGCTTATAATATTTTTTTCTTTCAGTGTACCAACAGTCCACCCTTCACACAGGACCACAGCATGTTCCATTCAATCTGTTTCCATAGCAGGGTAATGTTTGCATGTGGAGCTATGTGGCCGCTCTTTGGCCTGATAACAATTAATCCTTATTAAAACATCTTACAAATTAAACAATACAAGAGCACTGTGTCCATCGGTCCTGCAGTAATTGTGTACAGTTCAGTGAGTACGTTAAGCACGTTGCGATCACATACTGTAACAACTACACAAAAGATGTTGTAACCATGGAGACTCAGTGAGGAAACAACTGGAACAGATGTGTGTGAACCCCTCAGTGTTTCCCCCCCTTATCGTGAAAAGGGAAAGGAGGGAATGAGGCTCGTGTTAGTGGAGCCGAGTACGGCGGGTGGATTTCCCTGCAGCTTGGCCCACACGGAGGGCAGAAACAGACAGTGGAATTACTGTCTCCAAGCTCCACTGGAAATCATTTCCCACACTAGAGAAGTCTTTTTCCTCCCCTTAAAAAAAAAAGAGGAACCTTCTGGAGTATAACGTCCAAATTCTCTGCCAACTTTCCAGAAATGCCAGAAGATGGTCGCTGTGTTCCTGTGCGTCGCGGCAGCTGCACCATATTACCGCTCGTACTCACTGTGCCACAGATGATGTCTCACTGCTGTCAGGTTGCAGCGACATGCAGGATAACAGACAATTGGACTCAAGACAGACTAAAAAGGTACCCTGTGGAGTTTTCTTGTCAAAAAAAATAAACACAGCTATGCTTACATTCAGCGCTTGCCATCAAAATCCATTGAGGCTTTACGAACATGTTGGGAAAAAACATTTGAAAAGCAATTTTTTTCAAATTTTTATTTCTGCTTTTTGCTGGCATACTGCTATGTTCCTTGGTCCATTACTGCCACTGAAAATCAGTACATACCCCCTCCCCTTGTCATGTCATCTGCATCCCCATGTGCTGGTAGAGCACGAGCTATAAACTCAACAGGGCCCCGATAATCAAAATATAGCTCCATAGTACCAGAGTACTTTTGAGTTTAAAAGACTTGGATTTATGTCATGAATAGAAGAATTTGAGAATTGAGAACATTCAAATACCGAGCGATGACCTGCGAAAAAACGTCAACAGAGAGCGTTGCGCTGTGACTTCAGTTTGCTTTTGAAAACTTGAAGACTTGAACTTGCTCTAAAAGACATCAGAAACAGCTCTGCAGGGTAAAGTCTTGATTTTTGAGTTTGTGGGAAAGCAGGTTTTATTCAAGGCTTGTCCGACACACATTATTAGATTTCTGTTAACCTTTTCAGGATGACGCATCTCGTCAACTTGCTCTGGAACTAGTGGCGCAACAATATCAGGTAAAAACAAGGTGCCGCATTACAGCTAACCAAAAGAAACTCAGACTGAAAATGCATTCAGGTAGGCCTGGAACAAATCCAATATCTTGTGACACTTTCTCTGGAAGTGGTTAAACATCTATAATGAATTAAAAATCAGGTTGAGCTACATGGGAAGCCAAAACGGCACACACGGTGTTAACAGCCTGTGCAGGTGTTCTCCCAAAAACACAACCCTGGGAATGGAAGAAAAAGGACCATACAAGTCTTTTCACTGAGCCCTTCTGTTTACAAATACATCTCTACTCCCAGAGGATGACATGGGAAATACTAGACAATGGTTATTCTGTAGTTTAGATGCCCTGCAGGGAGATTAATGCTCCCTTTATTTCTAGACACAAGTGTGCTTGAAAGAAAAGACCCAGAAAAGACAGCAAATGAGACCTTCCAGTTGCAACGCTCTCCTAGCACTTTTTTTTCACCTCTGCTGCACTTTGTTGCCTTTTCTCTCTCACTCACACACACACACACACACACACACACACACACACACACACACACACACACACACACACACACACACACACACACACACACACACACACACACACACACACACACACACACACAGATATTGCAAACTGCAGTGCCATGGCCCCAAGGGGGAAAATAGCTGAGAACAGAATGTGAATTCATCCGCGGCTGACAAACCCGTGCCGATGTTGCCCCGACTTGCCGCCTTCATTTACAGAATTCGCCGAAACAAGAGGGATTTGTATTTATGCCAAGTAAACAATGTTTCCTTATCTCAATTACCTCACGTGACAGGAATGAGGTACTGCTGTGCTTGTTTGCCAAAATGCTGCATTGAAATAAAGCAGCGCTGAGCAGGAGACGGGAAAACCTGCACAAACATCACACACCAGCATGGTTGATAGAAATCTCCTTTCAGGATTTCTTAGTATTTCAGATTCCTAGAACTGTTGCAAAAGTTGCCTGCTGAGGTTTTGGAGCATTACCTGACCTTTTGATACTGTGGGGTTAACAATGTTGGTCGGTCCTCAACACACTGGAATACCTCAGCAACTACTAGAGGACAGTTTGATTATACATTCATGGTCCCAGAGGATGCATCCACTGACTCTTTGTCTAGCATTACTATCAGGTTTTCAAGTGATTAACTACTTATCTCAAGATCTACCAGATGAATTGGGGCCAAATGTTGTGCAGATTTTCATGTTGCCAGACGATGGGATGGGACTTTTGTGATCCCTCAACTTTTGCTTGTTGGCAGCCTACAGCAGAGTAACTAAACAGGGAAAGTCTGCTGCTTAACTTGTAGCTTGTATAGTCAAATTTGGAACACTTTTTTCTGTATCCGCCTGAAAGAAAGTTCTCCTTCCCCACAAACGCCCATGTTTTACTTTCATCAAACACACCGTTTTGCATCAGCTTCACTCTGTGACCTTTGCCGGTGCATGTGCAGAACCCAAACCGTGAAACAAACCAGCCTGAAGCTGCGGACGTGAGAAGAGAGAACTGATGAGTAACACCACCTCTGTCAACTGGAGCCTGCTTACAACCGTATTACTAGATGCTGTAGAGTCTAGATGACTGAGAACAGTGGATTATTTGCATGTAGGAGGAGGAGGAGAAAACAATCTAACAGTTGTTAGATTGTTTGCACATTACCATAATTAACGCCCCAATAATAATAATAATAATAATAATAATAATAGAGAAAATTGGTGAGTGTGGCAAGTTCTTCTAAATCACTCGTACAAGCTACTTAAGAACGACTCGTTCATACAAGTGCATGAGGCACGCCGATTGTTTTTCAGCTCTATTATCCAACTTCAAATCAAAGCGATTGCACTTCAATGTTCCTCATCTTGTGCATAACCGCTCCTGATATGCTTCCAATGCAACAGACTAGACCCACTGATCTCTCGAACAGGTCGAGGCACTGACTGCTTCCTGGCTCCTTATCATGGTACTGATATACGAGCCACTCTCTCACCCTCCACTGCTTTCTAAAGACGCTGGGTACACGCTCCTGCAGGCTCTCACCTGAAATGAACCTCTGATAAGACTTGAAAGGCAGCTTTAATACACCGCCTCTCCACCTCCTGTTATTATTTTCTGAAGAGTACTGAAGAGACTAACTCTGGGGTTTACACTGCACTTATAACATGAAGTACACCATCTTATGTTGAAATACTGCATCTTGAGATGTTGGAGATTATTGCTATTAGTCTGCAGAGCATGCCAAGACGTCAAACCAAAAGAACCCTGGTGTGACATGACAGTGTAGTGCTTCATCGCCGTCGGGCTTCCATTGTAACGGGGGTTTCACAACAGTAATGAATGAAGAACAGAGCGACGTCACTTCCTGTTGAGAAATATACGCATGAAAACAACTTGTGCCTACAGTCTACCTCTCCCACCGAGGTGACGTCGCTTTCCTCCCTCCCAGACGCCAGTGAGTGGCCCCGTGGGCTGGATCCCTCTGACCTTGTGCTCTCTAACCTCTGACGAGCAGCCAAGCATACAGAGTAAACAGAAGGGAGGATAAACAACTTAGTAGAGGGCCAGCTGATGGGATTTCAGAGCGAAGCCGCCTCCTATTCGGAAAGCTGAGTGTACAATCTTGTGCCGGTGAATCCCCAGATGCTCTTAACAAGAAGCTGTCAGCTGACTCCCCGCGCTGTTGACACTGAACATTGCAGGATCTGACCAGCTGTGCAAGGGTTACAACCATGCCCTGTTTGGGTCCATCGCAGGCCTTCATTGGGGAAGTAAAGGAGCTCCATGCTTTTATCACAATGAGAACAGCACACCAGCATTTGCATTTTCTAGACAATAACTTCCCCTCCAAGCTCAAGATTGTGCTTCTCTCAGCCTTCTCAATGCAACGTGAAAGTGGACCGCCTGAAAAAAACATTTGTGAGTTGCTGGCAAAGTGGTGAGCGGCGGGGTCGAGTACAAAAACAAGAGGTAAGCAAACACTCTGGAAGCAGCGTTGCCTCAGTCTGAGTGCTCAGGAAGAGGTTAAAAAAGACATCGGGCTCTCTGTTCAAATCACACGGCAATGCAGCGTAATGACAAACAAGAGAGCTGAAGCTCTGCATACCACGGCTGTGACCGAACACCCAGCCCACTAATAAAGATGGAACTGATGATGAATATCAGCGGCTGCATCTTTGACATTGTCACTGGGCATCCAGGCACTGTAGAGCTTCCCTACCACATAAATAACATGCGTTGGTTTGAAATCATTCAAATAAAGTTGCATGAAGAAATTCACAGCAATAGCAAACGTTTCAGCAGGGATTTTTGTATTCCTTCATATTACAGGGGAAAGACATGTGCTTTTTGGCTGGTTCTTCTATTTCAGCATGACAACGTGCATCAGCATGAACTGTCATTTTGTCATCATGTCAATCAAAGTAATGTGAACATATTGAGCAAGCCCCCGAAACTGTTTAGTACACAGTCAATCAAATAAAATCCTCTGCGCTTATCTTACTTCTTCCTCTATCCTGTGATCAAAAGAGGAGGATCTCTATGCGCTCTGATTGCTACTGAAGGGCCGATTCATTTAACTAATCTGAGGAAAACAGCAAAAAAAAACGTTTATCTTTTATCTTCAATATACAGATAGTAGTTCTGATTTCAGAACTGCAACATCTACAGCTACATTTGTTGCCCTATTTGTTTGGACGCAGCATTTTGGGGATTCTGGGACTGGTGCCACTAGAATACATCACCACCATTATTCTGTTGCCCCCTAAAAAGGCCGACGATTGGCTCGGTTGTACTGTAACCAAAACAGACCTTTGAACTGCTCGGAAAAAAATTAAGAGGTGGACGATGATTCAGCGCCTCCCTCTGCAGTTCACGATGACATCAAGCCAGTTCAACAGAAGCAGTCTGATGCATTGAAACAAATAAAATAATAAATCACACTAAAGCATCACACACTCTGTGAACGTGTCCTCAAAAGAAGGTGAGCTCTGGGGCTCTGCAGACGCAGGCTGACTCACAGGGAGTCGGACCAGAGGGAGGAGTCAACCAGCAGCTATGACAGATGCTCGCAACTGAATCGATCTCAGTGGCTGCATTTCTTTTTTTTTTTGGGACCCAGAAAAAAATAACTTCTCTTTGAGAGCATTGGAAACAACAAGTCACTGCTAACATGCTGCATTTCCTTAATGTGTTTGTGCTGAAACAATTAGTCAATGTGCAGACAGGTAGTTGCCCATCAAGTCCTTTAGAAAGCATCAACGCCAAAGATTCAATAATTCCAGTGTCTTAAATATGAAAATTTGGTGCTTTTCTTTGGTTTATATCATTTTAAATTGATTATGTTTGTGGTTTGGACAAAACAAAGACATTAGAAGATGTCATGCTGGGCTTGTCAGTTTCTTGTGACAATAAATAGAACAAACAATAAAAAACTAATAAATAGGAGATTCATTGATAATAAATCCAAAATAATCTTAAATTTTAGCCCTGCTGTTCACCAAATGTACACTTTTTTGCTGATGATTCTCTTCTTTTTATGATTACCAGAGCACGAATTGTCATCCACTTTATGTGTTCCTTAAAACCACATCACTGGTCTCAGTCAATAACGTGATTACGCTGTGAGTATAACACAAGTTCACACTACACCTGATCAATGGCCCCCGGAGGCAGAATCTGTGATCAATAACTGGGCTTTCAGGAACAAAACTCTAAAGGATAAGATATGGTTAGTCATTGTTGATGGCAAAAGTTTTGCATCTACATTCTTTCCTACCATTTCTTGACAATCTGCCTCTGCCAACTCTCAGCCGAATGTCCTCTTTGTCCACGGAGAACATTTAAGGGCGGTTAGGAGCAGCTTGTACTTGAATCTGGCAAATCATCTTTCCAAATGGACATACTTCCAGTCTGGCTCTGAGCTCATTGTTTAAAGGTTTTTGTTGTCTGGCCTTCATCTCTGGTACACACTCGTGCAGGAAGAGGATGAAGCAGCGTGTGTTGGAAAAGATACAGAGGAGCGTTTCTGGGAAAATGCCTCTGCTCTCCCATGTGAATTTATGGGAAAATTCCACAGTAGTTCAGAGGGAGACGACCAAATAAAAAACAAAACGAGGGGAGAGCTGGTGTGTTTGCACAACTAATAACGTGATGTTATGACAAGCAACAAGCCTGTCTTGTGTTGAACGGAAACCATAGAACTGCCTGGTATCAGGAAATTCTGAAGGGCTCTGATGGTCCGATGTGGGTAAAATAAGAACTTTGTGTTGATTTGATGTTGCGAGGGGTCTTGTAATCGGGGCGAAAGCAAAAGATGGAGTTTGGTGTAATGCGGGATCATTGTACTTGTCGCCACCTTTGCTGTCAGCTTCTCCTGCTTATCGTGTTTCAATATCAGTTTTCTGAGCCCAACATGACATCTTCATGTCGCTTGTTCTGTGCAGCAAACAGTTCTAAACAGACATATTCAATGACAGAGAAAACTGAAAATCTTTACATTTGAGAAGCTGAAACTAGAACATGTTTGACATTGTTTGCTTGAAAAGGGCATTATGAATTAATTATCAAATAAATTACTTACGATCAACTACTGGATTAATTGACTAATTACTAATTACTAACTTAATTGTTTAAGCTGCATTTGGTTGCTATGTTATTTAGACAGCTAGGTTGCACTTATGGTTCTACTTTATAGACCAGCTATAAGCCACTTATAAGAACACACTTTGGGTTTCCAGGTTGTGGAAGCTGTGTGTGATCATCCAGCATCATCTTATAAACCTTTTGCAAAGTCTGACATGCATAACCTTTGTAACAAAGGTCTGAAACAGTCATTAAAATGCTGCTGAAACAAACTTTTTACATCGACTTTGACTCTCAAATTTGGCCCGTGCGAAAATCTGGATGTCACTTGTTCTCCAAATTGCATAATGAGAACATGCTTCCTGGTAAATTCTAAATTGTTTCCACATCTATGTTCCGTATTTTGTACCTGCTGCACTTTTACAAGCACATTGTCTTATATATAGCTGTCCTTACTGTTGAAAACACTTTCTAATGGCTTTAGAAATTAGACCAAATTATGTGTCTGTCTTTGGATAAAAGTGAATTTTTGTCAAGTTTAGTAACATTTTGAGTTGTATTAAGGCTCCTTAAGTTGCTCCATAGAGTTTGATACAACGACCCTATAAGTTTGATGAATCCCAGTTGCATCATTGCATTCCTTCTTATTTAAAAAGGCTGTGTGGTTCCTGGTTCAGGCATGTGGACTGGTCACGTTTATTCCTGCACAATCTACTGAACAAACCATGAGCCCAAATACAGCATGTGAGTGAAATGCAAACTCTGGCTGCAGCTCCTGGCTCCTGAACACACCGGCCAGCCCTGTACATCCTGTACATCCCAGCTGCGTCTCATTGGAACCACAAACCGTGGAAGGTCTGCTTTCCAAAGAGCTTTTGTTCAGAGCTTTTACACAACTGAACGTTTCCAGTAGTCAACGACTACACATACAATATGAATAAGAGAAGGGGAAAGTGCTTTGAGTCAGAGGCTTCAAGTTTGTTTATCTGCTCATAGACTCCAGTGGAAAGTCCGGCCTCATGGCTCAACCCATGACACTCCGGCACAATACTGGAGGCATACAATGGAAGGAGGAAACTACGCGTGGATGGGAAATATAACAAATCACCCCCACATTGGTGGAGAAAAATCAAACAACCCCAATAATTCCCTTTTGCTCAACGAGTTCCAGCTTTGTGGAGCACAGTGTGGAAATAGCTGGTACATGAAGGCTGCAGCCTCAAGCCCTGACATGCAGAGAGAGCTGTGTGTTGTGTTTAAGGAGCTCAGAGCAACCGGCCCTATAGGCAACCAGTTCCCTAGAAAGGGGTGACCTTTGACCCTTGGAACTAGTTTAAAAGAGAGAAGAGCCTCCTTGTGAAGCAGTGACACTTCAGGGGTGACTGACTCTCACTCAGGACTATTGACCTCATGGCCTGATGCTTGAAGTGGAGAGCACATGTCCAGTAGAGTCCGATGCAATGCATTTAGACGATAGATCAAAATCCCATATACTGCACTTACCATGCATTAGCAGTTTTGCAAAATGTTTACTTTGAGCTGCTTGCAAATTGCCTTCTTCACTCACCTGCATTGTAGAAGCTGTCCAGCACCGTGGTCTCCCCAAAGTCCAGTCTGCCAAAGTTCACCGTCTCCAGCTTGCTGCCCGCAGTGTCGCAGGCGTCCTTCAGGCACTGCAGGGCCATGCTCTCGGCGTTGTTCTGCTGGCTCGCCTCTCCGTTCACCACATAGGCCACCGTCACCGGCCTGCTTTTGCACGACTTCCCGGTGGAGAGCAAGCCCCCGCCGTCCATCGGGTCTCCTCCCAGGGTCGGGCTGAGCCCCCCGCTGCAGACCACCGAGTCCTGCCAGAAAGCCCCGGCTGCGGGGACACAAACTCCACCACCTCCACTGCTCCTGTTTTCGCCGCCGAGGCTCTCCCTGCTGGGGCCAACTCCGAAGCAGGGCACCGGTAAGGATATCCCGTCCAGGTCTTGACGCATCATGGTTCACGGGTCACGGTCTCGCTGTCTCGAAAGAGTGTGTTGTGATGAGCAGGCTTCTCCAGCAGTTCCTCCATGGAGAGCCCAGCGTTACGCACGGCGGTGACCCGTGGAGCCTCTGCGCCGGCGAGACGTGCAACCTTCCTCCGCTTCAACGCAGGCGAACAGTCCGTCAGAGGCAGCGGCGCGACTACACATCATGCTGCATGTTCATACGTCGAGTGCAACACACGTTAACGCGGTTGTACGCCGCCGGTTTGGCCGAAGTCACGACACCTATCTGAGGAAGAGAGGGAGAAGAAGAAGAAAAACAGCAAGCTCCGCGCATTCCTTCCCGGGCTCTCACAACAAAACCCACATACTTCCCAAAAGTTGAGCAACAGCGCCCGGTATCTGCGTAGCGACGCCCACAGAACGGAGAAGAAGAAAATGTCACACCGAGTCGAAGTTAAGCGCAGTTAAAAGGCTCGCGCCGGCGTGTCATGCACTCTCGTAAGAGAAAGTGCCCTGCGCGCGCACAGAGGCTGCTTTCATGTGCAAAGGCAGACCCTGCCCAGTTTCCACTGTTATCTTCCAGACTCACGCGCGCACTGGGCGGAGAGACAGCGCCGGGAGCCCGGCGGAGCTGCGCGGGCACGCGGACACCATATGTGGAGTGGAGCGCGTTCAGGAAGAGGAGCAGTTCAAACTGTAAAAGCGACACTATCAGCTGCTATTCCGTCCAATTTAGAAATAGTTGAATCACTCATTTATCAACCGATGTGACAAACACCTTGACAGAAAATTATGAAAGAGTTGAGAGGGAAACAAACCTCGTCTCTTTATTGAATATTAATCTTTGTAATCGGTTCAGTGGGTTGTTTTTCAGGGCTGTGAGTTGGCAGCATGTTATTCTTTTGCAATCTAATTGCATTGTTTCGTCCATTAATCTTGTGATCCGACCAGATTACCAGGTGCATTTGGGCAGTGATCACCATTCAGCTGCCAAAGGTTTCAGGCGACACTTTCTTTCACCGTCCATCCAGTCTGCAAAAGCAGCGCAGCTTTGACAACATATTAGAGCTACGTTCAGTCTCATAAATTCATATCGAAACATAATTGTTTGTCACCTGTTGCGACCTGGCGGTCCATTTCTCTCCTGTCATAAGGGTGACCTCTTGTGGTAAAGAATTGACATTACAGGTCGGTACCTAAAGGGGACTATAACTGTGTTTATTGTGTAGCAACAAACACCACATTTTAAATATACTGCAGGTATGTATGTATGTAGGTATGTAGGTATGTATGTATGTATGTAGGTATGTATGGATCTGGATCAAGAGAGAGTGATATCTTAGTGATAGATTATTTAGTTTTATTTTCTCACACTTCCTCACCTTCTGCATATGGAATATTCTTTTTTTCAAAAAGAGGGGACTCTTGATTTTGGATTTGTCTAGTTAGCTACTTCTTGGATTCAAAAGCTCAAATTATTTCACAATTTTTTTGTCCGAACTTCAACAGAGGCCAGTGTTGAACCTCTAAGAGTTAAAGCAATTTTCTTTTACTCAACCTTTTATCAAGGAGAGAGTCTTCATAAGATATGACTAGTTATGTTGATCGCTGCCACAGCCGGTTGAATATTGTATCCAAGGAAGGAAAACTCTGTGACATAGATGTAAGCAACAGATATCTGCAGTCAGTAGGTACATTTTATTTTATTTTTTACTGACAATTTGTGTTTCTGTGTCTTATAACACAGGCCCAATATGTGGCACTTTTCTGTTGAGGATGAGAAAACAGTTAGATTATAAATTCATAAATACCAAAATATGATATAATATTATATAGTTTAAAAGGCAACTTATCAGACTAGTCAACAAATAGTTGTATTGTTTTATATTTGCATCAGTAACAATATATATTTTTTTAAGTTTTGTCTTTTTGACTAAATACAAACATAACTAATCAACATTCATCTGTGTAAACCAGAATCTAATATTGTTTTAAATTGAAAGGTATGAAGAGTTGACAACGAGGAAATCCTCATTGGCCGTTAAGTTTGCAACATTACAGGGAATAAAAGCAGAAGTTTGTTTGTGTTCATGTAATCTTCCTCTTGTAGGGTCGGCACCGAACCGTTTTAGCTTTTAAATGCATAAAAGAACCACATAAATGTATTCATTGCATCAAGGCGTTTTGACTTTGTCAGGAACCTCTATTTCAACAAAATGAAACTAAAACTTTTTTTTTCTCACTACATTATAAAATGCTCTGGTTGAAATGATGACCTTTGTGTTGTTAGGGTCGGTTTGGACCCAGTTATACAAATAAGATTTGCTTGATTGGTTGTTGTTGTTTTGACCGTGCAAATCTATATTGTGTGTTATGACTTGTTCTGCTTTTCATTTTTGTGTTTGTATTAAAGTTCTATTGCAGAAAAAAAATACTTTTTAGCCTTTTTCTTGAAGTAAATATATGGGTCAAAATTGACCTTTAACACCATAGATGATACTATAGTTAATAATATTAAAATGAAAAAATAAATGAAACAAATGTATTTAATACCCCTCAGTAATAGTCAGGTAACACAACAACCTTTTTTTTATTTATATGATTCTCTTGAGGTTCATTTTACCATTTTTTTTAATTGAAATCGAGGGGTATACGGACAAAGAAAAGGCCCTGAGGCCCACACCAAAAATATTAAAACATAGAACAATATTGTCATGGATGAGGAAGCCTAACAAGGCAACCAAGAGATGAGAAACAAATTGGATGATAGATAATTGTTTGTAGTGTATTTTACAGCTGATTTAAGACATGGGTCAAAACCGACCCGTTAACATAAGAGATGGTAACAGAAAGCTAACACAAGAGGAAGGTTAAGTTTTGCTGCTTATTTATAAACCGCTGTGGCGCTTGAGAATGGAGGAGCTTCCCTTCACCACAAAGAGCTCGTAATACATAGCAACAGTAGCTGCTACTAATACTGCAAGTGTATAACGGACAATATTCAGTGTTAAAGTTCTTCAACACGAGTTTGTTAAGGGAAATAGCGCGTTTGTTGGTGACACTGACTTTTAATTTGATATTGTAGGTTGATTATGATTGTTTTGGTCTTTGTTGCTTTAATTGACAAATTAAAAGATTCAAGATTCAAGATATTTTTTATTGTCATATGCACAGATAACAGACAGTTACTCCGTACAACGAAAAGCTTATTTTGCTGGGTCCTCCTCACACACATAATTACTGTAAACTTAAGGTAAAACAACAACAACAACAACAACATAGAAATAGAATTAAGAATACAACAAAATATTGCTATAAATGCTAATAGTATAAGAAAATATATAACATAAGGCACACAAATATCAATAAAAAGACAAATGGAGTTAATATATGTGCAAATATGACAGCTTCAGTATCAGGGTAGTGTTTTAAATCAATTTCAACCTTCGGAGAAAGCACAATAAAAGTAGACTGAACACTAATAGACCATTTAATAGATTAAACCCCTAATGTGTTTCCCCCTTTTCCGCCACTAGGTGTCTCTCATGGACCACACATTCATGCAAGAGTTTTCTCACAGCACCGACAGCTCTGGATGAGAGGCTGCCGGACCAGACACATCCACAAGGCTGTGTGATTCCACTGCTTTTAACCACATCTGTCTGCTCTTCATCGTTTAGCTGTGGGCACATTACAGATGATCCCACCCAAACTGTTTATGCATCACTTTGTCTTCTTCCTATTGGCACTCAAATCAAGTGCTGTGAACGCTGAGGTTACAATATTGTGAGTCAAATTACACATCACTGAATACAATTAATATTTACATTTTTATATGAAAATGTAAATTGTATTCACATCATGCGGTCTCTTTGTCATTCACGCAGAGCCACATCTGTCTGACAGGAGCATATACGGATAAATCATTTTTTGCTGATGACATTTTTAGACTTCACTGCATTAATAAGAAACAATTAAGACATGAAAACATCAGGAAAACCAAACAGTGAAAGAGGAAAAAAGACGACTATAGACACTACAAGTCGTCTTGCCTCTTGCAGCAGCGCTGCGTGACACATCTGGCACACAGAGCCGCTGAGCCGCTGAGCCGCTGAGCCTCCGCATCCTGCAGTCCAGCCTCAGGAAGTTTCTGCCTGCAGGCAGGGAGAGTTTCTCCTGAAGCTTTTTCATATTAAATGGTATTACAGAATGCAAAGACGACTAACAAGGCGTTTGCAGTGACCTATACACTTCAATTATATCAACATGTGTTTACATGATTTTGGCCATAACTTCCAGTGTAGAACCAGAGTAGAACTCTCTGTAAAATGTAAAGATACTCATTTACAAGTCCAGTGTTCCAAAAAAGTATGCAAGTCCTAAAAGCAACATGCATTGAATGCTGAATGTCCATTGTCAGTTTTATATTATAATGTATTATATATTTTTTTTTATTTTAAATTGCATTGTATTTTTAAACAATTTTCACATGTTTTTGGTAGTTTATTCCTTAACAATGAATCACAGATCATAAGGTGATCATGATACAGTTTGTATGTATAATATTTATATATAGAGTAACTAGCAACATAGATAAATACATAAATAAGTAAACCACTCCAATCTATTTTTGTGTCAAGTTGGATTGACAGAAAACTATTTTACCGGCTTTCAGGTACATGTACTGTGACATTGAAAGTACAATATTTGCCTCTCAAATGTAGCAAAGAAGGTGTGACTAACATAATATGGAAATTGCCAAGTAGTGTGTAGTATACCACTTGTACTTTACTTGAGTAAATGTACATTATACCGCGGATAATTCCTTGCTCACCAGATCGAGTTTGCTCAATTGTCATCATGTTAACTCACCAGTACAAAATATTGAGAACGGCTTAAGATACTATCATTTTAAAAAGTGACAAGCTCGTGTACAAAAAGACTTTGAGGTAGATAACTTCAACTCCCAAGGTGCATTTCGACAAGAAACATCCAATAAGCTTAAAGTTCTGTTTCTTGTGCCGCTAACTATGTGTGGAAGATAAAGATGATGCTAGCAAGCAGTTGTTTATTTACACATGAAGCAAACACAGAGTGACATTAGGATGGCTCTTTAGTTGCCAAAGGTTCTAATTTTGTCCGTTTACCGTTTGGTGCTAATAGCAGTAAAACTGTAAGGCTATTTAACCAAAACAATGAGCTGAAAGATGCTAAAATGCTCCACTGAACTGCAGTCGGATGATCATTTTCTGTGGGTTCGTCACCTTATACACAATCACATTATACACACTTCTAAAAATGTTCATTAGTGTTTTAAAGAGCAACGTTACAGCAGTTGAAGTGACGTCTGTACTCCAGGGTGTGGTCAGTCACTGTGACATCACCACGACCTGATTAGGAATTGTTCCAACTGGCTCTTGATGGATTTAAGTACACATAATGACCTTTTCTAATACATGTCAAGTGCCAAATATCAGTGCTGTTGCTCAATCTGGAAAATGTTTTGGTTCTTCCCTCAGAATGTATTTAGTGTCTAATGAAATGTAAATGCATGAAGCAGAATTGCATACAAACAAACAAGAGTATTGCGTAATGGGCAAAGTTTGTTAGGGTTTTCAGTGTAGTTAACCATCAATAGGCCGTCCATGCTGCACCCAGCAAATAAAGCTTTCCATTCTGCTCTGCCACAGACCATGAAATAGTCACTCAGCTCTGAAATGGAGAGAATCACTCACATGGAGAAACAGCAAGAAGTTTGGTTAGTTCTGCCGTGCAGGTAGGAGATAGATACTTGGAGGCACAGACTTATTGCAGCCCTCCATAGATATCTGCCAAAGTCTACACAAACATTAGAGGGAAACGGGGAAACAAAATTACAGAAATCTGCTAAGTTTGACAAATGGCGTGCCCGGCGTTGCCACTAGCTATTAGCCTGCAATGATTAATAAGTGAGAAAATAATTGCACTTCATTGAGATTGATGACGCCCCATTTAACCTCCCCTCTCATCCTGGCTGCGCCACAGAGCACCGAGATGAGCCCTGGACACACTGCTGCTCTGCCGGCCTCATTGGCATCACACACACACACACACACGCACACAGGCACACACAGGGTCTGTAATGATCCTGCGGGGTATTTTTTGAAAGCCTCACAGCACTCTGATCATAAGTTCATTGTTAGTAAGTGAAAAACAATGATCTCAGCGCTAGGAGGCCTCTGGGAATCTCTCACTCCACCAATATAGAAGCATTTAAGTCAAACACCATGGGGAATTAATGACAGTGGAGTCACCATTAACTCCTACGCTAACGAGTTTGTGCGCTTTGGCCCTCTTGTTAGACACATCTCGCGCGTGTGTGTGTGTTTGCTTTATCTGAGAATCTTGTTGATCTGAAACACACGCACGGTGAATGTGTTTGAATGTGATTTTCACGGGTAAAATCCAAACAAAAAAACACGCCGGCAATCAGGCGAGGCGCTAGGAGTGCCGTGGCGCCTTATCCTCTCAGTCTGCAAAGAGACGTGGCCAAGGTTATTAAAGAAGGATGTAGCAGAGCAAGATGGCCGCTGTTGTGACCAGAGGCGTTGTGGAGAGATAAATGGTTGACCCAGCCTGGTGTCAGGTTAGGATTGATGCCACTATCAGCCCCACTGCTTTCCCAATGATTTTCTCAAATCTCTGATAGAGTGTGTTATCTAGTTACTGGCATGAGGGCAACGGCCTGCAGGCACAGAGAAGGTCAATCTATGAGGACAATCTTTGTTGGACTAAATGAGAAAAAAAGACCCCACAAAAAAGAATAAAAAGCAGCTGCTAGGTCTCTGGGATAAGATAAGCCAAATTACTTCTCTTTAGTAGGATAGGCCTTGGGCCAAACATCAAAAAAAAAAAAAAAAGAGAAAAAAAATTAAGTGAGGCAGCTTGTGTGCTCTCTAACTTCAATGTTGTAGATTTCACCTGGAACCTCGGCTTCTTTGAACTAATGTTGATTCAGTGGCAGCAGCACCTTGAGGAATGGGCCAGGTGAGTGCGCGTTTGTCTGCTGTTTAATCTGCATTCGCCTAATAAAAAAACAGGAATTTTCCGGAATACTCAACAGCAGTCAGCAACGTAAACCACCCCGCAGATCGCACAGCTTCTCCAAAATCTCACTCGATCAAACCTTATCGCTCTTTGGTCTTTTCAAAACTGAGGGAAAGAGTTTGACTAATAGCTTGTAATTTACTGGCCGGGGTCCTGATCAATAATTCCGCGTCAATAATGATGGAGAGGTCTGTGTGAGGGGAAATGATTCCACTCATTGTCTGAGAAAAATGAAGGTGTGGACAGGGCCTCAGGCTGTATAGGCAGATGTCCACAGGTGCTCGGTTAGTATGGTGGTGGAGTTGATGAGCGAGAAGACAAATAACACACACAGACACACATACAAAGAGCAATGTGTGCACCCTTGTGGTGCATAGGATCAAAACTTTATAAAGAGAGCTCACACACACACACACACACACACACACACACACACACACACACACACACACACACACACACACACACACACACACATGTGCCCCTAATGGGTGTATTTTTCACTGCACTTTTTCGCTGACGTTTCAGTCGAGGGGCCTTTCTCATCTCATTTTGAAAGCAGTTTTCTGACAGAAATATTGACCAAACTGCTATAAATGGAGGGAACGATCTGTTTCTTTATGATCCAGAAAATTGCTAAAATGGTTTCAAGGAAATCCCTCAAAAAAGCCCTCTTCGAACGCTTTGTGATGTGGCGCGAACATACGGCAACTCTTATCTGCATTGCAAAAAAAAAAACACCTGAGCCAAATGAAACCGTACATCATGGAAAATGTTGACAGTATTCAAGAATGGAAAGGCTGAAGGCTCTTAATGTTTATTGTCGTGATACATCTGACCTCATAGTGAAATAACTGTCCTCATCTTCAACATGATGCAGAAAAGGCGCCGAACAAACAACTACTGATGCTACATTTTGACATTGATTTAAAAGTGTTGATTGCTTTACTGAAGCTCCTTTGTTACATGCAAAAACCTGAACACTTTTTCAAACCTGAACACTGTCCGTTTTTATAGTTCACAGCTCAGCTGAAATAAACTCTAAATAAAGCCATTACTGCAAGTTTGACATGTTGTGTGTCTTGAGTTTGAGACATTGACATTAATATCAATGTGAATGTGATTTTGGTGTTCTTTTATGGCATCAAATGCCATGATATCATGCACATTGTTGGACCGAAACATTTCTAAAAACCTGTGGAAGTCCTTGTTTTGTTTCCCTAACACACTGGGTGTTTCTGTGAAGTACAGTACGCTCCCTGGTTTAAAATCAGAGAGAGTTTTCCTGCAGTAAGAACTCCGGTCTGCTACACGCTTGATATCAAAATCACTGCTTCTCAAGCTGCCAAACTCTAATGCCTTGATCTGTCAGTCAAAGATAAATGCTTCTGACTCCGACCGACACGAGTGCAGGGAGTTTCTGAAAACAGTCTAAATATTTTGACACAAGCTTTCACCAGATACTGCAGAGCGGGAGCTCAGACTGTGTGAGAGAGAGCGAGAGAGAGAGAGAGAGAGAGAGAGAGAGAGAGAGAGAGAGAGAGAGAGAGAGAGAGAGAGAGAGAGAGAGGGGAAAACACGGAGCAAACAAGTGAATTTAAATTCATTAAATTAAAATAGAAATGTAATCTGTGTTTTATGTAATTACATTAACATCACTCCCTCGGTAATTTACATGGTATGGCAAAAAGTCCACTTTCTGAGCACAATGAGGGGAGGTTGTAAAACAGGAACAGTCAGACAAACCCATTACAAAACTACACTCTCCTGCATGGATTTGTGTTAATATAGGTTTTATTGTGTATATGTTTAATAGGACCTGAACTACAATTGAGGACACAACTGATTAGGGGACTTTTTGTTATTCATGTGTTCAAACCGAACCATTTTTTTAGCTGCTGTTTGTGATGCATTTTGTTTTTTTGTGTGGCTAAAACATTGTTGAATCTTTTATGTCAGTGAATCCCAAACAGTTCGGTACGCAGTCTGATAGGCTGCTGCTGGTTGACATCATGTTTCTGCACTGGCGTCAATACGGAGCCCCATTGACTGGAGGACCTGCACTTTAATTGGTTAACAAAATAAGCATGAACGGAACCCGATACTAAAACATATAACACTTTTACTAGTCATTATAGTTTCCTATGCAGTTTCTTTATCCATTTAAATCCGATATTTATGTTGATTTATTATGTTTTGCTTATTTTCTTGTGATGAATAACAAAACATTTGAACGGTTTTATGACATTTACTGTAAAGAAGAAATCCCTTGGAGGCATGCACACATCCATGAATTCATACACAAAAATATAAAATCAAGGAAGATAAGAGTGTGTGGGTACTTTTGTGGGTACTTTTATTACTTGGTGGCTTGTAGCGGCAGTTTACAGTTTGGAGACTTCCAACCTTGTGAGCCAAATGTTTGGGTGAAATTCGAATGGCATGGAAAAAGAGAATAACAACCCTTGCACCGTTTCCTACAAGTTACAATATGTGGCTTCTTTTCTCAGCCCAAGCGGCCAACTCTAGCCAGCGTTCGTGTGTAAAACATTAATGATAAAGGTTTTGGTGTCTGCTTCTCCAAATCAAAGAAAAAAAAAGTCTGAACCGTCATAATTGAGACCAGATGAAGAACCAGGTCTTCTTCCATGGAAGTAGACATAGGTTTTGAGTCAGCGGTAGATGCCGTAGTTATCGGGAGCAAAAGATGGAGTCAGGTGATGATGGTATTACAGAGCCAGTTTGGAAGCCACAGGCAAATGAATAGTACTGTCAGATCGGACAGCGACAAACAACGTTGTTTTGTCGTTTCATTTGAAGCATAAAAACAGATCTGATGTTACCCTCTGATCCCTCAGACCGTCACTGGGCCTTCATCCCGGCTTGCAGCTCCTCCTCTGAACCGGGCAGAGGTGTGTTTTCTGACTCGGCCCTGAACAGTTTGAACATTGCGCTCTAAGTGGATTGGGTTCCTGTCAGAGCTGAGCGTTTGGACATTGATAAATGTCCTCCTGTGCGGGATCGATAGCTCTCACCTTTCAGCCCAGGGCTCCTTCAGAGTGGGACGTCATAATTACTCTGTCAAACTGAATGCCTGTCTGTGTGAAGACTGACGACTGGTGTGTGCCGCGTGACGATGACATAGAGTTGGTGGCTTTTTTTTTTACGTGTGAATGTGGTATTGTGTGTGTGTCGGGATGTATGCATGGAGATTTATGGATTATGTTTGTACATGTGGTGTGTGTGTGTGTGTGTGTATGGCGGCCCAGGTGATGCTTTGTTGGCTGAGCTGGACTTGTGACTGGCAGTGATTGACAGCTGGGCAGCCCGCCTCCCTCCTTCGCCTCCCACGGCGCTTTCTGATGCCTGTCACATTGGCCAATCAGCAAAGTGATCTGACAGCTGTCCTGACACACACACACACACACACACACACAAAAACACACACACACACACACACACACACACACACACACACACACACACACACACACACACACACACACACATACACGCACAAACTCCAAATTCACCATTTAGAATTAATCAAAAAGGCAGAGAAATGTTAACAATTTGAAAGATTGTTCTCATCTTGAAAATGTTTTTGGAACAAACAACTAGAACAACAAATTTCAAGAACTGAAATGGACCAAAGCAGCCCTGTTTACTCACAGATTAGCTGCAACAATTGGCTCCAATGAGGATGACGTCCCCTCACATGTTAACTGAATTTAACATATGCAACGTTCCTTACAGCTGGTTCTTCAGATCTGTTATCCATCCAGATGTAATGATGATTTATTTATTCTGTTTCAGGTATTGCCTCCATCTGCTCCATTAAACATCGCTGCTTCGCCACATGCAGCCCTCCTCCAGGTTAGAGCGGGTACCAACAAAAGTGTCTCAGACTCAATGCGTATGAGAATATGTGTGCCTATGCATGCCACATTCTGCATATACACCAGTGTGTAAACATGCAAGTGTGACTGTTCTGCAGGTTTTCATTAGATTTGTATGCATGTGTGTGTGTGTGTGTGTGTGTGTGTGTGTGTGTGTGTGTGTGTGTGTGTGTGTGTCACACAGCGACCATGTGGCACTGCTGTCTGTAAAAGAGGCAGCATGTGGAATTAAAAGTGAATGAAGCGGAGATGAGCCAGGCTGCACCGCTTCTCATAACGCCGCCACAAAAATAATAAAAATAATAATAATCAGGGCAATAATAACCTCAGCGCTCATTTAGACATCAATACTAATCACTCTCATTTGGAGGACAATAATAATAATCAGACTCATTTAGAGTGCCGTTTTCTCCACAGAGGCTTTCACTGCCTTTGGGGTTGGTTGGTGCTTAACCTAATGATAATAGTCATGATTCATGGCTCAACTCCTCCTCCCTGCATGTTGCTTTCACTCCACGTGAACACAGGAAGTGTGTATGTGTGTGTGTGTGTGTGTGTGTTGGATAATTTCCCCTTATCTTCCTCCTCGTTAGAACTTTACATTGACTCAATAACCTCTAAATTGAATGAGAATACAGTTGATTACGGTTCGGTTATATTAGGTTTTAGTTTTGGTCATCATTACGCTCACAGATCTGATAATGGACAACGTTGCTAAAAATAAAAAAGTAGTCCAACAGGTGCAATGAACACAAATTGTCAGATGATCATACCGGTTTTAAAAGGTTGTCTATTACAGTTTACAGACTGACTTCACACACTTTTCCTGCAATGAGACATCGTCAGGAAGAATGTTGGGTTTACTCACTTATGGCTTTATCTTATCATAACCAATGGAAATGTTGCCGCACAATGAGAGCTAGACATAGTCGTCATAAAGCAGGTTCATAAATCCCACCGTACGTTACCACAGACAGACACAGTCAGTGGCTAGCTAGTGAACATAGCGGAGCATTTAGCAGCTGAAGAGACAGATGTATCCCTCGGGAGCTGGTGGAGACCAAAACAGAGCTTAAAGCGGAGTGAATATTGGACTCACATTCATCAGGTAGCCAGAAACCCACTGTGTGAATAATGACTACGAGCTAACATATTGCCAAATTAACTTAAAAGGAGATATGTTGGGGAGCGCGATTGCACCTGAAGTCAGTGCAAAAATACCAGTTTGCCTGTGTGGTCCGCATTGAGACAGAGCTAATGATGTTTCAACAAAAAAAAGAACCTGGTCCGTCCTGAGGCTTCATGACTCCAATTCATGAAATTGCGGCGACAAGAAAGAAATGACAGGGGTTTGAAACGAAATGACAGAGTTCCTGGTGAGTTAAGAGATCAATCAGAGTTTGAGGTGTCACACAAACACACACAGGCACACTCCACACACACACACTGATGCAACGAGACATTCTGCCAGAGACAGTCACAATAAATGTGTCTTTATTAAACCTTCTCTAGCGTCTTTTTATTGAGCTCTCTTCTCTTTCTGCGGTTGCCGTGCAGTGGAAACAGATGTCTTCTGCTCTTTCATGTTGATGTGGTCTCTGATCACCTGCGTAGATTTGTTTTTTTGCCCCACCTGATCACTGTGCAGGCGTGTGGTTAATGCCACAGTAATGTAGACGTTGCAGTAACACTCTCTCAGCCCTTCACACGGTCATCTTCAATACATGAAAATATTCACTTCTCTTTCTGATGTCTTGCGTGCCGGCATATGGGACAGTCAGGCACTAATGTAATTCCATGCGAGTGGTGCTCATCTCATCTGGACTCCAGCTTTGAACTCTTGGCTCGGCTCGCTTTTCAGAGCGACACAGAAAATGGAGACAGAGGGAGAGAATTGTCCGGCACTGATTCGCTGTAAAAAAAAAAGAAAAAAGAAGAAAAACTCGGACAGAAGATCATTTCAGCGCCGCTCGGGAAGATCAAAAGCTCTGCTGGCAGAGGACGGGCGAGAGGGGAGATGGTATCGCCGGGCTCCCATTTCATTCACATACGAGTGTGAAATGACTTCATCTGTTGTGTGGACTCACACTAGACACCATTATACACGACTGTACCCCGACCCTCCCTTTCCTCTCTCACTTTCTGCGGCACGCTGGCAGCTACAGGCCAAAAACCACTGCAGCTGTGTCCTAATAATACATCTGTAAGGTATTGCTTTGTGTTTCCATTAGCCACACTGTCATCTTTTACCTACATTGACATTTAGAAGACCAAAGAGCCTTGTTTTTTTTTAGCACTAATTGCATTGTGATAATCTGTAGAGCAATACTTCAGTCTGGTGTTAATTGTCTGTGTATTGGAGCTGGAGATCTTAACCCTAAAACGGAATATAGGAGTGCTAATAAGAGGAGATCAGACCTCAAGTCCAGGCCTACAGTAGCTCGCTTCAGGCCCGGCGGTGAACATCGTTACCACTCTGCCTCCTGCACTTAAAACGGGAAGAAAGGCAGAAATAAGCAGCAATTTGCTCAGACTTCTGAGCCTTAAACAGTTGAATAATTTAGCAAGGAATATTATAAATCCTCTTGATTATTTCAGGAACGACAACAAACTGGATTTTTAACACTGCAACTCTCTCTCTGTTGGCGTCGCCGCTAATGGAGATCGCAGCACACTTTGCAGGCACACACACACACACACACACACACACACACACACACACACACACACACTGGAAGAAATACAGTGTGAGGGGAAAAGAGAGAGCAGTATAATGAGATAATAAGAGTCGACTTAACACAAGGATTTTTCTCCTCTTTCTTCTTGTTCCTTCATCCCTCGTCTTCATTTCCTCCTTCATTAAAAGAGGAGTCCGGCTCTGTAATGCTGTGTGTTGTCCGTGAGAGCTTTCTCCCTCCATCTCCATTTCTTCTCTGTCTCTCTCTCTCTCTTTTTCCCCTCCCTCCTCCTGTTTTCATCTTCCCCTCTCCCTTGAACACCCGGTTTAGCTGTTCAAGCTGATGACACAGAGAATATTGCATGTTGAAAGGCTGTTTCACCACACAAACACACACAAACGCACGCACACACACAAACTGACTTACACACTCACGCACACACACTCTTGCCCAGAGCGAAAGGCCCCAGGCAGTCTCTTTCCCGGTAGCCAGGGGCGATCATTCTGCCTCTATGATACTTAAACTGTGAGATGTCAGGAAACATTAGGCCTTTAAAAACACTGCTACGATGCCGTGCAGATACACACTGTCAACACACACGCACACACACACACACACATACACACACTCAACAGTCTCAACTGTAGTCACATCCAGCTTCCTCCAAGGCCAGAATTCTTAAGCAATCTTTGTGCACAGAAAAACTTATTTTTAATGTGATTTACATGTCTTTTCTTTTTCTTTTTAATCACCTTTTCTAGAGTACTTCAAATGCATTGAAAGCATGGACATGGCTCATAGCTGGCTTTCCTTTTATTGTTGTTACTGTTATGAGATAAAGCGTATGAAAATAATTGTTCAATCTGTGCAAGATAGGCATATCGTTTATTTTCATGGAGCGTCATTTTCACTGTTGAGCCACAAGGTATGGTCGGGCGGCCTTATCTTCTTTCCTTTTGTAAAGGTCGGTCCAGTGTTCCCTTTGCTAAAGGAGATAATCATGCAGCTCTTATCATGGAAGCCACTTAGATACTCTCAGGTTATTTCACTCAGTTAATAACCTTCCTAAGAAAAGCACAAGACTTTTCGACCGCAGCCATAGTCTAATGAAATACAAAAGAAAGAAATACAAGCTCAGATGGCTTTTAAACATCTTGAATGCAGCTCTCCAAAGCAGTTAAGCCTAAATAAAGATCCAACCCATCCATTAGCGGTACCCGCTTACCCTTTAGGAGGCTGAGGCCGATCCTAGCAGACGTTTGGAGAGAGGCGGCATACAGCACGGACAGGTCAGCAGTTCATCACAGGGCTGACACATCTTCAGAGAGAGACAACCTAACTTTCACACCTAGGGGCAGTTCAGAGTCGCAAGTCAACCGAACCTGCATGTTTTCAGTCTGTGGGAGAAAACCCAAGCAAGAACAGGGAGGACAGTGAGGAGAAAACGTATGAATGTTCAGATTTACGACCACAGCTATCTCCTCCAGGAGTCTTTCCCATTGCTGAACTGCATCTCGTACCCTGCAGGTTGACCTGGATCCACGCCATTTTGTCATTTACGGTGGGACATGACCCGACAAGCTCACAGTTTAAGTAAAGCACAGGAAGGTTTTTAAATTGTTGTTGCTGTTAAAAAATGCTGAATGCTAAAAACTAAAATAAAAAAAAAAATATATTAATTTCTTTACTGGGCACAGAAGTGCATAGCAAAGGTTACTCAAACAGGAGTGTATTTGTTTGGAAACTATTTTCAGCCGTGGCTCAATACACATCTAGTCTATAACAACGTACAAAGTATTAAACACGTATGGCAGATTGAGTCACACCAAACTAGGGGGCCTACGTTTATGATAATGAAGGAATTTGTCACTAATTAGTTTTTATAAGTTTGGCAAAAGTGCAATGTGTTCACAGGCTATGAAATATTGTGAATACAACCTAAACAAATTGACGTTGACAAATGGACTTCCCGGTCTCTGTACTATTGTTGAGTGCGTAGAATACATTAGCAAGTTGACTAATTTTTAAACCTAGCGTGTAACGTTACACCAGCAAGAAATTACGACGTACAAGTCACAAAATGCTGACAATTATGTTTTCTGTGGTCATAAATACCACAACGTCAAGTCAGAGACAGAGACCTGTTTTGAAATAGGGAATAAAAACACAAGCATTTTGTATTTGTGTCCTCAGTCCAGTGCCAGTTAACACATGTAATAGCTTGCAGCCATAGAAGCTGCCGTGTTTCGGGGTAACGAGTGACCGCGTTCCCCCAATGCGTCTGTGGTTGTTCGTAGTGCCGACAGCATGTTGAAAACACCAACAGAACGTGGCGGCATCCTCGTCAAAGCCTTCAATCAATTTTAAATACGCACTCATCTGCGTTTATTATCTACGCCGATCGTGTACCTGGTTAACACGGTCACCCGTTCAGCTGAAACCTGTTGCTCTAAAACTGATCGGAATTCTGTAGAAGGTAAGTCCGCCGTTGGAATATCGATTCAGACAACCAAACGTGCAACAACCAGACAATTTGATGCTATCAACAGTTCACTGTTTAAAGCGTTTTGGTCTGGCTCGCTGGGGACAAATGTGACTTCTTGCTTTCAACCTTAAGTACAAACTCAGAACAACAACAATTTCTTCAAGAAAGCCAAACTACAAAGTGCTATAAGTACTGTAAGTGTCATTTAAGTGCTACTTTCTTTATTCAAGGTATAGTCGGAAAAGATGTGTGATAGGGTTGGCTGTAAAAGGGTCATATCTTCAAAGCTGTTTCCACTTGAGCACGTGCCATTCATAATTTCCACAGTAACAGTGGTGGATATAATATAGATCTAATTTGTACATACTTACCACAAGGATACTAACATACAACCTGATGGATTCCTTTTATTTTTTTTACAGTTGGATGTTCTGCAATCTTAAAAATGATGTGCAAGGCGGTAGTGATGCAAAATGCATACCACATTGCAGCAATGTGAGGAATGTCAGGGAACTCATCCCCTTCTCTTTCCTTATTTCCTGTCTGCCTCTCATGGAATAGAGTGTCAATGTAACGTACTTCAAGAGATACATTTCATTTTTGTTTGGGATTTTCTTCTCGTAGAAGTCTTTTGAGAGCTCATATCCACTGGTGTTTAGTTGATCAGTTAAGATGTGTGTGTGTTGTATCCGGCATTATGAACGACTCCAGCCTTTTCTTTCTCTCCCTTTCTCTCAGTCTTTGAGCCTCTGAGAACTGCAAAGAGTGGACCTAATGTTTCAGAGTCTAATAATAAAACATCTGACTTCAGGATTTAGAGGGCTCTACAATGGGATACTGTGTGTATCCTTGCAATAACTCTCGTATTTTCATCCAAAGTCAGGGACAGATCTATTTGAGAGCAGAGACACAATCAGAGCGAGAGAGCCTGCACAGCTCCCTCTCAGATCTTAGCATTTAATGAAAAGCACATTTTTTTTCATTTAGTTTGAAATCTTTCCAAATCTGGGGAAATACAGGGATGACCCATGTTTTGATATGCTCTTTATTAGTTTGTTTTCTTTTCATTCTCTGTTCTCCACTTACGGTTTCAATCTGTCCACTTTGAGCCCTGCGTGCCAAGCAGCTGAGGACCGGATGTGTGCGTTTAGTGTGTGAATTTGTGTTTGCAGGCCTCTTGAAAACAATCAGTGGAATACTGGAATACTGTTTAGAGCTCTAAATCTCTAAAATAATTGGCTAGACATTAGCACCGTATATATATATATATATATATATATATATATATATATATATATATATATATATATATATATATATACATATATATATGTATCCGATACAACTCACATGAGCACTTCCTGCACTCACATTTTTCTCATTCATTCTATTGGTCCATTCGTCCAACCTGAACAAGATGCACCTGTAGAGATGTAGGCACATAACAGGTGTAGTGAAACCCAAATAGAAGACAACACAGGAGAGAAAACCTGATGACGAAACTGAAGACTCAGTGGAGACAAAGAAAATACAAGAAAGTGGAATGATCCAGCCTAGAAAAGGTACTGCGGCGATTATTGTCTGTACGACAGAGAGATGGTGAAGGAGGTCTCATTGGTGGTTGGGACGAGCAATTTAAAAGTTGAATCCAGAAAGGACCGTGAAATTTACATTGGTCACACCGGCAGCATTGTGTCTAAGATGGCTGGTTTGCTACAAGACTGCGTTGTTGTGCACACAACCTTATCAGATGAATATGTGATGCCTGTAGTTATGCATATGTAGTCTTGATTTGGGTGTACAGTCATCATTTTTTTGTTAAAAAGGGTTGCAAACCTACAGTAGTCCTACAAGATTTTGAAGTCAACTTTAATAAAATAAAATGTAATTTCCCAACAACATTGTGGCTAGTAAAAATGCCTATCTCTAATAAAACTCGAGCCACAGTGACTTGTGAGCAAAGAAACCTAAGCCCTGCCTTCTAATGACCTGGAGTCTTGTTTCTGTGGCATGGATTTCCAAAAGGGAAAGTTTAATGTATTAGCAGCTGGCAGCAGAGCTAAAAGTTTTGTTGAAACCCACATATTAAAACCCACACACACAGAGGAAGGTCCAGTGTGTATGTGTGTGTCCGTGTGTGTGTTTAGCCGCAGGTCCACATGGTGTTAATTGGATAATGAGGTACAATGATAAATCCGTGTTGCTGCGACAATAAGGTGCTGCTGTCCAGGTTTAATATCACAGGCCCTGGTGTAATGCTGTTTGGACACACACACACACACACACACACACACACACACACACACACACACACACACACACACACACACACAGCTCAGGTGTCAGTCGCTCCACTTTAAAATCTAATCTGGCCCTTCCTCCTAGCAGCCAATCAGAGGCACCCCAACAACCAATCGATTATCTCTAATTCTGGAAAGGCTCTCCTCTCGTCTCCTCTCCTTGTTTCCTTTTCGCCCCATTTACTTTTCCCTCTTTTCATCTTGTTTTTCCTCAGGTTTTTCACTTCTCCATGATTTCCTCTCTTCTTAATTTTTTTAAGCTGATTCAACTTCTTTTTTCCTTGTTTCTACTCTCCTTATTCTTCTTTTCTCCTTTCCTCCTCTCGTTTTCTTTCCTCACTTCCTCTCCTCCTTCTTTTTGATCCTTTTCTACTTCTCTTGATTCCATTCCTTTCATCATCTCTTTACCCATTTTCCTCCTTTCTTTCTCTCCTCTCCTTCTCTCCCCTCGCCGTCTCCTCTTCTTTCCTCCCGCCATAACTGGGGGGATGATGGGCTATAATTCACGAGGATCCGAGCCGCCCCAGACGTGCTCACATTAATTGGATGTCCATATTAAATGGAAGATGAGAGTGGCGCTGAGGGAAAAAGTGAATGACTGACTCTCTTGGCTGCTATTGACCTATGAGGAAGAGATGCTGCCCTTTTCCCCAGCGCTCTCCCTCGCCCAGTTTTCTCTGCTCCCGTCAGCGTGATGGATCTCAAAGCATTCATTTTCTGACCCCTCACCTGGAAGCAGATTAAGCGCTCTGATTCAATAGGGCCGTTAATGGGGGCGCCAAAAGTTTATGAGGATTTCTGGAAAAGGCCAGGGAAATTAGATTGTAAGCTAACAGATTTATTGCTCTGTTTCAACACATTGTAAAAAGATTATAGGACCTGGAGGCAGGTTGGAGGGACCGAGGGGCCGCGGCGTGTCTGTCGGTGTGAAGGAGAGGTACAGGAGAGAGAGACGGAGTCCTGCTCTCACATTTACCAGCTATTCTACACTGACAGGGCAAAGACAAGCATGTCAGTCAGCAGAGGATAAGATCACGCCTGACCGTGACCTGAAGGATGTTTAGACGGCATGCCGAGCATTCCTCAGCTGGAATCCTGCTGGAGGTGATGTGACGTGAAGTGATGCTGTTTTGTCTGTAACTCTGAGTTTAACTCTGATCTGCTGCCTCCTCTTGTTTCAGCCATTTCCTCCCTGTTTTTTTTTTTTGTCATTTTATAATATAATTTTTTTCCTATTTTTTGTACAGCCCAGTGGCCAGATTTTTTTTTACCATTGTACAATTCTGCAAACCACGGGTCATTTTCGATGACTGAAAAGCACAATGACCCGTTATTAACGTTCTGAAACGTTTGTTTAGGTTTAGACATATTAGAAAGAACACCATGATTTGTGTTAAAATAATTAAGCATTAACTGAAAGTAACTACTTGTAAATAAACAACAACGAAATAAAAAAAAATTAATAACTAAATAACTCAAACAATGTTACTTAGAAGCGTAAAACTATTACGCAAAATATCGTTGTGTAAAAGGAGATGTAGCAGTTCTTCAAAAGCTATGGTGATCTTCTCAAAGTAAGATACGATAAGTAACAGTAAGATCCAAAAAGGCACATGACACCCAGAACAACTTTTGATAGAAAATAAACATTATTGGCAATACATTTAATCAGCAATGTACTTTGGTTCACATGAAGTCTTCCAACAAGTGGTTCTGTGCTTATCTGTTATGATGTGAAATAATTGCAGACCATGGACGTGAGAAGATAACTGGATATTGTGTTGGAAGATGGCACCGCATTCGTTCCAATCTAAGTTGCTCACTGGATACATATCCTGAAAAATGTGTCTCAGCCTTTGTAGTTTTTGGCCCCACAGATAGAGCATGTAGTCTCTGACCAAGCTTGAGGACTTCCTGTTGGCTCCCTGTCATTTATTTACCAATAAACTGATCCTCCACAAGGTGTATGGCTTGTCCAATAACTCAAAATAGTTGCTCTCATGTTGTTTTGTTTATAAATGTTGTAAAACAAAAATTAAATTCAAAATGTATATTTTTTACAGATACACCCATCTTCTGGAGACTTACTTGAGTAGACTGAGTGTGATAGTTGTGCTTTGCATAGCCACGTTACATAACAGGAACAAGAGGTACCAACAATTAAATGGAGGAAGAACATCTTTAAGCTAAAATTGTATAAATTAGAAGGGGAAGGAGTATGAAAGCTACACAAATGAAGGTTTCCATTTGGACTCCAAAGTAATGCTAATGCTGGCTCAGTGTATTCTTCTAAGGAAATGATTGCTAACATGTTGAGTTATCAGCTTTTCCGATTGCCCCGAAGTGGCCTGAATAAAAAAAGTATAATCAATGAATGTAGGTGTATTAATGGCTACCCCCCTCAAATAAATGGAAAGACGTGTGCTCACACCTGCTGGCCCAACTGGTTGTTTCAGTTGCATGCTCTATGTCAGCCTTTTCCTTCATGGCTATAAAATCCTTTGTTGCAACACTTATCATGAAATACCACACTACGAGATGGTGTCAGCTAAAAGGCTGCATATCAAGTCTTCCCGAATTCTCCTCCAATTTAGCGGTGGATACAAGGCCAGCTGTAGGCAAACAGTTTTTCCTCGATGCCAGTAATGATTAGCTGAGACACCAGACGGATTCCCTGTGCATTTGCAGGCTGACTCAGGAGTAATGTGCAACGCCGTCATGCGTGTTAGTTTGGTTGTTGTTCGGGGGACCAACATGCATTGCTCAGAGTTAAGATAAACTCAGCAGGGCTGAACTGTTTCTGTGGGCTGAGCTGCAGAGTTTGGGTTTAACCCTCTGATTACTGCTGTTCGGTTGCACACCAGCGCCTCAGGATCTCTTTCTGTAGTAAATTAATTTACATTTGGAGGATTTTCTAAAGATGCTGGCTTCCTGTGGAGCCAGGCAGATCAAAGTGTCTCATTCTGTGTGTTTGATGATGTTTGATGTTTGCTTTGAGTGTGAATGTTGCTGACTTTTTGCTGTCTTTTTCTCGGCTCAGCGGGAGGTGCTCCTTCCTGCTTTCTACTTTCTGCCCTTCCTCGCCCAAATTCGGTTAAGTTGCGTTTTACTTTTTTCCTGCTGCTCTGATTCAGATTCCCTTCGCCGACATATTACTAATCACCTTGTGATATCTCCCCAACAAGCATTTGATGGATGATGCGAGGCCAAGTGCAATTCTAGCCCAAAGTAGCGCAAAATCTAGTGTCATGGATCAGTAAAATATCCAGCTTCAGAAGCCTCTGAACTAACATCACAGATATTTAGGTTCTGAATTCATATAATGAGGCTGGTTCATCTTCCACAGTTGTTACCGAAGCTGCAGTAGTGGTTGCTGAGAGCAGTTTAATTGGTGTTTGTCATATTGATGGAAGAAATGCTGCATTCATTTGTACAATTGTAATATGTTGTTGCAAGCTGTAGCTCATCTCGCCATGCTTGTTGTCCATTTGTGTTGCTCTTGCACAGGTTGGTGACATTCTTAATCTTGCCTACACATTTCTGGTTGGATATGGATTGTGGTATTTTTCCAACTGGAGAATGAGCCGTCAGTGAGAACGACACCAGACCTATTTGAGCAGAACATCGTTGGATGTATTCAGAGGTCTGGAAGCAGGCTAAATAAAGGCAGCAGATTATAACTGCACGCTGGTGCTCCTCCCACTGTTCTAGGGAAACGCATGCTCGAACCGATTGCTATCAGTAAACACATCACGTGTGCTGTTTCTTATGATTTATACTGTGTTGTCCTTGCCTTTTGCCATGACAATGTATGTGTCAAGTGTGGTTGTGTGTCACTTGAAGGTGGGGGAAAACGCTGTAAATAGTTCACCAATGATGAGTGAGATGGTTGGATGTGACATGGTGACTTGGTTAGTCTTTGTGTCCTATATTGAGTCCAGGTTTTTGTTGGGGAGCGTCTCTTTATCACCGTTTCTGTGCTGAGTGCTCTGTTGAATACTGTGCGCTGTTGTTATGTTATGCTGAGTCGCTGTTTTTAAAGTATTTTTGACTGATACTCAGGTAGCTTGTATATATCTTTGTGGTTTCTATCACTTTTTTATGATAATGATAATGCATCTAATGGATTGTATTGAGTGTATATTTAGTTATTTGTGCCTCTACCTTCTTCTTTGTCATGTGGGCCATTTCCCCGATGAACAGCTGATAGAATATTGAACTAAGAAAAGGCGTTCATATAGTTGTATAAACTTTAATCCAATATGCACCAATACGGATATCGGTTAAGCTGACTCGAATAGTTGTCGTTGACAATATGCCGATTTAGTATCAGAAACCTTAAATAGACCATGTTTATATTTATGTATTTACTATAGTTTTTTTGTTTTGTTGTTGTTAGAGAAGCAACGTTAAAGTCAAGCCTGATGTCGCCTTACACATATAATAATTATCCCATTCCCTTTGTGTGAGGCAAGCAGTTCATTAGTTAAACACCAGTAGAGGATCAATCCTCAGGACCGGTCGATAGCCAAAGCTCAGGTATTCTATCGGGACAGAAAAAGTCAGATCGGTGCATCCCTTAGGTGCACATACTCCCTTGTTGTTTCAGTTATTTACTGGTTAGGAAGCTCCTGTATTCAGTTTCTAACAGTTGCACCAAAGACATCACGGATTTCACTAATTTTAACTACTGCGCTCAACATTTTAAATTAAGCATTCTGTAACAGGAATACAACTATGCTCATTAAGTGTTTCTTCATTTCCAGATGAAAAGAAAATGTGCTGCATTGCACAGCTGTAATTGGTTGCTGACTTGCATGCAACATTAAATAAACAATTCCTGAAAAAAATGTACAATGCAAAGATAACCGTTTTCCCCCGGCAGCTGTGATGTGTTAACTGGCCCCTGTGCCCACTCTTTTAGATCTGTGCGTGTGTGTGTGTGTGTGTGTGTGTGTGTGTGTGTGTGTGTGTGTGTTTAGACACAGCTATTGTTGTTAATCTGATTTGGTTAAATGTCCCCAGGGCGCACACAAAGCAGAACCTCCTCACCTTTGACCTCCTCCTCCTCATGTCTCTCCCTCTCCCCTAGTCAGAAAATAACTCCTGACCATCTCATGAGAGGAGGCTAATCCGTTTAAATACTTTGATGCAGACAATAAAGTGTGAATGTGACCTCATTTAATTTAATGGCAATAATATAAATATATTTGAAGGTTTAAAAAAAAGAAAGGAAATGAACACTCATTATCTCTGAAATCTTCACAAAAAAACAGAAACATAGTTCAGACACACATGTGCAAAACCTATTTACATAGAAGTGTAAATTATCAGCTTGGATAATGCGTTTCAGGCCTGTATTGGCGTTGTTACATTTGAGCTAAAAACATTTTATTTTCTCACTTTTTTTTCTTCCCACAATCTGCTGCCTGAACGTTTGACAGGACCACTGACAGCGAGCAGCAGCTGCTGCAGACATGTGTTTAACATGCACTTTGAGGCTCGTAGACGTTTGACGTCAGCTCTGCAGACGTCTGTCTGAGCGGAGTGGAGATGTCGGTCTGTTGGTTTAGCCTCATTATCCCACAGCCAGCGTGTTTCCAGTCAGACGAGTGTTGGTGTGTTTACTTCTCTCTGCTGAGGCTGAACTGTGATATTCAGCTGACCTCAAAGCTAACAATCGCCCATTCTGTCTCTCCCCCTTTTCTCTCCCTCCTGTCTCCCTTCTACCTGGGGCAAAGTCTTATGTAAAACACATTTATTTTTAATAGATTTTTTAATGAATTTTTTAGCTGCCTATTAATAATGCCATTAGTGGTTGCAGAGCGGCGTCAGACAGCAGCCCGGCCTGCTAATCCTGCCCCGCAGCCCTGGCAAATGCAACTAATCCAGGCCCCTGCTTTGGCTCCAAGTAGGCCTCACACACACCAGAACACACACACAAGTATGTGCAAACACGAACTGTATGTAAAACACTTACACGCACGCACAAAGACACAGACACAGACACAGACACGCACTCACACTCACACTCACACACACACACACACACACACACACACACACACACACACTGTTGGTTAATCCTCATGGTGTGTATGTGTTCAAACAGTCGCTCTGCTTCATCTCTTTCTCACTGTCTTTTCACACGCCCCTCCTCTTCTTCTTCACTCGCTCACCAGCCCTCCCCCTCCTCCTTTTAATCCTTCTGTCGCTCCCTCTCTCCTCCCTCCCTCATTCATGCCTTTCCTTTGCCTCCCACCTTATTTCTCTCTCATCCCTCTTCCACGCACTCCCCTCCCTCCCATCTTGACCTGCTCCCTCATTTTTTTCTTCTTCTCACTTCGCCTTCGCCTCCCTCCTCAACCGCCTTTCTTCTTCTACTCCCCTGGGCACCCAGCAGGCCTGGCCTTGGTGCTCGACTCCTCACGGAGGCTCCTTACCTGGGGCCCTGAGTGCGCGCGCACACACAGACACACACACACACACACACACACACACACACACACACACACATACACACACTGTGGATGTTACCAAAAGTCAGTGCTGAGCAGGGAAATGGTGAGCTGCTTAGAGCCTTAATAGAATTTGAGCCCGGCTCAGAAAGCGCTGGAGAAAAGGTGTTAATTACTACTGGTTTTAATGCTAATTAAATGTTTCAATTAATGCTGTGTTTGTTGCCAAAATGTGTGTCAGTAATTGACGAACGGCAATAAGGTGTTTGAAGGCATTAAACAAAGAGAGAAAGAGAGAGAGAGCACTCTACCTTCTATGTGCCAGAGCCTGGAGCAGTGCAGCATGGGAAATTTCATTCATGAGGCGAAGAAAAAAAAGAGGGCTGGAACAGATTCAATACAGCTGTTTTCCATAAAACCGTTCATGGCCTCCATCAAATGTATCGTTTGTGTCTAGGCTGTGCTGCTGTACGATGCACTGGACTGAGGGAACGCTGAAGCTTTGACAGGAGAACAATACAAGCGGGCAGAGATTCTCATATTGAAGAGTCAAACTTATTTGTCGAAGAAACGTCATGACTAAATGTCATTCTCTGAATCTTTGCTCCAAACTGTTTGTATCAAGACTTTGTGACACCTACACAACTGGTTGTTGTAGGACACCTACGCACTTGTAGGATGTCAGGTGCGTAGGCAGAAACCTAAGGTCAACAGAAACAAAACATGTTTTTTTAAATCAAAGGTTAACTACAGAAAAATACAAAGGTGTCTGAGTGAATGGACATGAATGCAGATACCACAGTGTTTTGAGTTTTGGAGACTTTCCCAGAGGGACTCCTGTGAATGACCCGAGCAGCATTAATACACTTTCTTCTGTGTGTCTATAGAGACACCTGGATACAGCATTGGAGGCAGGATCCAGTTCATTCATATTAAAGTTGCTCAGTGGCGCATTCATTAAAAAAATGGCTTGACTGCCAGGTATAACATTACCCGGATCATCCGCATTTATGGGCCTATAAAGCAAGCGCACCGGCTATTTATGTGTTCATACTGGGATGTTGATTTACCTCAAAAACAGATGTCTATTCCACAATGTAAGTGGAAGGGAAAAAAGTCATTTTAGGCCCCATGGCATCACGTGACAGACCTGGAAATTGTAATTCAACGGTTTGGCAACGACGGAAATTGTCTTCAAAGCCCAATGCTCTTCCTGGGGACTTGGTTCAGATGGAAAAGCTAGCTCCCGAAGTCAGAGAGGTGACAAACTAATTTGCAGTGTTTTTTTGCGCACTGAAAGTTTCCCTTTTCTACGATACGTCCTCCTCCTTCGGTTGGACTCTAAACAGGTCCTGTTGTTTGACCAGCGGCGTAGCTATCCACAGATTACATTGTGATCTATATTGACGATTGTGTCCTGCTAACAAACGGACAAATAAGCAAACACACAGCAGTGGGTCCTCTGTAAAGATTTAAAACTGTCCATAAGCACATATTTTCTCTGCTGTTTAACAGACAGATGAGTCACCTCGTCCTGTAAAGCTAAGCGGGAACTAACTTGGGCTTCCGTGGAGGGTTTTAGAGCTCTGATGATCCAAAGGCCTTTTTCCCAGAGCGAGTTCTAGCTTGACAAATCAAAATTTAAGGGAGCCAATACCAGCTATTGGCAACCGCTGATTAAGGTAATTTGTATTGAGTGTTGAGTTTCAAAACAAGCAACTGAGTTTTCCTCACAATGACCTCACTTCAACTCTATCATCGATGTGTGCCGTCTAAGAAAGATGCAATGCTGTGAAAAACTTTAACAGGTTCCTTTCTTTTGTCAATGTTGGGCAGGTTGGTGTTCATCTTCATGTTGTCACTGTGTGTAGAGCACAGGTGTGTGTGTGTGTGTGTGTGTTGCCCTGGGTGATACACTGCAGACACAGACAGTCCATCATGCTGAATTATAACCTCACAGAGGAGCCATCGACTCACTCACAACTGCTTTGTGTTCACTTTGCACACGCCCTGTGTGTGTGTGTGTGTGTGTGTGTGTGTGTGTGTGTGTGTGTGTCACACTTGCTGCACACTGATATGAATTCCGTCTGACTTGCTATGCAAATCAAAAGACTCTAGGTAGAGTAGTGCTAATCGCCCGGTGGCTCTTCGGGCAGTGTGTGTGTGTGTGTGTGTGTGTGTGTGTGTGTGTGTGTGTGTGTGTGTGTGTGTGTGCGCATGTGTGTGCGCGTGTGTGTGTGTGTCCTCAGGCTTTCGGGATAAGGATGTGAAATTCCAGATCAGCGTTTCGGTGCTGAAACCCGTAGGCTCCTGTCAATCCTGCAAACACATACACACACACACACACACACACACACACACACACACACACACACACACACACACACACACACACACACACACACACTCTGTGAGTTTGTGGCTGAGATTAGCATAATTAAGTCATTTGTTGTGGTTGGGGCTGATAAAATCATTGAATTATTCAATACCAACAATATCACAGGATAGATAAATCTCTGTGTTTGCATGTGTGTGTGCAGGTGTCACTATGCACCCCAATACCTCCCCCTCCATCACCCACAATGCACTGCGCTCCTGGCAGTGATCCGGCGGGCCTAATCAATTGCTCCTCCAACCGGCATGCCAACAATCCATCACAGACGCACGCATCCTCCCCACCAGCTCGTTAATTTGTTTCCATGGCGACATCTGCAACATTTGCAGATCTTGTGACACTGTTGATTATTCCCAGATGATTTTAAGATTTCTAAAATGTAGCATTATTATGCTGAAATCATATTTATTCTCTTCTCTACTGTATTTGAAAACAAAGCGTTGCTTTGTGTTGTTGCAACGGAACAGCGTCAGCATCTTCTGCATGTCTGAAAGCAGCGGGAAAGTTCTTTTGCTGAACACTGACGGCAAAACTAAATGGATTGTGGGGAAGAAAGAGGAGATGGAGGAGGAGGAGGATGAGGAGGAGGGTGGTGGTAAAAGTACTTTGAAGTACAGCAGTTGTGCGCCAAGGACAATAGAAAGAGTTTGATGAGAGCGGAGAAATGCTGTAATTGTGGGGGTGTTGCAGGGAAAATGAAACAATGCTCGTAGAGTGAAACTACAACTCGGTGCAGAGGAGGTGTGGGCTTTGTGTACACGTCTTCTGGGATCATGGAAGGAAGACTGAGATCTGAGTGAAGTCAGGGTTGGTTTTAAAACAATGTTCATCATCTTCTTCTTTTCTCAATCAGGTGTAGATGATATGATGTCGCTTTGTGATTCAGAGAATTTAAATCACAATTGGCCCTTTGACCCTTTTACTTAGCCTAAATTTGCATCGTATTCTTAGCAAACATATCTTTCCTTTTTCAATGGGCATGACAATAACCACAAGCGGTGACAGCAGCAAAATCTAAAAAAGTAAATAAATTCTCTTTGTTGTATTACAAACTCAGTTACTCCATTTGTATTATTTACACCACAATGCACTGACAAAAAGCTACTGAAAGTAGTGTCACCTGAATATCCTGTCTGTAGTGCAGTAGAGTGGCTATACACACAGATAAACAAACATATTTAAGTGTTACACTTTTTAGAATAATGTCTTATTTCTGGGTGAATGATTAGAAACAATAACTGTGTTTAGAAACTGATTTTATTTGTAGAGCATGGGACGAGGAGTGTCAAGGAAGAATGTGACAAATGTACACACACACACACACAGACACACACATATATATGTATATATATATATATTCTGAAGTCTTAAGTGCACATGGTCTGCAGCACTATGTGTGTGACACATCTAATATTTTTGTTAAACACCTTTTTGCTGTCTCTTTTAAGAGTTAGACATCTCTTACTCTCCTCTGTGCATTGCCACCTAAACGTGGTGGAGGAGTTTGAGTGTCTCCTTAGAGCATCACCCCCTGGTAGGTTCTCCCAAGGCAAACAGGTCTCGGGGGAAAGCCCAGATTAAGAGCGGTTCAAAACCCCCTAATGTAGCTTGGTTCCACAGACCCAAGGGCACCCTCCATGGAACCAAGCTCCTGGAGAGGGATACTCACGAGCCCCCGGCTGCGCGCCGCCGTGTTGGAGTTCTCCCCGGAGAACGAGAGGGTCGCCTCCATGCGCCTACAGGTAGCGGGGAGCAAAGCTCTGGCTGTTGTTTGTGCTCATGCACCAAACAATAGTTCCTCCGCTATGGCTGCCCTTTGTCACCGGTCCTGTTTGTGACTTTCATGGACAATATATAGGCGCGGCCAGGGTGTGGAGAACATCCACACCCATATAGGTGAGAGTGACCTGTGGAGAAGGTCACCATCACCTATGAGGTGACCTCTCAAGAACGAGGTTGCGGTTACAAGCGGGAGAAATTAGTTTCCTCCGTACGGTGGCCGGGCTCAGCCTTAGAGATAGGGTAAGGAGCTCGGACATCAGCAGGGAACTTGGAGTTGAGCCGCTACTCCTTCATGTCGAACGGAGTCAGCTGAGGTGGTTCGGGCATCTAGTCAGGATGCCTCCTGGACGCCTCCCATTCGAGGTTTTCCAGGCACATCCAACTGGTAGGAGACCCGGGGGAAGACCCAGGACACGCTGGAGGGATTACATCTCCCAGCTGGCCTGGGAACGCCTCGGGATCACAGAATGAGTTAGAAAACGTTGCAGGGAAGAGGAAAGTCTGGTCCAGCCTGCTGGGCTTGCTGCCACTGCGACCCGATCCTGGATAAGCGGAAGACAAAGGATGCATGGATGGACATCTCTTACTTCAGAGCCAGGCCAGCTTTTTCCTGCTTGCAGTCTTTACGCAAGCTCCACAACTGATATAATAATATCTTGTGTGGCTCTGGAGGAGCTCAGGGTTGGACCTGGAAAGTGAACTATAAAAGAGGCCGTGTGTTACAAACGGGGAACATGGATTTTGAAAGATGAGGTTGTTCAACAGGACGGGTCTCACGAAATAATGCTAATTAATTATATATTGGGTAATGATCCATTGTTTTGGGATAAACTGGGGACAAGGGACAGGCTTCAATAAGGTAGTTGGTGAAAGGGATAAAAGGCAGATAAATCCATTTCAACGGTTTCTCCCTTTCATTGGAACCATTGAGGAAATCACAAACACTTGCTAAACCCAAAAAAACTGATGAAAAAGTAGACGCTGCTCAATTTTAGGACATACGATTTGGTACAAACAGCTGACGGAATATGCTTAATCTCGCCTGGCAAAAAAAATCTATAACTAATGTAACATTTTACATATTTCCTGTGGTTTTCTGGCTCCTTATTTGAAGCTGAGCTGAGATCGAGCAGAGAGGTAAATAAGGACGGTGATTAAGGGGAATGAGGCGCGAGCCCTCGTTATGTTTGCGTCTTATTTCCTTCTAATCAACATTAGTTCAGAGTCATTATTCCTGTGAAGCAATTGAAGCCTCCACACACTCATAACCTCGTTCATTACTCTCTGCTGCCAAGCAGGGGGGAAGAGACCAGAGGAGGAGATGGTGGAGGATAGGATGAGTGAGAAATACGTTATTTTTAGGGAGAAAATACAACAAAAATGTTTCATTTGACATATTTTATGGACACAAAAATATAAGCTGAGTTGTCCTAATGTTTCAATTCTCATTGTCAAAGTTTATGTTTGAAAAATAGATGTTTGAAAAAAAAAGTTTGACATTTTATTCCTCTAAAGTCGTTTTCTTTACTGCCTTTGTTGTCGGTTGAAGATTATCATGATGTGTTGTGAAATTAGTCGTCTGTAGTGACATATGATCACTGAATAACCACCAGATCTACAGTTCCTCTCAGCTCTATGGGGTGTTTTAGTGTCTTTCCGATTTTTTGGGGTTTACAATTTTAATATTGTTTTCATTCACTCTCATTGCTTTTATCTACCTCATTTCCAAAATTAGTATTCAGGTGTTTAGTAAACCCGCTATACACTACCTGCTCAGCATTACACAGCAGACAGACAAAGTTGACGACTCGCTGGTGAACATAATGTAGCATTTCAGAGCACTAACGTGCACACCGACCGAATACATATACAAAGCACAGAGAAGCTCGGATGACAAAACACACAGAGGGAGTGCGACTTCTATCTCTTCTCAGGTAAATATTACTTCACTATATCTTAGTTTGCTGTTTTATTAATGCTCTGAATGTATAGAGAACCTTTAAGGATTGGTTGAGTTTCGGCATAAAAGTAACTTGGCTAAGTTTAGGGAAAGCTTGTGGTCATGGTAAAAAGAAGATACATAGAAAAACTTTGCTGAAGCGTCCATGAACCGAATCATCCACATGGTTTTGAGATCCTGTAGCATTACGCTACGTCTGCCTTTTTTCCTCCTTCCAGAAGAGCAATACATTTCAGTGGAATTCAACACAATCCAACACAAAGGTTTTTAATATGAACAACCAAGCGCTGAACACATCAAGACATTGCTCTGACATTCTGAAGAAGTTAAGTCAGAAGCTCACGCTCACCTGGAGCTGTGTTTGATCCTGTGAGAGGAAGAAAGAGACGGGAGAAAGGTGAATGACAGAAGGATAGAGGCAGGGTGAATACTGTTACGGAGAACATATGGACACAGAGCAAGAAGGGGAAGAGAGGTGCATGAAAAAGGTGAGGATTAAACATCCTTCTGTGTGTGAAATCTGCACGTCAAGAACGACAAAATGTATTTTATTGAATTCAGGAAAAGACAGATGCTTTAAAATGTGTTGTGCATCATAAAGTGGAGTATTCTATCTATCTATCTATTTACTCATTCATCCATATGTCTATCTGATTATCATCTGTCAAAGATGTTTGATTCTCTCACAAAATCACTGAATTTGAAATCTGAATATCAAATCACCGTGCAAATCGCAAGAAATCTGCCATCCAATCAGAGCAGCCGAGTAACGGTTGGCGGTGGAATTGCACACACACACATACACACACAAACACACACACACACACACACACACACACACACACACACACACACACACACACACACACACACACACACACACACACACACGTATACTATATTGAGAAATAAAACACTGTTGTGAGCTGCCACTTTAAGGAAACAGTAAAGTAAAAAAAAAAAAAAAACTTTAGCAGCAAAAACTAATAATTGCAAAGCAGCCAATTAAATTGTGCGGGAGAGATGAAACCGCTCATATTTCCCCTGGTAATTTCATGCTCTAAACTCGCTTCCGTGCGCACATAAAAAGAGGAGAGAAAATATCATTTCAGAAGCTGACAGAACTCATTGTTCGTGGAATTTTAAATTCAAAAAAGTTAATAAAGGCGAGTGCGAGATGAAGGGAATTTGCATTTCTCAGATTAACAGCATGTAGAGCAGCGGCGGCGCGCGCAGCCTCGGGTCATCATTTAAGAAACCTTTGCATATTTTATTTAAGAGTGGCCCGGTTTGGAGCGTAATAAGACAGACAGATAATGATTAGAAGGTCGGGCCTGCAGGGCACAGCCGGGCTGGGCGCTGTAACGCTCTAATACCCAACACACACACACACACACACACACACACACACACACACACACACACACACACACACACACACACACACACACACACACACACACACACAAAGCACAGCCTGTGCTGGCTCCTCTAATTGGCTGCTGATGGTTTATGAAATGTTTTCCAAAGGTTTTATTATTGTTGTTGTTGTTGTTGCTTTTATTGCTTTCATTATTTTAATGGAGGGTTCTGCTTGTGAGCATTGGTTTAGCTTAAAGCCGCCTGGCTCTGCTAACATGCTCCTTTTTAATCAATGCAGGAACAACTAAAATGGTCCAGAAGTATTGAACCGTGGCTACATGCTAATAATGCTACACAGTGATACTGTAGGTACAATACATGTTCACTGGCAAGATGGGAAACACCTCTTAAGCAATTTCATTGCATGTGAAACTGAGATTCTAATTTTCACCTCCAGGATACTGAAGTGACACTGAAGCTCTTTCATGTAATTAAAAGTCCCATCCATGTATTGGTTGGTGACATAAAAGCTGCCTACATTTTATACTAAAAGCTAAAGAAATCCATGTTATTTGTTATTTTGACAGATTTTATTTGAGTGGTTTCCTGCTGACTCATCATTTCTTTATCGTTTTTTATTATCAATCTATCCATGTGTAACACCATCTTTGCCAAGCCACACTACATTTCACAAACAAAGCTAATGCACCGGGAATCCACTGAGCCTAATAGAACATGTGTCGGACCACATGTGTTGGTGCAAACTATGTGAAGTCCAAAATGTTGATATGATTTTGGTGTAAAACCTCCATACACAAGCATGCATTTGTAAAAAGACTCTTTCTTTCTTCCTTCAGACACAATGAAACGCCATATGGAAACTTAGAAGCGAGACAAAAATAACAACCACCCTGAAACACACAACAGAGAGGCTAAATTCCCAGTAGCGAGCACACCATCAGCCATCCCAACACCATTAAAACAGACAGTTCACCAGTACAACAACCAGACGCTCTGGTACACAATACTGAACACATTCACACCTCATTGTCTTTCAATCATGTGTTCAAACTAAATTTAAAATGTTTAAGAAGCCCTCCCCTCTGAGACACTCAGTGTATCAAATATAATCAGAACCTGTTTTTGATGGACAGTTCAGAAGACATTTCACATTTTCAGAAAAGCTGTCACATCTCTCACATAATAAGTTATGCACTTGTCAAATCAGGTGTCGAACGAGTTTCTGTTATGTCTGAGTGAAGAAGACCATAGACCATTATTATGACTTTTCTACTACCATGGACCTGTTAATCACCAGGAAAACATAAACCAAACAACCTTTTGTCATCATATTTGGATTGCAAAGTTATTTTGAAAATTCTGTATAATTAGGATACGATTAAACATTCTGCCAAACCCTATGCTTAACTCTGAAACTTATTGATTCTTTATTTTACTATATAGTACAGCATGTGATAAAATGTCCTATTATCATTAGTTAAATGCCTGAAATTGAACATTTCGCAGCATGTTTTGTTTTTTCCAACATCACAAAACTAGACAGCAGAATCAAGACACCTTTGTTCTGCTGTTGGCAGCTGTAGCATCTGGAGGAAAGATGATAAGGAAGTCAGTGCTCTGTTAGAAGCACAATATATCGTCTACTACTGTATCTACAAAGCAAAATTGTCAATTAGGAGTGATGTCATTGTTGAAGGTGTGTAGTCGCAGGTGCAACAGAACCACTGTTATGATCTTTTTTTTGTGCTATTGTACTCTGGAGCCGTGAATCAATGCATCTTTTTGATCTCTCGCACTCCCATGTATACAACAGAGAATGTGTGTGTGTGTATGTGTGTTTTCATGCCCCCGGGTGTGCCGGTTTAATGATAGTATCTCACAGGCCCCTCCGTGGGTTTGAGGCCTTATTATCAGAGCAGGTAAAGTAATTTCTCAGTTGGACCAATGTTCCACACTAATTCCTCCTCTATATGTGTATCTTTGTGTGAGTGTGTGTTTTTTGGTGTGTGTATGTGTGTATGTGTGTGTGTGTGTGTGTGTGTGTGTGTGTGTGTGTGTGTGTGTGTGTGTGTGTGTGAGTGCACACATCAAAGCAGTACAGAGAGATGGGCCAGATAGTATTTCTCTGATTAATTTAGTCATTTGGGATACTCTGTTAACTGGATTACACTCAGATGTGTTGATATGGCCACATGGCCCTGGGTTGTGTTTGTGTATGTGTGTGTGTGTGTGTGTGTGTGTGTGTGTGTGTGTGTGTGTGTGTGTTCGTGCACGTGCACATATGCGAGTGTTTAACAATTATCTAGAAGCCCCGCGTTTCATTCCACTTGTGAGGTCCAGAAATCCTACAGTACGCTGACATATGAAGAGAATGACTGATGAGGGAGGGATCTGCTTTAGAGTCACAGCACTTAAGAGGTTGTTCTTTTAATAGACCCACCTGTTAAGTGATGAGACTTTCAAAGTCGTCCATGCGTCCCAGTGAGCCTGATGAACAGAACAAATTGCCATTTAGCCATTTAGTTCATTCTTTCAGTCTGACACGGTGTTCATGTTATCCTCTTTCTTGTTTCGAGGCAGGGCTATTTTATTTAGTACTTCAGCACTTATATAGACATTCATCATGTTCTGTCCCAGTCATTATTACCTAACGCAATTTAAAAGCAAACACTGCGCCACGCATCTGAATTAAACACTTCTTTGTCTGTATGTGACCCACTCACTCACTCATTCACTCACTCACTCACTTACTCACTCACTCACTCACTCACTCACTCACTGTGCCGTTGTCAAAGGCTGTCCTGTCATGCCGAAGTCGGTCGTTTCTAAAGAGCTTTAAGAGGCTTCATAAAGTATCCGGTAACAAAACGCTTTGTTCTGCACATACAGCAGGAGTAGCTTACATTTTCGGTAACGCGCGGTGGAAATGCTGACAAAAATGATCGCATGAAGGCGGCAAGATAGCAATATGTCATCGCTGGCAGAGACTATGATACAGTCGTCCGTTTAGCCGTTTTGCCGTTTATTTGTTTATTCGTTTAGCCGTTTTAGCCATTTAGCCATTTAGCCGTTTAGCCGTTTAGCTGTTTAGCTATCCTTGTGTTGCTGTTTTAGCGTTAATATACTCCGTAGGTGTGCTACGCGCTGAAATCAGTGTCCCCCATCTGGATGAAAACACCCGAGGTGCCCGCATGCATGAACGTGCAGCACACTTAAGATTCTTGGTTTGGGGGTTTGAAAATAAGGTCACCCTGACACTAGCTGTTAATTCAAAGACACAGTGATATCTCCATTTTTCTTGTGTGTTTCTCATCCACGCTTTGTCGCCATTTTGGCGGCTATTTTCTGTCGCTATATTTCATAGATGTAGCTAGCTAGCTATGTAGGAAGATGATCATGGCTCTAGTTCTCTGTGCTACTTAAGCATGTTGATTAATTTAACCTAATCATATATGAGACTGGTGTTTTATTATATCGTATAACTTTCCTTTTTTATCATGTATTAGATCATATAGCATTCACAGTAATACATTATTCTTCATCATACTGTAGGTAGCTAACTCTAAATTCTGCATCTTCTACAAAACAGCCACAGTTAGCAAGTCTACTCATCACTTGGCTTTCTTTCTTCAGTAGCTTTCATACAACGCTATTGGCCGAGCACCACCCATTGTAAAATCTGCTGAAGTAGAAGCATGGAGCCGTTGATCTCCAGCTCACACACAGATGATTTTAGTGGTCACAGAATCAATATCATGCTGATTAGGGCTGTCAAAAAGTAATCAGCCAAAATGCAGAACACTAGCGAGCTGTGCTGAGTGTTCATTCAACACAAAACCATTTGGGTATGCACAAGTATTCTTTAGTCGATTTGTCGTTTTTATGCTTTCTTCATGCTGAATGACTTATTTCTAAGACATGCATGAGCACATCTCTGGTATCACAAGATTGAAAGTGGTGCTTTTGTGTGATTTCACCAAAATCGTATGAGTGTCAATAGACAAATAATGTCTTTGGTGTAACCACTGACAATGAGTAACTTACGATGAGGTGTGCATGCAAAAAAAGGAAGAAAGTTATATACATAATATTAACGATATAGAATAAGGTGGGCGAAAGTGACAAATGTGTGTCAGAGTCCAATTGTCAGTAAATGTGTGAAAACAATTGTTGTGCATGAGTTTGTGTACGGCGTCAAGATGCATTGAGACAGACAACCAGTGAAATGTAAAGAAAAAATGAGGGAGACAGGGAACGAGTGGAAAGGGTTGGGATAACAGCGAGGGGTAGAGAGACACCAAGAAAGAGAGAGAGCGAGCACAGTGAGATGGTAGAGTGGCCAGAGGGCAGTGTGCATTAGAGTAAGAGCCTGATTGGCTCTGACCTTCCTCACAGCCAGCTGTCAGCCTCTTAGATACACACACACACACACACACACACACACACACACACACACACACACACACACACACACACACACACACACAGCCTGTTACGGCCCTGCAGGCTCTGATTACCATATCAGCACCGTCTCATTTGCATAAATCCCAGCACTCTTAATTAGGCTTCATCTCTCTCTTCCTCTTCTTACCTCACTCTCATTTTCAGCTCTTTCCCTCCACTTTTTTCCCCTCTCTCTTCCTTTATTTGCTTGCAGATATGGGCTGGGGTTTAGGGTTAGAATTAGCAGATAGGAGGGTCCATGACTCCCAATTAGTTTAGTGCTGATTAGCCTAATGACAATTTCACTTCATCTACATGTATTAGCGCACCATATTCCTTTACCACTTCTGTTCACATAAACATTACCTGCAAGGAATGTTCCCCTTCAACTTCCCTGCTCTCTTTTTTTCTTCCTAACAGGTGTTGTGGTCAGAAAGGACAACGAGCTAATGATGCCTAGAAGTATACTCTTGTACCTGCAGTAAATTAATGTGCAGGACCATTCAGCATTACGCCTTTGCCTTCATGCAGACGCATTGTGGTCATAAAATGAGAATTTGTTTTGTTGTGTTTGTATTTCATCATGGCCAACATTGACACCAGTAAAGATCCATAGTCAAAAATGGGTTTGTTCGCCAGTTTATCATCTGTCATAGCACAATTTATTGCAGTTTAATCGGGGAGGATTAGCGGTCCATATGCTGCCTACATGCTGTCAGAAATATAATGAATTTCTTGCCCAATATCTAAAGGTCTAACATATATGATTGCTAAAGTGCAAACTGTTTCTGTAGAGCCCATACTGTATGCATGTATATGATGTTTAGAGTGAGAAGAACCAGCGACTGCTGTAAAACAGGTGTACATTACATGTTGTTCTTTAGAAATAAATACAATTTGTCAATGAAAACATTGTCTAATAAATCATTCAAAGTATTAAATGCATATCAAACAATACACCAATTTATATTCCTCCTCTTCATTCAGTTAGTAAAATAACAAGTAGTTATACATGTCTTCATTTCTCACATGACAAAATAGCCATGTGATTTTACATTTATACAGCTGAAATCCAATGGAGAAGCTTATGAAGAGCACTTGAAGGTAGCATTCATATTGGCATCTATAAACAGCATGTATACTTACTATTTACAATTCTGTAAATAGTAAATACATTGAACCCCCAAAGAAAGCAAAAATCTAAAATGAAGACAAGGATCTACATTTGACAGACATTTACTCATAATAATGTACTAATAATAGTAATAATAATGGTGATTTAAATAGTTTTGCTCACTAGAGTGCATGGTACGTGATGGGAAGAACAAGTCATTTTAACCCTCATAGACTGTATCCTCTTTTTACAAAATATGAGAAGCTGTCACAACTGGCTGTTTGTGTGCAAGACAGTTCCTTTTAAGAAGTAGATCAAGTGAGCATTAGTACATCTCTCAAGTGATGAAATTGAACATCAATACACTGTCTACCAGCCCGCGGATCGACCTTTCTGAAAGGGTTTGGAGAGCATCTCCAACCAAGTACATTTCTTTCAGTCTTCAACCAAGGAGTCGATGACAACATATGATCAGTCCGACCTCATATAACATGTGTTCTACTCATATTAGGCAAGCGACTTAAATTTCTTTAAATTCTTTTAAATGTAAAAGACTTTAAAAGGACAATTCTGCATTGAATCTGGTTTGTGAATGTAGGAGCAGAAATGAAAGTGGATTGGGGGAACTAAATCATATTCAGCTTGGGTGCCGCACTCAGCCTGGGGCAACCCTGATTTGTGGACCTCCAATATGTCTGCCTGAGGGGGCGTTACATCACCTGAATGCCCACCAAAACTGAAGTGGACTCCGGGACGACATTATTGGCCCAACTAACGAAGGACCTAAGAGGAGGACTGGGACTTGAACATGTGGTGACGGTTCAACTGCATCTACATCATCTAAAACTAAGATACATAACCAGATGGCTTTTGGGGGTCCATTGTAGAACCAGGGGCCGCTCTGGGAGGCTGTCGAACCCCAAACACTGAATTCTGTGTGTGTACACCGTGTGTGTGTGTGTGTGTGTGTTGTCAGAGGGAGGTGTGTAGGGGGGTTAAACACAGCTATATTCTGTAGATAACAGGATTAGCTTGGAAGCGGATAATAAGTTAGCATTTCCTCCCTGCGGCGTTCTCTCCTCTCTCCTCTCTCTAATCCTGCAGCTTTGATGTCCCTGCTCCCATCAGGTATCTGGGCTGCTCTGGCCCCGGGGCCTCGGGGCCTCCAAATGCTCAGACACTAAGTTGTGTGTGTGGATGTGGGTGTGGATGTCTGCATGTGTGTATGTGTGTGTGTTCAGTGTCCTCATTAGTTTTGCCTGTTTACTAAAGTTGGCTTCTTGGTATGAAATCTGCTGTGCGGCCGCTCTGCCAGAGATCTGCTCACTATTTACAACTCTCTCTCTCTCTCTCTCTCTCTCTCTCTCTCTCTCTCTCTCTCTCTCTCCATGCCGGGTCTGACCCAACAGAAAGCTGATGAGGCATCTTATTCTGGCATTGAAGCTTCAAAACAAGAATACCTGAAAAAAAGGAATCAATTCATTTTCAGCAGCAAAGCAATGAGCACATTTAGAGCTTTACAGAAAAGGATATCCTCTCCAAGACTTTTTTTGAGGATTTTACATTATTATTATTATCAAATTCTATATTGCCAAGTTAGGATATCCATGTATAATATTTTTAACAGCAATGATAGACTTCAGCACATGAGCGTTTAACTGCTTTAACTTCTATTTCACAGATCTTTAAATGATTAGAAACCCTGCACCCCCATTCCCATGGTGTGTTTCCTATCAGGTTGGAAATGCCTCTGAAAAGTATCCAGAAAACCGAGAGCACTTAATGTTTGTTCAATCCCCAAAAAACGATTTATGAGCACATTTGGTTGCAAAGGTAGAAGTGATGTTGGGATATGAACCATGATCTTTCAGCATCCTTGAGGTAGCAGATCAGAAACGTCTTTGACCTTTTGTCATCTAGATCGAAGGGCTAGTTAGTGAAACGACATTGAGACCATAATGGGAACTAAAATGATGCTGAGGCTGTGTTCAGACAGAAACGAACACTATGGGCCTTTCTCAATACCAAGGATGCCAAGGGCAGACTTGTGTACTTTAGAGTTTGGACTTGGCAAGTTTAACTTAAGAGTCCAGACTCAAGGACGCAGTACAGCCATTCTGCAATTGGAGCAGCAGCTTACTCAATGACATCACCCCTCCAAACAAATAATAGACTCTTAGACCAAAGTTTGCTCGTTAGATAGGCCAAGACATAGGGATGGGTATCGTTAAGATTGTATCGATTATATCATCGATTATTATTATTATCAGTTTGGTTCCTTATCGATACTCTTATTGGTTCTTTCTGATTCTTTTTACTCCTACAGGCAGGAGTACATTTGGAGTTGAGCGCTTTGGTTACAGTAAATAAACTATTATTGTTAAGGTGTGTTGGCTTGAGTGGTCGTGGGACTAGCAGCTTCAGAATAACTTGTAACACTAACTTATAACAACACAGCTGCTCCCCTTATTGATAACTATCAAACAGCGCAATATACACTCCCCAAATTCCTTCGCCACTGTGGTTTTGTTGGATTTGATACAACGAGAGTTCTCGATATCTACTCGAGCGAAATGTAGCCACACTTCTCTCTGCCGTGATGTGTGTCTCACGCTGTACTGAGCCAGAGTCGGTGTGTGTCTCAGAGTACAGCACCCGTCGTGTAAAGAGGCACGGAGAGAGGAGGTTTGTAGCGCTGCTTTTGCCCGCGGAGATCTCACTGCGTAACTTCTAAGGTACCGATAGCAGAACCATTAACTCCGGACCGCAACGATACTCTGGGTATTCACTGTCTTATCGGTTCCATTTAAACATTTAGAACCGGGTATTGGGGGGCATCCTAGATAAACCCAAAATAAATTATATGTCATGTTTAACGACTACACATTTCCAAAAGACTTGCAAAGACGAGCCTTTCTCAGCGGGGATACCATGAGCTCCGACAGCCCGCTGCTAACAGCATACAGTTGTGTGTGTTTCCTCCTCAAAGAGTTCAACGCCACACTGGACAGAACATTTGTCATTCATTAACAAAAGTAATTTAGCGCCGCTTTGACCGGTCAATATATGTGCAAGCACACATTCCTGGTGGATATATAACTTCTGTAACATGAGCGGTGTACTTTTTACCTTGTCTTCGTTGAAGTGGACTATAAAATAATGGCACATGTGCAGAGTTGTGCTACCTGAAAAACCTTCAAAGCAAAAAATTTACCACTTAAACTGGACTTCCTGGATTGTATTTCTTCTCTCACCTGTAACTTTAGTAACATACTGCGCAGACACTTGGGTCCCAGACATAACCCCCTGTAACACCGAAAGTTGTCATTTTAGATATTTTTGTACGGATTCAACAAATTATATACAACATGTTCATTAGTGAGGTTTACAGGTGAACCAGGCTAGCTGTTTCCCCCTGTTTCAAGTCTTTATGCTAAGCTAAGCCAATTGGCTACTGGCTTTGTATGAACAAACACTATGCGAGTGGTATCAATCTTCTCATTTAACTCTCCTCAAGAGAGCAAATAAACTTATTTCCCCACATGCCAAACTATTCCTTTAAACCTGAAGTAAACTCTGCACCACACAGGGAGGAAATGATGTGAGATAAACCTAAACTGTCCCTCTCCAATGGGACGTCCCTGCAGTGTATTAATTAATGATATTGATTACATCCCAACAGCAAGTCAGTAAAAAACCCTCCTCTTTCTCTATAAATTATGTTGTAAATGTAGATTATCTTGAAACTTATCTTGAAACTAGCCAGATATAGACATTAAAGGGTCTCCATACTGTTCTTAGGCTGTTTACTTATGCTAGAATGTGTGCGGGTGTGTGGTAGGAGGGGAAAAATTGAGTCTAGGAGTGTGTGAGTCTAATTAAAACGATGAAAATAATTACTGATACAGGCTGACAGACAGCCTCGCCCTCAGACATCCTCAGTAATTAGTTAATTAACCAAACGCAAATTAGCAGCAAGAATTAGTCAGCCAGGCTTAACGGAGAAGATGGTGAGCCCTCCTCTCGCTTTCTGCTTTGCCTCTCTGCTCCGCCTTTGCTATCAGAGTCTGCAACTGTGTGTGCGTGCGTGTGTGTGTGTGCGTGTGTGTGTGTGTGTACGAGTGCACTTTGCAGAGAGCCACACTAAACAGTTTTTTAAAAACTTAGAAATAGGGCACGTCTTCTTTATTGCACTTTATCACTACTTTGCATGACACAGTCGCAACATGGTATGTCATATTTATTATGCCTCAATCAATTCATTCAAATTAAAAAGTGATTTCAGGATAATGAGTCGTTTTCTCAGTTTTTGCCAAACATAACAGGGTGACAGAGTGTGCATGTTTGCATCTGTGCCCCTTCAAATCGCCTACATTTGTATGTGGTAACAAAAGTGCGAATAAAAAAAAAGATATTCTATGATTTTCTTGAAACTTGACGCTGAAGTTTAACCATAAAGTTATCAAGGACAGAGCAGATATTTTCTCTATTTGAAAGAACAATAACAAAACAATCATCCCTCATCCCTCAAGCTCACATGATCCAAATCATGGTCCTGTAGTTTCTCTGAAGCCCTGCAGGTCAGAAGAACAACCTCTCAGATCCACACTGAAGTCAGAATGATTACATGAGCACGGATGAATATTCGCCCACTGTTGGCTGCAGCGGGCGACTTGAGGCTGAGCGCTGGAAGCGGCCGGTATCCCTCTTGTTAACACTCACTTTGACTCGCCTGAGGGCCATTTAGGGAAGAGCCGAGAGTAAACAATGCCCCGACTGCACAATAATCCTCCACCCTGATGTGGCGTGCCATATGCAGTATCAATGTAAATAAAGGATATGCCTGATATATGCTTTGTTTTTAATCATAAATAACATGAAAAGGCTAAAACCAACAAAGAAGAGCCTGATAAATGTTACTCTTCTGTGCCATAGAGCTCCATTGTTTCCACAAATAAAATCCGTGAACCACACTGTTGCACTGGGTGACATGGTCCTTCATTGCAATGAACACACACACTGTAGTTTATTTTGACTATTTCTCACCGTTCTGCTGTGTGAAATACTCATATTTAAATACACATGTCACTTTCTCATTACACTTGTCTAAAGTACTGTTATCTGTTTGTCTGTGCACTTTATTTGAACTTTATTATACATTTCATGCTCCTATTTCTTTTTGCACTGTGTTTCTTTTTTATTATTGTTTATTGTTTAACGTTATGCACCACCTGCCAAGACAAAGTCCTTGTACGTGAAAACATACATGGCAATTAATGGTTCTGATTCTGAGAGCCCCAAATATGTATTCATCCACAGCTGAAAATAGTCCCCAACTAATGCAATATTTCATCCAGTTTGATGAATGTTTTCTAAAACACTACCACTCTTGTCCACAGGGGCCGCTAACATCAAACACAAAAAGAGTGCTTTAATGCTACCTTTACGACTACGTTTAGTTTTTATACTTATATTGAATTTAGTCGTTGGTGTGAAAGTTCTTCAGCATTGAGTAAAGAAGACTTACAGCTCAGTGACCAACAGCACGGTGTCTCTCCCAGCACAGTCCTGCTTACAACAGAGCTAACAGCTAACAATAACTATTGGCTTGGTTATGTTGCGTTCAAGCTCTACTTTGTACATACATAATTAAAACCACTAATGCCAAGATTATTTTTAATCAAAGCAAATAGTTAAATCAAAATACAATTCTTAATTCACTAATCATTTAGCTAATCATAAATTGTTTTTATACAATTAACCAGTATAGATGAAAATTACAATGTAAAATGCTAACATTTAGAATATTTGACAGTTTACACTAACTTTTTGGAGCGGGTCCCTGGGACAACGGTGAAAAAAGTTAGTCTGGAGACTTGCTGTCACTTGTTCTTATGAGAAACTTAAAAAAAAAAATCGGAATCTGCAGAGAAATTTGTAATCGGTGCATCTGTATGACAGCCAACCTGAAAATGAGCATCCTTCTGTTCCCTGGACAAAAACCCTTTTGGCATTTTTCCTTTGGATTAATACAGGAAAAAAAGCGTTTATGATGAAACCAGTTTATGATATTTATCATAATCTTAACACGACTTTTAAGAATTTTGAAGCATCATTCAATCGCCAGAAGTAAAAAGCTAACATCAGGCTACAAGTAAACTACACCATGGTCACATGACTTCATGCCAACACCAATAAACTAAAGGCGGACTAGTGGGCATGGTGATATTTAGTAGTCTCATTTAGCTTTTTTAGTACAATGAAAAGCTTTAATTCAATAGTGGGATATTTACTGACATATTTCATGTCTTAGAAGAAAACGTTAACGTTTGTGTTAACCGCAGACCTTAATTTAAGCATCTAATGGAAACGTTTGAGACGAGGGAACCAGAAGTGCAGAAATGCTAACCTCATTTTGGGGTTTTAGGACTCATTCCTGTAATTCTCTATCAGGCATACGAATGCTTACACGCAAGAATATATGTGCATCATTGTGTATAGCGGTGTGTGTGTGTGTGTGTGTGTGTGTGTGTGTGTTCGTGTTTGTGCGTCTTTGCATGCTTGCTTGCTTGCTCGTAGCTTCGGGGGGAAAGGAGCCATGTGCACATTCAGGTCAGAGCTGCCAATCATGCCCAATCTGTTACTTGTGTATGTGTGTGTGTGTGTGTGTGTGTGTGTGTGTGTGTGTGTGTGTGTGTGTGTGTGTGTGTGTGTGTGTGTGTGTGTGTGTGTGCTGAGTGATAAAGTAACCTAAAACCAGCTGTAGTGGTAGCCACTAGAAAAGGATCTTCTCCATTAGCGCTCCAGGATGTTCCTCACACTTCATGTGAAGTAGAGCAGTTTTAAAACAGCATAATGAGTCCAAAAATGGTTTGCGAACCGTTTTTTGTTCCCTTTTCACGCTGATATAAATCATGAAGCGGACATCTGACATCAAAATGGGACTGCACTGTTGAAGCAGAAGGGTTGTTGTGTTCTTTGCAAGTATAATCATTTCTTTGCTATAAACATTATCTTTTTTAAATGAAAGTCTTTTATAAATTCAAACCCACTGTTTTATTATGTTAAATACTATATTCTTTGTTCATTTGCATGCTTTCATTTGCCTAAACTCCTGAAATATTTTAATCTTGGTTCAACCATGTAAAGCATTTTGTCATTTGAGGAGCAATTTATTCATGCGGTTTAGTTTCATTCTTATTATTATCATCATAAACTGCTTTTATAAAAAATATATAGATTTTGTTGAAAAAAAATTCTCCAAATATTTATGTTAGAATATTTATATTCATGCCAATGTCATTGATTACACCGGCATAATCACAGCCCTGTATACGCCTTGAAAGTTAATCATCGCTTAGTTTGGTGCATCACTCAAACTGGACGTCCTGGATCCTACTCCATCTTCTCACCTGCATGTGAGCGCTCCAACACAGAGCTATTTCCAGTGTTGTTTACAACACAGCCCGGGGTTTGTGTCCCATCTCCCCAGTCATCGCTTGCTTCTATAAATGATGAAGGTGATCTCTCCGAAACCATTACCAAGTAGTTTTAGTTGCCTAAACTTTACCATAAGTTATCTACAGGTGCGTCTTAGAACACAATGACAAATTGATACACTCTGTCGTTAAGGTATGAGGACTTGTTGGGCTGAATAATTGATCTAAGGGTACGTGTCACCTACATGATGCTGTTGGTTCACATCCACTTGGATCTTTTGTTTACGCTATCTTCGCTCTCTCCCGTCTCTCCTGTCACACACCACCGTGTATCGCTTAGTAAAAGTAGAATCGCTTTAAAACAGTCTGTAAACAGCACAGTTTCTCTGGTGGGAACGTCTGACTGTGTTTCCATTCGCTAAGCAGCCAGCAGCTAAAGAGCTGGCACAGTGGGATTCAAACTTTTTCTCCAGGGACCCACACTGGAAGCGCATCTACCCAAAACAAAACAGCAAAACCTAAAGTAATAATTTTTGACAGTAGCTAAAAATATGAGAAACGACCACAGGGGAGTGTGTGTGTCAATATTTTTTTCTGAACAGGATGAAAATCATTTTTTCCAGAACTTTTGAACTTGAGGAGAGGCGCACATTATCTACATGAGAAATTGTATCTCGCTGCATAATTATAACGGTGAACACAGATATCTGATGAAGATCTCGGGATGTGAAATGGCTGAATAAATATGTGACAACATTGGATCTCGTGTGTGGCATTCTCCTGTTTTCTTTCTCAAATGAGGATGCACAGATATATCTTCCAAATGAGCCATGGCCATGAGCCATTAAGTTATACGTTAAACTTTAACCTGGTGTTCTATGAAGAAAAAACAAGAGGGGAATTTCTGTGTCTTGGCTTATTGGCACCATTAGGCACTTAAATATGGCATTTACTGTACATTTCCAGCAGACAATATGACTGACTGCTAAGTGGTCCCATGGGTATAATATCCCAATAGTCATCAGATTGCAGTTATTTTCATATCGTGCCGTGCCTACCTTAGGGGGACATTACTTTAGAAACAACGGTCCTGGCTCCACCCTCAGAGATTCAGGACACGTTCAAGACTCTCGGACCCAATGAAAAAACATCCCAAATTCTGTGTTTTCTGTTTACATTTTTCTGTGAGTTCTGTGTTTTATTCATTTATTTTTTAGAAAGCGATTCAATACAGTTAAAAAAACTGAATAAAAATCCACTTTCCATCCGATTGGAAGACTAACAGGCGACCCCCTCCACGAAGCTTACCCTTAACAAGTCTTGCGCTCTCATTGGCTGTATCTCAGCAACAGGTCAGATACTTAGCATACTTGATGATGGATGCATTGACGAGCCTCTCGCATCCTTAAACAACAAACGCCGAGCAAACGCCAGTTTGTATCTGATCTGGGGCTTTTGTTGGGAAGTTATGAAACAAAAAATCAGGACCTGTGAACCACAATCGCTGTCTCAGTGCCCGCAAATTAAACCAAAATGCATATATATTTTTCTGTTCATTCGGTTTGGGTGCTGTGAATAAACATCATAATTGTAGTGAAAACCCTGATTTCCATAAAATACGTCCACATTGTTGGCAAATTCCACGATATTCCATATTTTACAGCTGATTCTTTTTTATCAACAAATGCCGTGATTCCTTCCGTATTTTCCGCATCCCCGAAATCCCAGAGCCTACACTTTGCCCTAATGTCCGAGATATGACATGACCTGCAGGCATCTGTTCTCCTTCCCTAGAAGCTTCTCATATATGCACCCATCAAAGGCATCACACACATGTTTTGCAACACACACGCCCCACACCCCTGTCTTGTGGTATTTCTCGGGTGTCCACGCCCTGTGTCCTATGGTGTGTCTCCTGTAGAGGAGTGTATGCTTTGTTTATGGTCAGTGACATGCACAAGCACTGTGGGGCCTAACTGAATGTGAGCACTGTCAGAAGAGATTAGAGCCATGTGTGTTGGTGTGTTGGTGTGTGTGTGTGTTGGCTAGTTGACTGGTGGGGAGACACCAGTACAGATGGGGGTTTCAGATGTGATGAGCGTCATGGCCGGGCCTCCTCCTGTCCTCTTGCTTCAGCATCAAGAAAAGCCCCGCTGCTGACGTCCAAACTAAGCAGCCCATCGGCCACAGCAGTGTCCCCTTTGTCTCCTTGTCCCTTTCTCATACACACTCACTCACAGACACGCAATGGCTTCAACTGATATTTTTGGGACTGAAGCAGCTGAACGGATTTCCATCCAGAATGTACGTTCCCAGTGTTTCCCGTACGTTCAATCATTTGAAGCGGCTCGCCACAATATCAACATTGACCGCGACATCTTAATTTTCTTTTGCAGTGGCCGTTTAGAGTGTGTCACTGTTCTTGACCGGCCGCTTGCTTGGTCCAGAACCGCTTATTGTTCTTTGAGGAAAAGGGAATTGCAGTTAGGGATGTCACAATAACTGCTACTTTGGTAGCAAGTCGATGCCATAGGTTACGTCAGGGCTCGAGACCAAGGTCGTCCCGAGGATGATAGTAAATGTTTTTTGCCACCATATTTATTTCCCGATATTGCTGAATTGTAAACAACATCACCGTTAAACCAGGCAAGACCAGAGCTAGTTCACATTAGCGGTTAGCACCCGGTAAACGGCACAGTCCTGCTCGGAGCGAACAGCTAGAGCTAACAGGAGGTGCCTCTATCATGATGTGTTCGAAAAATAATCTTGTACAATTTTATTTTTGGCACCAACCTTAAATAATAAGATTCTTTCACGGCAATGTAAAAAAATAATAATAGAGCGGGAATTCAGATTTGTTTTAACCTCCAAACAAAAATCTGTATGCAAACGGTAATAAAGGAGTGTATGTTGAAGTACATGAGATGTATTGCTTTGTTTATGTTTTTTTGCCATGGTAACAAATCAGTTTTGAAAATTGAACAATTGTACTGGGATTGGTACAAACAAATACATTTCTGGGATCGTGACATCACTCAAATCTTTTAAGATTGTAGAGCGTTGCAAATCGCATTGATTCCTTCCCTCCTTGCTAACCTGTTACCGACTCAAACTTCATATTTGGCAGACAGAGATTGGTTCCTTTGTGATTAAACATAATGATTTGTCACATGTTTTTAGACAATGCAGAGCCCCCACCCCGCCACAAAATAAATGGTTATACAAGTTGTAATTGTTAAAAATTGGAGTCTTTAAAAAATACATTTTCAAATATTTTCTAACAAAGTTCCGAAAAAATCTTGTTTTTGTTTATCTTTTACAAATAAAAACACAAGTAATATTATACTCATGATCATATTAAAACCTTTTTAATTTTCATTAAATATGTATTCAAACAAACTGTAATATATATGTCATATACACAGTGTTGGAAGTGTTATTAAGCATGATGCTAGGGGTGGAGGTTGGTGCATGGCCTTGCTCACTCAGACGAGGCATTTTGTTCAGACACTGAACAGAGACCTCTATTGCCCTGAGGACATATCTCTCTCTCTCTCTCCCCCTCCTCCCCCTCACTGTCTCACACGGTCTCTGAGCCAAAGCAGAATTTCTATTATACCTGTAACAAACAGATAATACGATTCGTCTGTTATCTCCCTCTTCCTCCTCTTCCAAAACACATCATCCTCCTCCCTCTTTTTTTTTTATCTTTGATCACACCTGTTGTGTTTGCAATGCATTTACATTTTGCAGATATAATCACATTAGGATGGTGTTTGCCTTTTGACCAGATGCGATTTCCAGAACAAAATGAGAACACAAGGGGGATTATTACACAACTAGATCTGCACGCAGGTATACAGGGGTCCAAGCAACCAAGACAAGCGGAAGTGGAAAGAGACTTAGATCAGGGATGCAACGACATCAGACCAAGTGCAAGTACTTACATGTGAATACTTGCGGATGCTGATTGGGGTACTTAATAATACAATTCTACCAATGACTTTGACACCCTGTTTTATTTTCAGCAGATGAGAGGCTTCCCTGTAGGCTCTGCCACAGTGAACTATACTCAGGGTTTCAACCTCCCTCAGGTGGCTCCGCTATCAGGTGTGCAAATGTATTCAGGGGTTGCATTTGTTGATTCGGTGCAATGTTTCAATACGTTGTTTAAAATAGTTTAAGGAAAATATATTTGCAGTTAAAACATGATATAACAAGGTATAGAAACTGCTGGTCGCATTTTTTTGTTAAGTATGAAGAAAATATGTTAGTAATGTAAAAATAATAAAGTACATTTTCAAAAACATCGCGCTTTCTTGTTGGACTTGAACGTTGAAGTGGCCCTCCTATGAGATGACAATACCAGCATTGGCCCCAAGCCGAATTGAGTTTGAGACCCTTGGTGTGGCCGTTCCATCAATCATGGCGGGTTCTCCAAGCTGTTTGCTTTCTAAAAGCTTAAATGTTGGATATGACGGGGGACATGGATTTGGATGTTTAACTGTCAGACATTGTAAAAATAAATGAATAAACCGTCAGAAAGAGTGAAGGATTAGCTTGCTAAGTAGGTGAACAGTTACTCTACATTGGAGTGCCGTGGACTTCTGTGGAAGTTTAAACTTCAGCTCCATCTTCATTTCTCACTCTCTTTCTCCAAAGATTTGAGTTCAAATTAATAGATAACCGACGAAGTTTAAACCCGACTTCTGGTATCGATGACATTTTTTGAATTTTTGCATGACAATGAAGTTCTTATATTTATTTAACCTCTTGCCACTCCTGTAAAATTAACCTAAAACGCCTATTCAAGGGATACCGAAAGTAAATTGAAAGCTGTTCTTGAAACATTTGAAGTGCATGCTTTTGGTCTCTTTTGAAAGGTAACACTCTGAAGTTTTTTCGCCAACACTGTAAGTGCTACTGGCATTTAATAGAAGCTTGAACAGACTGAAGTAGAAGGTTTTTATTTCTGCCTGAATATTTAAGTACGAGCCGGTTCAAATGCGGCCAAAAAACACAACCGTTATCAGTTACTGTTATCTAAAAACAACAATGAAGGAGATCTGTGCAAATGTTGCTATTGAATGTATTATCAATTAATGATTTAATGCTAGTCGACAAGGTCAATTAATTAATTGAAGCTGACTTGAAATGTACATCTCCAATTGATGCTCTTGTCTCATGTCCGACCTCCCGCTGTGACACGCCTCCTCCTGTTCAGAGGTCTGCTTGTGTCTGTAAGTGGTATGACCCAAGCGCGCCTCCAACAATAAACACAGCTAATAACAACTGTCTCTCAAAGGACCGTAGATATATTTGTGTGTGTGTGTGTGTGTGTGTGTGTGTGTGTGTGTGTGTTGGGGGATGAGTAAACAGGTGAGTTAATAATGCACGCAGACACAAGCAGAGTTCAGTAGTGGTGGCGTACATATAGTAATCTTAAGACCCGCAGCATTCCAACAATCATTTCTCACATTCTCCACAGCGTATACCTGCATTGATTTGTCTCTTTGGATTGATATTGATCTTCTACCGGCTTTCCCTCATATTCCTGTTTTCTTTCCTGCTGATCACTAGCAGCTGATTTCATACCCGTGGTAGAGTGTAAGAGGAGTTGAGTTTCAAGGTCAATTCTAACAAGCACTACATCACAATACCATATTAACTGTGCGGGGAAAAGATTTTTTAAACTGTTTTGAGTTAGTTTTAGAAAGATGTTAGTTAGGAGTATGGCATGGAAACCAACATGCTGCAGCAAACAAAGGGAGAGATTTAGCAGGGCCCAATCAAGTCCTCTGTTTCAGATGTGACTGAGAGGTTGAGGCTAAGTCCCGCCCCCTTCGGACTGGGCAGGAAGGAGGATTTCTGACAACTTGGGTGTTAGCAAAGGACAACTTATTTACAGGTTTCGTCTCAGCTTTCAATTTAGTGTGAATTCCTTTAAATCTACGATAGTTCTTTGGTTGCAGTGAAAACTGCTGATCTGATCTACTGGTATGACACCTTTACCTAACTGCACAAAATGTGAGCCAGCAGAACAAGCGAATATCAGATTGTTTCAGTTTTTCTCAGTGAAGATATCCTCACCTGCAGCGTGCTTCAGAGAACAGATGAAAACAAGTGACACGTCGCTTGTTTGGTAAAAAAAAGTGCTCGCACTGGCTTTACTTTGGCAAAGTTTCGCACACTTTCTCCTCCAACCTTTTGTCAAAATCAACACTGACAGTAACTGACAGTTAATCACGATCACTCTTTATTACATACATAGAGAGAGTGCTCTATTCACCAGAGTCTGCTTACTGTGGGTAAGAGGTGTGATGAAAACTAAAACTTGGCTACGTTTAAGGAAAGCTTGAGGTTGTGGCATATTCAAGTCACATCAAGGCAAACCACTGTTTCCAGTCGTTATGTGAAGCTAACCCTCTCCTGTCTGTAGCTCCATATTTAACGCACATAAACAAGTGTGTATGGATCTTCTCAAGTAGCTCTTGGCAAGAACGCAAATAAGCGTATTTTCCCAAATGCCAAACAAATCTGAGCAGATGCAAAACCCAAGTAAGAGGCCACACGATAACAGTTAGGCATCAGGAAGCTCAACACTGACTCGATAACATGGCAACATTTAAATGATTTGCAGACTTTTGACATCTTCTGAAGGGAGACTATAACCTGTTAAGATGCAGCGTATAAACACATGAAGATCTCCTTATAGTAGGAGCACGTAACTGCAGGATTTTGACCTTGGTGGCTAAGAGAGCATTGCTTTGTATTCCTGACATTGGGTGCGGGTGTCTCAGTGTGTAAGTGAGCGCGAGAAGCTATGTGGCAGAAGTGTATCCTCCTCTGTGTAACCTTGACCCGTCTGGAGAGGCGGCCTCGCCTCAGCATCAGCAGCAGCAGCAGCTGTGTCACTTCGACTCAGCGTCTTCAGTCCAACCTTAAGGGACCCGGACTGCCCGTGTCCCTGCCCACATATCCACATCCAAGACCCCCCCGATAGAACAACCAGCCAGATCTACCCCCTCCCTCCTACGCCTCCTCCTCCTGCCCTAAGCTACCAGCAAACACACATTCATGATGCACACTGTCCGTCATGCATACTGATAAAAAAAAAAAACGTGTTCACTTTCATCAGCAGCAGACAGTGGCCTGGCTGCTCGACTGCTGACAAAGCCCAGACTCAGCCTGCCTGGCCCTGTAGACACAAGAACACAGGCGGAGACAAACATCGGCCTCCAGCCACCCCGAGTCAGCTCTACATATGTCACATGTTAATGACATCAAGTCTGTGGCCACCCACAGACCGCGACTTACTTGAGGGCAGCGGATCGAGAAATAAAGTCGTTTCTTCTTTCTGTGCAGCACTCAGTGACAGGACTCGGGGGGCTCCATTTGCGTTACTGCAGGTCTCAGGTCACCTTTCTACACGTTCTCCAGCCACAAACCAAGCAGTCTGACATGCTGCGATTAAGAATCAAACGTATTTGTAAAACGCAAATATATCATTATAATATTTTTGATACATGTTTTTCTTCCTGTGAAATAATGAATATTTGTAGCCTCGAGGCTTCCTCTCTTAATTAATTAAGTGAACTAGACTGAAAAGGGAACGCACAAGTCATTATTCTCTTGTCTGAGTTCATCACTGTGTATATTCCACTGTTTTATGGGAAACTCAAGTAGTTACCCCTTTTGTTTTTGTCGGGATTTGAGCCAAACACCAGGGGATGGATGAGCCAAAAACACATATTCACAGCTTTAATCCTGATCCCATTAGTGGACTCGGGAGTGAAAATAGTGAACAGCAGCCATGCTAGACTCCTCCATGTGCAGAAGGGAAACAGTGCGGCGTCTTTTGTCAAACATGACTGATTCCCTCTCGCCTTTTGTGTGTGTGTGTGGGGGAGCTTTGCCTTTTACACCGATCACGGTTGTGCCAACTGTTTGTTTTGTCTTTTCATATAATGAACCCTGGGCCCTCGGTGAGGCCCCGGCGGAGCTTTGCTCCACGCTAAAGGGCTTTTTTGTGAGACAGTGTCACGCTCCCTCGTTCCGGCGAGGCTTCGCGTTTCTTATTATTCATGGCTCTCTCCCCGTTTGTTGAGAAGGCCGGGATCAAACAGGCCGATTTGCCACGCCTGACACCCACTGCTGCGAGTGTGTGTTTTGTGTGTGTGTGTGTATGTGTGTGTGTGTGTGTGTGAACTCGACTCAGGCTCAGTAATGACAGGATTTGTTAAACAGTAAATTAATGAATAATGAAATATCCAGCACGCGCTTGCCTTGCCTGGAGCACAGTGCCCCGAGCTGGAATTACTCCCGACCGGCACTCTGCTGTCTGCATGCTGGATAACCTGTGTGTGCGTGTGTGTGTGTGTGTGTGTGTGTGTGTGTGCGTGCGCGTGTGTTGGATAAGCATTTTTACAGCCCATTGCGTGACAGAACGCTCAGGGGCTCTGCTGATGGGGCCCTGCTCTCTCGCTTCCTGGCAAGAGGACAGACAGACTGACAGAGACGCAGACATAACTGCATATAGAAACGACTGTCAGCGCTGCTCCCATGCCGTGTATATCGAATATTACCAATGTGTTCATAAGCTCGGGTCCATGTTCATCACCGGATTACCTTCCACCGGTCCTCTCATTAAAGTAACAGCCTGTGACGCTTTCATAAAAATGAAATTTGCTTCCCATTATCGGCCAATTCATCAAACGCGAGTCGTTCGTATCATATCCAGCCCACCTGCAATGAACACTGGTCTATCGTCCCCTGGTGCACAGGAAGTGTTACAGTGTGATCAGCAGGAGCCACGTTGGACCGACAAAAACGTTGGTGATTGCAGAGCAGTGCAGGATTTTAGAGTTATGTAAACCCCAAAAAGGAGGAAATAAAGTCATACCACTTTAAAAGGCACACCTGTAATAATCCAAAGGTATTCCATCATGGCTCATGGTTACGGTCCATAGAAGGTTCCTCCAGGGGCTAGCCCACCCTCACCTTTTCTCAGACTTTGGGTTTCTCTTTGGGATAATTGCATCAGGAAAGCTCAAGTGACTTCTGTGTTTGTCTGAAACGTGATATTATCAGTTTAACTTTCCATGCTCATATTGACTCGTATTTGTTCAAATGAAGGTTTGCAGGATTTTGTGCAGGTGAGAAGCATTTAAGCATAAACTCGAGCAATGTCGACACAAAGGTTTTTGAGTTTTCCGTATAGTTTTAGATATGGTTTAAAATTTCCTGTAGCTTGCATTGATTTCTGGAACCTTTGCAACCCATTGACAACGCTCCAAGTTTGTATGTTTTCATGTGTTTTTGTTTCTTCAGAGGGGAAAAACACTCCATAAAACATTGAGAATGAAACTACTCAATGCTTAAGTTTTGTAAACATGTATGGTCCTTCTTTGACTACAGGTGCACGAAAACTGAAAACGGAATCTATAAAGCACAAGTTACCTTGTAACTTGTTATTATTATTATGACCTTTTAGTTCAATGTACCACCAGCTTGACTTTTTTACGATTAAATATCTTGTTTACAGTAAAGCTCTACTGCATGTTGCAAATAAGAAAAATCATGTTTGGAAAAATCCTCCAGCAAATTCCATTCAGTTAAAGTATGTGTGTGTGTGTGTGTGTGTGTGTGTGTGTGTGTGTGTGTGTGTGTGTGTGTGTGTGTGTGTGTGTGTGTGTGTGTTTGTTGTAGATTCAGCACATTTACAACATTTGAAAAGCCCTGCACTTTAACTAACCTGCACTAAACAAATCAGTGATGCAACATTTCGGAAACCCTAAAGTCAATATATAATATATTCGATATGTTCAATAACAACATTTTTATTTCTTTCTCTGTATCTTAGCCATACTTGCAATATTTTTTTGAAAATAAACTGGTAAACTTCTCATTAGTCTTCCACTAAAAGTAAATTGTTGATATCTACATATTATTCCTGTAATTTATGATATTTACATGTTCTTGCAAGACTCACTTGTCAACAACGTGTAGTTGTACAGAGTCGTGACTTCACAAGGAAGCATTTTCAAGAGTCCCGATCCTCAATTCACACAACTAACTGTGTTGACAAAGGGAACAAAACCTGCACAACTGATTTTAGTTATTGTTTTGGGTTCTAAGGGAAAACAAATATTCACAAATAAGTGAACCGTCCAAAGAGATACCGTTCGGCCTATTAATTCAGTTCTGTTCACAGAAAATCATTATTGTCGCACAGGAGGAACTTGTTTTTGCATCAAGGCAACACAGACATCCATCCACTGCTACAGGGACACTACATTAGGTCAGAGGGTAGTGATTTGCCATTTATTAATTGCATTTACTTTTTAAATCTAACACTAAAATGTAGATCATTATCAATTTATTGAGCTTCAATGTGATTTTATGACTATAGCTATTTTATATATATATATATATATATATATATATATATATATATATATATATATATATATATATATATATATATATATTGTCTGTTAGACAGGCTAGAGGGGTGTGTGCTAATTGTGTTTTGGAAGAGCATTGCATATATTCGTGTCTTTAACATATGCTCTTTTTTTGTAATAATTCCTTGACTCATTTAACTCAATTGAATCAACACAAGTAAACTAACATTAACATGTAATTCACTAGTTGTACATTGAGTGCCTTGTTATTGTTTAGTCGACGCGTCACTCCTCTTAATGAACGCACGCCCACTCATTAGCTAAAACGTCGTGTTTCTCCTCCTGTCGGCCGTTTACTTTTCTTCTCCGTGTTTGTTTATAGTTGCAGTCAACCTGTCGTTGTAACCACTGATGCTCAGCAGCTTCCTGTCTTTGTTGAGCGAGAATCGCTCGCGGACATGCGGGTGCTGAACTCTGCACCTGCGTCACGCGGCGTTCCACTCCACGGGTCACAGCGAGCCCGCGGGACACTCTTCCTCTCTCTCTCTTCCTCCTCCTCCTCCTCCTCCTCCCCTCCTCCTCTCGAGCTCGCTATTTTCTTTCTCTCCGTCTCTCTCTTTCTCATTAGCTTTCTTTCTCCGTCTCTCTCTCTCTCTCTCTCTCTCTCTCTCTCTCTCTCTCTCTCTCTCTCTCTCTCTCTCTCTCTCTCTCTCTCTCTCTCTCTCTCTCTACTTTCTCTCTCTCTGTGTGTGTCTCTCGCGCTCTCCCGTCATTAGCACACCGGCGGTAGAAGCGGGCCCGCGAGGCACGAGTCTATTCCCTCGTGCGCGCGCGCGGAGAGAGAGAAGCCTCTCTGAAACGAGGGCCTCGCTGGCCGGAAAATACCGCCAATTATCTCCCTGGAATAAGGCGGTATCCATCATGGCGTGTGCGTGTGTGTGTGTGTGTGTGTGTGTGTGTGTGTGTGTGTGTGTGTGTGTGTGTGTGTGTATGTGTGTGTGTGCGTGCGTGTGTGTGCGCGTGCGTGTGTTCATTTCAGAGGCTTTGCAATATACGGATTCCAGACTACTGATTTTAAACCTTACAAAGCAAAATATGAAAACATTATTCTTACTTTTATTCATATTACTTTGAATTTTAATCTTGGACTTTACCATAAATTCGTTAACAATTTCATTAGGCTAGATCTTTTATCTCCATGTCATCAATAACACAATATAGGCCAATGTAAAGCACCATTCAGCCATTTATCATGTTACAAACTACAATTGCGAAGTATTAGAACACAATAAATGGCCTTGAAATATGGAAAATACTAAATGAACATCATAAAGGCTGTTTTACTCTCTATTTTTTTACATTATTAAGGTAAGCAATAATTTTCAAATAGCGTTAATGACTCCAAATGTGTTCTATTAAGTTGTATCAATGTGACTCCAATTATGTGTTTGCAGTTTCGGTGGATGGGTTACTTTTTGTATTTACATTTGAGTCAAAGATTAAATATCACCATTATTTACTGCTTCCACATAAATTCCTCCCTTCAGGAAGATTGAGGGCTTATTAGAAGGGGTTATTATCTACTTAAGGTTTATTGTTTTGCTGAGTGGCTTTTAATAATGTTTATTGGAAATACTAAATCTTACTTCTGTTTTGTTATGGGTTGAAATGTACTGTCTGCTGCAGTAAACAATTAATCAAAATATAATTTAATTTAATGGTTTTCTTCAATACTGTTGTTGGCCCATTTATTAGATCTTAATGATTTTTTAAATTATGTATTTCTTTACACACTGGTACCTAAACCAGTAAGACATGTATGTTGTGATGAACAGAAAGCGGTTGTTAAAACGTTCCCTCACATTTCATTTAAATCAGAACAACAATGCCCGGCCTGTGAATTATAACTGTTATACTGAATATCACAATCAATAAAACTGTCAGTGTTGGGGTTCAACACTCATTCAGAAAGTTGCATTTTCTTTTTAATTCCCCTGATCAGCCAATAAACAGAATGTTTTAATCCGACCCCCAAACCGTATTTGGGACGCTCGTGGAGAAAAGGCGCAGGCTGCACTCCTCACATAATAAAACACATGGTTTATTATCAATGTGATAGAAATGAAATCACTGGACAATTAGAAGCATGTCTACCCATCTTCAGCACCATGACAACAGCTCTATAAGGACAGAAAAACACTGGATGAGTCCTGCCCCCCCCGCCGGCTCACAAAAGGTTGAATCACAGATAAATAGGCCTACTCCAAAATAGCTGGTTCACCTATTTACACAACCTTTCATTTAAATTAATATAAATAAATATGTACACACATAAATTAACACCCTCCCTCCTTGTTAAGTCACCAGACGAACCTGTTTCACAGATATAATACTCATCACCCAATCTTCATACCCACAATGCTTTTTCTGCTTGAGGACAAACACAAGCACACACACACACACACACACACACACACACACACACACACACACACACACACACACACACACACATAAACTCAGGCACACGCACATTCAGGCACACACACACACAATGTTGTTTGTTGGCTGCTCACAGCGTCTCAGTCTCACAGGATGCAGGCAGGGGGAGCGAAATGGATGTAACACAGTAACCATCATGTCCTCGGGGGAATGAAAAGAACGTAACACAGATGAAACATCCCTCTGTGCTCTCTGACACTGGCCCACAGGTGTCTTCTTCTGCCTTTTTCTCCTCTCAACCAAGCCTTCCTCCTCCTCCTCCTCCTCCTCCTCCTCCTCCTCCTCCTCCTCCTCCTCCACCTCAGCCCTGTGTGTGGCAGGTCAGTGGCAGTGGTGTAAAGCTAGAAGTAACGGTGTTGACGCCTCTGTCCGCGTGTCGGCCTTCCCGTTTGGCTCTCTCTCCGTCGTCGCCTCCCCAGCCTCATTTCCGCTGCTTCTCCTCTTTGTCGGCCTTGTTGCCGCCGTCCCCGTGCCGGTTGTTGGGTGGGTTGTTGAGAAACATCTTGTCGAGTCCTTTGAGAGCCTCGTTGAGGTAGTTCTGGAGGGTGGTGAGAGCGGCGCAGATGGCGGGCGAGCCGAAGCCGTGCGTGATGAAGGAGAAGTGGGACAGGCAGCTCTGGATGCCGGGCTCCAGGATGGGGCTGGGCCTGGAGTTGCCCAGGGGAGTCCTATCCTGGGCCAGCAGGTCTGTGAACTCCTTACACAGCTGTCTGCAGGGGAGAAGACACAAGACGTCAGGAGGGAGCTCGGCCTCGTCTGAGGGTTTCCCCAAAATAGTAATGGTGGTCAACATTCAGTGGCAGTTTTCATTTTAGAGTTTTCCAAACATGACAAACATCGTTTTTTACTGATTTTAAATGTCATCAGCAAAAAGGTTGACACTGAATTTTGACTACGAACATAACTAATTCCCTGAAAACTAATAATTGTGTAATTTGCAGCTTTACGGCACAAAAAGGATGCATATTTGTGATGGCAGAATATCAGAGTACAATAAGTGACCAATATTCAATTAGTACTAAAATGACGATCAATACGGACTCAGTCTGCATCTGTATGTGCAACCTCTCTCTGCCATAGCTTAAAAACTCAGGAAATGCACCCACATCAACCAACTGTGGTTAAAATAAGGAAGATAGGGATTAATATTTTACAGCATTAGTTGTAGATGTTCCTTCAATAATACCTGAAACCGAATACAATCTTATTAATACATGAAATCTTAGAGGCACAAGCTCACACTTCTTTAATGCTTTAACTGCACTGAGGAAAAATAAGCACATTCACCTAACACTGCATTTTATTATTTTGTTTAACTTCATGTCCTGTGAAAAAAAAAAACTTCAATAGCAGATTAAAAAGATCCATTGTGGTGTCAATTATGTTCCAGTGTGTTAGGATTAGAAATTGTGTTGTGTTGGCTACCAATTGTGCGACCCTAAAAGTGCTGAATGCACAATACGTGTAAAATGATGGTTGCAGTAGTTTAGTGGGAGAAAAACCGACAGCAGGAATTCACCCAGAAATGTATTCTTGTTTAGCGAAAAAAATACAATGAAAAGGCATTGGGGCCATCACTGAAACCCAGACTGACACAGTTCTTTCAGACTGTTTACTGGGAGAGCACACTGAAGCAAACGCTTGATGCAACAGCGCTGTGTAATTCTGAAGATTTAAGATACTACTTTTGGCTTCGCAGTGTAGAAAACTTTCTTTCCCCTTTTTCATTGATTTCATGTGAATTCCAAAAATCTGTTTGGAGAACAGTCAGAGGAAAACACAAGAACTTGATGCAATGCCCAGGACCCAGAGTGGCAGTTTTTACTTTTCCTAAAACATGTCTTCTGTGAGAAAGTTTATATATTTGTTTCTGTGTTTCCCTGGAACATCTAATTCAAAGCTCTGAAGGCCTGACAATAAACATGTTTTATTGTTGATGCTTTGGATAAGTGTTTCTGCTTCTGACTTCACTGGACAGCCTCTCAACCATAACCGACCCAATATAACATCATACTGTTCATGTTGGACAAATTATCTACAAAAATGACAAAAAAAATACCTTCCCACCATATTTTAAATGCTCCTAAATACTGAAAGCCAACTAATATTGCAGCTAATATTGTACAAAAACACGAGGCACTTATTTCTGGAAACTGAAGAGAAACTACTTCTAGAGCAAAGTTGTGTGTGTTGAGGCCTTGTCCTTAAAAGCCAATCAGTAACAGTTAGTATATATCATTTGAGATTTGAGGTCATCTGCAAAAAAAATGAAACGGTAAAAGCAAACCACGTCTTCACCTTGTTCTCCTTGTTAAATTTCAACAAATCCTCCTCTCCTTTTAGGCCCCACATTTCATATTCAAGAGAACTCTCTCTCAAATGTGTACTTGCACGCCCACATGCACACACACACACACACACACACACACACACACCCTGTGCGCGGCCTAAGGGCAGAGCTCCAGCAAATGAGTGACAGGCTGAGCAGGCCGAGCCCAGCTGGGGTTAGGGGAGTAGAGAGGAGAAGCCGCCACCGCGGGCTACACTCACGGCTCTCGCTGTTGTTTTCTGACGACTTGAAACACTTCACTGCTAAATAATGAATTTCTAAGAGGCAGCACCGACACACAGTATATTGGAACAGGTTTGAATCTGAGCATCAAACATCCACCATCGAACACACCGTACATACTGAGTACATTGGGATGCACACACACACACACACACGCACGCACACAGGCAGATGGTTTATGCAGTGCAGGCCAGCAGACAGCACTGTTTATGCAAGCTAAAAAATACAAGCTTCCTGAGGGGATCTTTGTGAGATAGTTTACAGCTCTGCTTCCAACCTTTTCATCAAGAAAGCTCATTCAGGGGAAGAAATGGACATGGAACAGGACCGCACATTAATTGGCGAATGGCTTCTTTTTTCTTTCTTTTTTGGGGTCATAGTAAAAATAGGAAAAGATCCAAAGTAATTCTGTGATTTAATCCACATTTATAAATCCACATCACCTCTCCTGCCCTGGTTCCTTTAAAGGAAAATCTATGTTGCTCGCTGGCTAAAAGTAATCAGAAGATCCTGGATTCAATTCCACAGTTTAACGGCCATAAAAATGGATTAATATAAGTAACTTTACGAGGAGGACCGGTAAAATGGATCGCTTCTAAGAGCGGAAGCAGAGGTCAGGCATACACTAGCAACCTCAGAGCTGGTATTTAATAAGGCCTGTGAGCTGATATAGGCCACATTAAAGTGTCCAGCGTCAAATAAGGCTCATGTATTCTGGAGCTAAAGGTTATTCAGGTGGTGAAAATGAACGCCTCGGCACTTTTGTTTAGTCACTACACGATTCTTTTAATGCGGATTTCTACTCATTCCTTAAACGGTTGAGTTGGATTTAACTGCCCTCGTTTTTTAGTGGGCCAATTCTTTCAATCAGCTATTTTCATTACGGGTTAGATCCATATCCAGTCAGATGTGTTTCGTTAAGAAAATCTCACTGTCCTTTTTAAATGTCAATGCCATGTTCACTGTGTGTGCTAGAGAGAGTAAAGAGCAGAGGATAGAGGATCGGAGAGGTTTGGCCCCTCAGGGCTCTTTAAAGAGGAGCCACAGAGGCCCCGGGAAAGTGAAAGGATTTCATTTCACTATCATTTCATTTATCAGAAATGTAACTACTTACAGAAGAAGAATGCCCTTTTTCACCCTTTGTGTGTGTGTGTGTGTGTGTGTGTGGCAGTTATGTAATTCAATTCAACAACAGACAAAATGTTTCCAAGGCACCTGCTGTAAAGCTTCCTTAAAGATATGAGCCATGAGCGTATGACTGATGGGCCTCTTTGGGACACTTCAATAGAACATCTGCTGCACTGGGACAGTCTGGAATGGAAACATCTTGACCTGCTGGATGTCTTTGTAAAGGTGTGTTTTGTTGTTACCAAGCGCTTTGCTCCTCCTGACAGACATAATGTGTTGTGTCAAGGCCCTGACTTTATTCTCCTTGATGCTGTGCTCTGGTTAAACCTGTTCACACATCTCTATACTGCTCATTCCAAGAGCTCCTCATGGGGCATAACGTCACTATTATGTCACACTGCAGACGTGCATTATATATTCCATGGCAGACAACTTCCTATAAAAATGATCAGGGAGCAGAAACCAATCAAACGGTCCATCATCACACTCACTTTGTCGCCAGCAGCATGTTTTTCCGCGTGTGCAGCTCGTTGGGGTCCGCGTGCTGCCGGTTCAGGTACTCGCTCACGGCTTTGGTGGGGAACTCCGTCTCACAGATGTAACCGAAGTCCCGGGCCAGGTGGACCGCTTCACCTGGGGGACGGGAGGAGCGGTTACGCGATGGACATGTGTGAGTCCAACAATAAGAACACTCCACAAAAAGCTACACGTTTTTGTTTTTTATTCTGTTTCGTCAGCATATTTCCTGGGTATACGAATATTTGCTCGGTTAACCCTTTACGCACTACTTTCCCTCCGCTGTCGTCCTCAACAACTAAATAAAGTGGCACTTGTATCCCTGTTTTTAAATGTGAAAATTAGAGTAGGTGCCAATTAGCTAATGTTCGTCATGACTAAAGATTTTTTTTTTGAACTTATTTTTTGTTACGCATCTGAGGCAAGTGGGTGAACACCCACAATTAAACGTAAAAAACAACAAATCCCCCAAAGTTTTCAAATGTCTGATAAGTTAGCTTGTTTTAAGTAGCTCAATTACTTTCTGAGTAGATGAGCAAATCCTGGGTTGAATACAAGTATTTGAATTACATTTTTTTAAATGTAGGAATAAATGGTCCAACTATATATATATATATTATTATTATTATTATTATTATTATTATTATTATGGTTGTCTTAATTGAAATGACCACATTTATGAGGAATATTATAATGGGCATGAGAAACAAAGCCTATATTGAAAACAGCCAAATTGTTGGCCCAACCTGCAGACTTTAATCAATTAATTATTCAATGTAATCTAATAACCCCAGAACTCCTGTCTCCACTCTTCAATATTGAATATTAATTTTCCTGATATTATATCCTTGCAGCCACGTTATGAATACAGTGTCATTGTCATTTAGGCCTTTGCAGTATTGTAGCTGTGTATAAAGTTGGTGATGCTGATTTGTTCTCATATGATAACAGATAACATGTTTAGTTTTTAGAACCACAATTTCCCCAATGTGTCTATCTCAGGGTAATGGCTATATTTCTGCTGTTTATGTATTTATGGAGTAAAACAATAAAACAGCACATCAATCACCTTCTACAAGAGATGTTAGTAATGTGACATTAGCTGCTTTGCGTCTTCCAGCCGGTAAATTGAGTCCAATCTTCTCCAGCTTCTCTCTCAGACATTTACCACCGTTTTTGGACTTTGCTCTGCGGAAGGAAAAAAATAAGAAAGCTAATTAATGTACAGTACTTGCATATTTAAAAAAAAGTAGGCATATATATTTAGATTTCTTTGCATTGTTTATTATATCACAAAAATCCTATAATAATCCTAATATTCACTTCCCAGTTTGAACTTCAGGCGTCAACCTTTGTCTCTAGAGATTTTAATGTTAAGTACAATCTCTATGGGGTAAATGGCACAGATACAGAGGCCTTTTCACAGCTCAGGATGTAATTAACAGATCCCCGGGCCACGAGCGTGTCTCCACGCAGAGTTAAAGTACCTTCTCAACACGCCGCCCAACAAGGATGCGTTGAGGCACTCTGGCGGCGACAGCCTCCTCTGCACCTCCCCGACGGTCACTTTGTACTTGGAGGTGGAGCTGAGCAGCGACAGGCGGCCCGGTACCGAGCAGAACACCTCGTTAATGCTCACGGTGATGCCGCCCATCAGCCCGTCCTTGCCGAGCATCAGAGAGCCCATGTGCTTGTGTGGCATGGGAACTGAAAGAGAAAGGTCAGAGGCGGTGTGAAGGCTTCTCTCATTAACACGCTTAAAACAAAAACATATATATATATATATATATATATATATATATATATATATATATATATATATATATATATATATATATATATATATATATATATATATATATATATAAATAAAAGGACCTGCATCCACTCAAGTTTAAAATCTCTTCCGTCCAACTTTGTTCCGCGTATTGACACCGTGCACGCGCGCTCTGAGGGCGGCCCTGGCCTAATGAAGCGCCCACGCACGCGCCGGGCATTTGCTGTTATTTAATGTCGCGCGACATTCTCATTACAATATTATCGATTGTTGATTGGCTCGCGCGCTCAAATCGCATTAACCTCCTCCGAGTCTTTTCTCCACGGCCGGTTTAACTCCCACCAGCATCACATGGATGCTGCTCCATCCCGCGCGTTAATGCTCGCGCTAATGGCGTAAAAAAAAGAAAGAGAAATGAATAAGAAGAAGCCAGTCTCGTGCATGCATGCGTAGGGGCCAGTGCGAGGGGGTTTTGATGGCTCCACGGGGGATAATACCGCAGATTAGCTCTAAACGAGCTCACGAGATCTCCGTGAGCGGTGCCATTTATTACATCAGCGGCTTAAATGCCCCGCGGGGAGCTCAGTCACTCAACATCCCGTAACTAAATCAGCGCACATCATCAGGGCGGCAGCGTGGCCGCCTGTCAGCGACACACTGCTGCTGCACTCAATATACCAGGATCGTTACCCCGGCCTCCAGCTCCTTATCCTGGACGCCCGAAACTACAATGTGGACCTTTAGAGAACCAAAACATGGAGATATGGCGCGTGGAGGTCCGGTTTATGTGTTTTTACACATCTATAATAATCATAATTTAGAACAAGGAGGAAAGATAAGAGCTGCACATGAAGAGACAAGATAAGATGGCTGAGAAGACAGACGCGCGTGTGTGTGTGTGTGTGTGTGTGTGTGTGTGTGTGTGTGTGTGTGTGTGTGTGTGTGTGTGTGTGTGTGTTACCTTTCTTAATTACTGATTGATCCAGGATGCTCGTTCCGTTGTCGTCAATGGTCTGTTAGAACCAAGATAAATAATACACATATTTATAGTCTGCTTCATGCGAGCAGATCCATACAGTAATGAAAATAATAACCCATAAGGAGCATCTGAAACTTTTATGTATTTTATTATTTTTTTACAAAATTCCACAGGATTCATTTCGGGTCTGGAAAAGCCGCAGGGTCCATAAAGTTGTGGCTCATACAGAAACTACTCTCACACATGTAAAGCCTCATTCATCAAGCTCAATAAATCCCTATTTGAATAGACGCTGTTGTCATCGCTCCTGCGCGCTCGTAAAAAACGAAAAAAAGAAGAAAATAAATTGAACTTGATAAAACAAATTTAAATGGGGTTAATAAACGCATGACACAAATAAGGAAAGCCAGGAATGAGAATCTAATGTGGAGGTTAAATGGCTAACACTCCGTGAGGGTGGAGCCCTGAGGGGAAACCAGTGGAGATGAAATCCTTAAAGTCTGTTTCACCAAGTCTTTGCATATTTTTGCACATGGAAAAAATAAAATGACAGCCTTCAAATTTGATGAATTAAATCACAACAATACAATTAGCATTTATATAATACAAATAACAATACTAATACCATAGAGTGGATCATAATGAATCATAAACGTATTTCTTAAATATTAATTTGACAAAAAAAAAATCTATGTTTTTCTACATGTTAAAGTTGATCACATATTGCAGTGCAGCGTCTCCAGACTTTGCTGTTTCTAATATGTATTCACCATTTTGTCTGTGAAGTTATGAACTTGAATTCTTAGAGGCAACATTTGAGCTCCATGCAGCAATTTGTGGATTATTCCACATATCAGCATCCTCTCATCAAAGAAGATGTCTGAGCTCTCTGAAGACAGTTTCTCTAGCTGAGGGCCATTTGTGTTCAGGCTACAGCTGCTGAGAGTCCACCCCGAGGGAGCTGCTCTGAGTTCACTGACCTTCACTCTAAAAGGCGAGGGGACAATGAAGACGGCTACTGTCAACGATTACCAATCTGTTTCTACACTGGCATTTTACTCATTTTATTTATTCGTTTATTTGAACGTCGTTGTGGTATTTCATAACCAACATACAGAGTGTTATATACCTGGAGTAAATATGTTGATTTTAGCTTAACATAAAGAGTGATTGACTGTAAATCCTTACATGTATACTTTCATTCAATCCCGTTTCAAATAATACACAATATATTTGAATATAATTCTAGTGCCATATTCCCCCATGTTGTCCAACAGACCGCGCTGGTCCCTGACTTCGGATAAAGTGATCTCATTATTTAAATTAATAAAATAAATGAATAAATAAAGCATCATAACTGGAGCTTAAATGTGCTCCGTGCACATGAACATGGTGTAAATGTCTCACCTGGATATCCTCCATGCCGTGTAGCCCCTGCAGCAGCCCGTCGCCCATACCGGACTCCAGTCCCGGGTGCGCGGAGTGAAGCAGCACATCCGGCCGCCGCACTCCGTAGTCCCGCCGCGGGTCCAGCCCGGACAGCTGCGGCAGCGAGGCCCGGGGTTGAGCCAGCAGAGCCGAGCTATCCATCCGCTCCCCGGCGGCGTCCTGCCGCTGCCGGGCCCCCCATGCGCTCTGCTGGCTCTGGTGCAGCGAGTTCAGGGAGTACGGGTCGCTGACGTGGGAGTACGGGTCCTGGCTCTGGTAGTGAGCGAGCGGCTGGTACGGTGGCGGAAAGTACGGAGGCTGGAAGTCCGAGGATGGCGCGTGAGACAGCGGCGGCGCGCTGGAGTAGGGTCCCGCATGCGACACCGAGCCCAGCTGGGACAGGCGCGAGCTGTGGCTCGAGACGCCGTCATGCCGGTCCTTGAAGAAGAATAGAGAACAAAATCAACTCTTTGCTATTGGAAACACATTTTAACGAAATAAAACCACACTGAGGCCTATAGGTGCATTTATTATTGCCCCTGGGGATGGAGCAAAAGTAGCATAACTGCTTGTTTTGCTCAGGAGATCCAATGCCTTAGAAGAACCTATAGAAAACATTTTAATAAAATGTCCCACAACGAAAACCTCATCGCAATGTTTTCCCCCATTTGCGCAAATTAATTCTGAAAAGAAACTCACCGCCGTGGAGTAGGAGTGCACTAACATTTGTAAACCTTCTGTTGGTGTCAGCAGTATAGTGAAGATAGTGGTGGATTCGAGATAGCCAAACTAATTCCAGGTAAAAGAAACACGTTGTATCTGCAGGCTCGGCCCTGGTCTACAGCTCCATGATGAACCTGCTTCCGCCCGGAGCTGCCGCCGCTCTGAGTGTGAGCACCGAGAGCGCCCGCCTCTATACTACCCGCGGTATGCGGTGTAATTGTTATTCATGACTGAGACTTACAGGAATATTAATGTGCGCGAGGCAGGGGGACTGGCGGCACATGGAGCGTGAAGCCTCTCGCGCAACCGTGAGTGACGTTTAAATTCCGTGGAGAGCCGAAACGACGCGCGAGCAGCAGGAGATGGAAAGAGGACTCTCTCTCTCTCTCTCGCAGGAGGAAGAGAACAGGGTGACCACACCAGTGAGGAATTCCCCGTCACCCAAAAAAACAAAAAAAAAAACACTTTAGAGGCCTTTTTATAGGCAAGATCTGACGCAATGAAGCCTTTGGAGACATTTTTACGCACACCTTTTTTTGCGTAAACATACTTTGACGTTATAAGAAACCAACATAAGTCAAGGTGGTGGATAACAATATAAACATGGCTTCCTCTAAAGCTCGTCGGGTGACTCTTATGCCACCAGGGTCAAGGGTTAACTTCCTACCAAACACACTCATCGTGCCAAGGCTTCCACCAAAGTCAAACCCAGTTTACTTATACGCACAGACATGACTATTGAACACATCCTTTTAGGCCGTCACCAACATATATTTAAGCTAAAACAATCAGCATTGCAATAACAGTCACACTGAAGATTACACACCGAGTAAACGGTGGCCCGTGAAGTGTTGCAGCTGCCTTTTATTGGGCTGCTGGAAAAACCCACCCGAGACACTGCAGGGAGCAAAGGGGGCTCGCGCGGACGGTGTCACGAGTCAAAGGAAGCGATTAAACTTCTCTTCGGCCTCTTTGGTTGACTTGTTTGACAACGTTATTGCCTCCCCTCCCTCGCGCCGTGGGAGAATAGCCATGTGCGGCACGAGACAAGGGGGTTCCCACCGGGCAGAGCCGAGGGGCCTCGCGAGCTGCCCTTTCTTCGCTTTGCTTTGTGCTCGAGTCCCTTTCAGCGCGAGCCGGAGCAGCGTCTCGACCCCGCGCGCGCAGCGGTATTTCTCCTGATGCCCCTCGCTCGTTTTATATTGGGAAAAAAAGAAGAAGATTGTTCTGGGATCAAAGCCAAACGATTTACATTCTTCTGGCGCATCATCAACCTCCTCTGACCCAGCGTGTCTCACTTATTATTATTTTTACTTTAATTTCACATCTAAAAAAAAAGCGATTCATTTATAATTCGACTACTTTTGGAATCATAATTTGCTGCATCACTGGTCTTTTTCTAAAAAATACCCATAGAGGCATGCAGCTAAAATACAGTATATCTTTTTTAATTAAAGTTTTATGTTACTTTTGATCATAAATTTGCACAAAAGATATAGTGCCAAATTTAAGCAATAACCCATATGTACAAATAAAATACAAAATCGTCTCCATCCACTGTCATGTTTTCCCTTTCCCCCTCACAATGATCCAAAACGCGAGCTGACCTGCATCCCAGCCGAAAACACAACACACACATATGCCAAACACTTCAAAACATTCGCGCGTAAATGAGTGAAATATCTTGTGATGTATTTGTCCTCATATTCATATCCAGTCACCACATCACAGAGTAACAGGCCTACAGCCTCCTGCAAAACGCCTCTTCACGTTAACACGTCATTACTCCCCAAAAGCAGCATCTCTAATAAGTCCCGAAGACCACAGACACATGGACGGCAACGTTACCTCGTAAATATCTTCATACTTGACATTCTCAACTAGTTTCCACAGCATGGTCGCTTCTCCGGTGTCGGTAAACCGAATGCAGCCAAGTGAGGAAGGGATGTCTCAACTCTCTCTCTCTCTCTCTCTCTCTCTCTCTCTCTCTCTCTCTCTCTCTCTCTCTCTCTCTCTCTCTCTCCCTCCCTCCCCCGCCCTCTGTAAAGTCAGTGAGGCTTTGTGAATGGGGAACCCCTGTGAAGACTCCACTACTGTTAAGGAGAGCTATAGGCGGGCTGACAGCAGCAAATAGATACAAAGAACACATGTTTTATGTATCGCACATCTCGGAAATTTCCAAAATAAAAGCACCAGCAGTGAGCAAAAGCCTTTCGTGAAGGCTATTGTGCACTAAGATGAAAACATGTAGAGAAGGGTGACTTTTAACGGTTTGACAATTCTTCTCACAATGCCAGATATAGGTTGTATAATTAAAAATTAAGCTATAGAATGTTATCCATAAACCGAACCAATGATAAAGTGCCACCACTAGCCTTCAGAACAGCTTCAATCCTCCTCTGCATATAGATTTAATTCTGTGTATCTTTACTGGAGGGATGAGCGTTCAGTGACTCCCTTGTGCCTTCTGTAAAAGTGTTGTTTTTTCTCTCCCTCTGCTCATCTATTTATATTTTTCCCTTTGATTTGTCATCTATGTGTGTATTTGCTTGCATTGTTATGGTAAGGCCTATGAATGCATGTAGATTGTTCACTTGTGTTGCATGACACCACTACATGATTACAACAGGACTAAAGGGTGCCAAGTGCAGGGATTACAAACCAAAACAGGTAGTTGGATTGTTGGAGTGATATTACAGGATGGGTCTCAGTATGCTCACCAATCAACTGACCTTTGTGTAAATAATGAGATCACAGTATACCAACCAACACTGCATGTTGAGGAGAACATCTCCCACTGTTTATGTTATAAGAGCTGATGTGCAATACGGATGTTCCACCACAACCCAATACCCACTGCCTGGTGATTGATGGAGACATGTGAGGGTTCAGCATCAAACAAATCACTAGTTTGTCATCACATCACATTGCATCATATAGATGTGGGCGATTTATAGACAGACTATTGTAATATGGCAATATTAATATGCTATGATATTTATGAACACATTGGAAAGCCAAATCATTTAAACACCAGTGTATTCCAATAAGTCAGTAAAAAGATCTATTGAGATATTTTTATATTATTTTAAAATGTTCTTTCAATGATGCTGGAAAAGAAATAGTAAAATAGTGATACAGGCAATATCGTTGTGGCAATACAAGATTGTAATTGTCCAGTTATATACTATGGCATCACGTGCATTCATCATATCTACAGAGTGTGTACTCCTTATTGTCAGAATTAGAATCTGCTTTAACGTATGCACATTGAAGGAATTAAACCTGAATGTAATGCTTTAAAAACAAATGTAGCTCAATGTATTTACACAAATAGAAATAACGGCCTGGGACGATGACAACAAAGCTGGACAAATGTAAGTCATACACATTTTGGGCCTCTGTGATTTACCTAATCCCTAATGAAATGTTCCATCACATTAACACGGGTTGTTGGTTCTATAAAGACGAGGTTCTTTGTACCCTCTTCTCAGTCTCACACAACAGGAAATACAAAAAAAACACAGATTTTAGTGTCTCTGTTCAAATTTACTTAAAGATCATATTCATAGCTATATTATATGGTTCACTCATACAACCGCCCATAATGCTTCCCTGTGAGACTTTATCCAAGTGTGTGTAAACTGCTCCCCCTAGTGTCAGAAGAGCGAACATGCACACATCCATCAAAACTAACTGAGTTGTGTGAAATAATTGTCATTTTGTCCTATTGCTCCTAATTCAAAAGGCCTCAGCAAAGTTGATTAAAAAGGTAGAATCCTCTTATTTTATTTAGAAGGTCTAAATGAAAGAAAGGGCCCTTTAAAGTCAAAGTTTATTATGATATTTACAGTAAAAAGAACAGACTTCTTAAGGAGGGAATGCACATTTGTGTGTGTGTGTGTGTGTGTTAGACCAGAAAAGGACTGTGAGGAATTACATATTTGGTTTTGTAGTTCTAGAGAATGATTACAAATTTGCACTAGCTTTAGTTCAGGTGGCAAACTATACGTTTAGTAAAGTCTGGACAGAGTCTCATACATGTTTCCATGCCCTCATATTGTCTGTATCTGTGTCTTTACTTGTTGTGACATGGCGGCCGTGGTTCAGCTCCTTTGATGTTTGATGCAAAAGAAAGAAGAAGAGAAAAAAATGCCACTGAGGAGACATGAATGTTTAAGAAGCACGGCTGTTCCCATGTTCTCTGGAATGACCCGCTGCCAAAGATCCACTCATCCTTTTTCGCTTTCTCTCTGTCTCTCTGTCCCACACACACACACACACACACACACACACACACACACACACACACACACACACACACACACATGGCAGGGCATATGACTGTCAGCGATGACAGATGTCCTGACAGTCTGGAAGTCTGGAGGCGTGGTTGTGGTTGTTGTCCTGCAGGGCTTTGACACACGATGTATCAGCATACATTACACACACATGTCACACTAATACTGCTCTATCTGCTCCCTGCCTTTTGTTTGCAACCATCAAAAAAAAAAAAAGAAGAGACACATTCATTTTTAATTTTTTTAGCACTTTGACTAGCATTTCCATCAGGAGGGTGTTATATTCTTGATCTGCTCTGTTCAGGCCTTTACTGTTGCTCAGGGTCAAGTGCAATAAGAAATATATACGTAGGCCATAATACCATAATGCCTGTACATTCACTTCTGTGCATTTCTATTCAACTTACTCAGTGCATCACAGGAACAAATGAGTAATCCGTGATGAGAAAATTACTCGCAGACACACTAAATTAGATTTTTAATAAATTATAAATTGAACAAGGAATCAATTAACAAGATGTTATGTATTTCGAAGTGAACTCCTTTACCATCAATGGAATGCCTCGAACAAAATCAGCTTACTGTCTCAACTGCCTGGAAAAGGAAGCAATGGAGGGTTTATTTAGTCTGATTTCTTCAGTATTAAAATCACTTTTTTTGCCAGTGATTCATGCAATTTGTTGGAATTCAGGTTGAGTATAATTTCTTTAATTCCAATATTTTTGGACATTTTCTGTTCGTTTGTATGGTTTGAAATATTATATGCATGCATTTGGTTCTGGCTTTTATGAGTTTGTGTATTTTAAGTATGGCTTTATGGAAAATCTGCATTTTTTTAATGCGCCTTTTTTTTTTTTTTTACAACATCTTAGGATGTTAATTCCTCCTATATGTTCATCAGGACACACTTTTCTAACCCTTTCCAGTCTGTTCCACTGTGAGCTGGAGTTACACAGATGCAGTTCGGCTGTTGACCACTAGGTCGCACTAGAACACCATGGAAAAAGAGAGGTGAAGGCCAAGAACATGGAGACCCGAGTTCAGCACTGAGTTGATAGTTTGGAATAGTTTGACCTGAACCTTTAGATGTGAGTTATGGATCCTAGGGACTACTCAAAGGAAATTCTGCAGAAAATATCATATATAAATATATATATTTATATATATATATATAAATATAAAATTATCAAACAATAAAATATATATATATATATATATATATATATATATATATATATATAATATGCTTTTTTCACAGCAGACCGTTTGACACGTCACAGTAGGGAAACCCCAGGTGTAAATAATACAATGAACGATGGCTGACTTTGGCTCTTCAACCAGGCGTATACTTGAAGAGAACATCGTTCATGTAACTAGTAACTCCTCGTCAGAAGGCCTGCTGTGAAAAGGGCTGACTAGTAAACATTTACAGACTTCCTCCAATACGACAGAGGGAAACACCACAGAAAGGTTTGTATCCGTATTCTAACATTGACAGACTGTTGGGTGTTTTAAGAGGAAGGGAATATAAAATGACTAAGTCTCAAAAACAGCAGCGTGGCACCATTAGAGACAAGACTTGTATTCACACTAATGCCTCAAACTCCTTAATAGAGCATTAACTAGAACTGTTGCTTCCACATCCAATTCCTTCTCAAAATCTAACAGATGGAAGCTGCATAGGTTGATACTCACTAAATGGAGAATATAGGGCTGTAGTAGTCCTGCAGTAGCTCATGTGGATGTGTGGGTTCACGGGGACAGTCAGGACGGCAGCTGAGGAGAAAAAGGCCCTGAATGTTCCTGGGACTGAATGGGATCAGGACAGAGGAAGAAGAGGTTTTAGCAGCGAAGCAGGGGAGGAGGAGAGTTACAGCTTCAGAGGAGAGAGACTGGAGAGACGGGGCTTAGAAGTTGGCAGAGTTTGGTATTCGTGACCGTGGGGCTCAGTCGACAGGAGCTATAGTCCCTCTGAGACCTCCGCCTGTTTAATTCACTTCTATACAAATGGCAGAATTCGTTGCATGCATCTCCGAGTTGAAGATGTACATTTTCTAGACCCAGTGTGTTCTGGATGTTAAAGCTTATACTTCCACGTGAGAAGATCTGCGCCGAACTGAAACCCATATTTAATTAAATCCATCACAAATATTGCACATGAAGGCTGAATAGGAGAAGAATTGCACTCTTAATGTAATAGCCTGTGTGAATAATGCATCGGCCGCCCCGTCACATTATGCATGGCTGATGTCAAACTTATGATTCATTCTTGTCCATTTGTCAATTTACAGAAACTCGGTTACAGGCAATGCATCGATTTCATCTTCCAGCTGGTTTTGATCAAGCTGCTTATTATTCTGATGCCGGGTCAGCGGGGACGTCTTTCACAGGGATTACATGTTTATCATCCAGTAATGACAAACAATAGTGTGATTAAGTTACTTTCTCTGAGTGGTATGTTTGCATATGTGTAGCCCTCTGTGTGTGTGTGTGTGTGTGTGTGTGTGTGTGTGTGTGTGTGTGTGTGTGTGTGTGTGTGTGTGTGTGTGTGTGTGTGTGTGTGTGTGTGTGTAAGTGTAGACAGTATATGTTCATGCTTATTTGTTGTTGCGCGTACCCTCCAGTGAGATGCAGCAACCATCAAAGAGCCAATTTGGAGAGCTGCTTTGCTTCACACACATCACTCTGTTACATCTCCACTCACAGCGATACATGAGTTTGATTATATATGAGGCTGATTCTTCCACATCAGCCACCGATTGAAGTTCTCCTCTCAGCAGCCGAGACTAAAGTGTGATTAGAACATGTCATTTTAGAAGAAAAATGCAAAATAGGAGCTGCCTATATGTATATCATTCTGTAGCCTAGCAACTGCCAGACATAAATTGTAAAAACTGAACTCAACATTTCCTTCGTATATCCCAAAAAAGTGAATGTTGGACTTTTCAACATTTCAGTCAACCTCCTGGTGGTGGGGATAGGAGTGGACATTTTCTCCAATGTGGCTTCTTGAAGCTCTTCGAGACCTGCAGCCGGCAAACCACGAGGTCGGGAGCAATAAGTGTTATCAAGATAAATCTGTTCGCTTTTGATAACCTTTTTAACCCCAGTTAAGCCCCAGCCATTTTTCTCAACATTTTTGAATGCTTTGTATACCGATACTAAATACAGAATATCTCCTCAACCAAAAGGGCTATTTGAATAATTTCAAAAGGTATAATATACAGAAAACTCGTGTGAGACTAGTTAAGAGGTTCTTATAGCATTATACGTGTTACTTGTTTATTGGTTGATGATAGAACACAGGAAAGAATAATGAAACATTTTGAAAAATAAATAAATTCCACAATGTATTTCCTCTTTTTAATTATGCATATCATGGCTTTTTTCTACTATAAAATAGCACTGTGTGTTACCAGTATCTCTGCAAAGTTCTACGTTGATTAAGTTAAGTTCACTATTTGTAGTAATTCATTTAGTGCACATTTGCTGAGAGCAAAAATACCCTAACTTTCTTCCTGGTGCTTGAACGCCTCTGGTCCCATAGAGGGGTCCTGCTCAAGCAGATGCACCAATACATACCAAGCAAGTATCGCTTCATCCATAAGTAAGTCATATTTCAGTTTTTTGGCTGGAATTTGGTTGATATGTTGCTGAGGCTTTGTCTGACAGGGGTTTTGGCGGATTCTTTAGGTCGTACGCTTTCCAGAAAGGTGCATCATTCATGTGTGGCATCAAGCTAGGGATATGAAAATTGATATTTCCATAACTTGGGGAGCTCTCTCGAGTCACTTTCGAGTCCTCTCGAGTCATATTTATGGTTTATGTTAATATTTATGGTTGAATTGTGTTTTTGCTATGTCAGTGGCTCTGGTATCGATTCATGGGAGTACTAGGACTTGGAGAGTGAGGAAGACCTCCTGATGAAGAATTCAGCACGCTGCGGCTCATTTAAGAGATGATTGGATGAAGGTGCTTCATTTGCTTTGGTCCCCGATGTTGTTTCTGTAACGTTGGATTGGAGCACTATCGTTCAGTGTATTAAAAGATACCTGCAGGTGGTTGCACTCAGCACAGTGTTGCTCTTGTGCAATAATGCATTGCTGTAATAACTCAAACCTGTTATTCACCATCTTGCCATCATGCTTTATTTTTGCCATTTGGAAATGCATTATCAATGGTGCAGATTTGTCCCAGCGTCGTAAAACATTGACTGCATGTTTGTGTGTATGTGTGTGTGTTTGTTTGTGAGATAACACCATCTGTCAAAAACCAGCCCAGGCAATAACAGCAAGACTGGGAATTCATTGGCATTCTGCACCCGTGTCACCTCCTCCCTTTATATCCGTGTCTCTACAGCTATTACTTCTCCACCCGGGGCTCCACTTGCATTGATTCAGACTGACAAACCGGTGCAGGCATCACTGTAAATGCATCCTGTCTGATTATGTATTGTGGTGTTGTGCCGCGAACGTGACCTCCTTTTAAATGACGAGAATAATCAAGAGTAAACAGAACCTACAGAGCCCGGATGGAGACGCCAGCAGGCAGCTGCTGCTCTCTCTCTGTTTTATCATTACACTTTCTTTTATTTTTTTTAGAAGCAGAAAACCTGACAGAAGTCGCTCAAACTGGAAGAAAACACACAGACGCCAGCGCACACAAAGGAAGCGTTTGAACTTTTCTGCAGGTATAGTCTTTTTTTACAACATTAAAGAGGAACTCTGACTTTTTCTAATTCGAACACTGTGAACTCATATGGATAATTCACACTCGCTAGCTTTGATCTGTACTGCCTCTTTTTAGTCTCTGCTTGCTCTTTTGCCACCTTCTGTATGTTTACACATTGTGTGTGTGTGTGTGTGTGTGTGTATTGACAGCACATCATAAAACCAGAGTAAATAGTAGAACACATAGCAACTGTCTTTATTGAACACCATTAGAAGGTAGGGATTTAACATATATATAGTTGAAAGCATACAAGAAAAGTAATTTAAATATTTATATATATCTTTACAAATGTTCATGGGCAACTCAGAGAGCTTGTGTCGGCTAAACTTGCGATCTGGGGAGTGTACAAAGATAGACATGCACAGGGATGAGTAACGACGGCAACCGCAAAGTCACCTTTTACAAAATGGCTGAGGTGGACCCTTTCTCTCGCTCTCTCTCGCTCTCCCTTCCACACTAAGACACAGTCGCATACACACACACACTCACACACATTCGCAGACCACAGCCCAGGCAGCGGTGTCCGTCTCACATCCAGAAACAGTGTCTAAACACACTGGTTGTTATGGCACTGATTGTACGCTGTAAATATTAAAATATGTCTGCTCGGGGGGGTTTCAGTGCTCTCACAGGAACAGGTGTGTGTGTGTGTGTGTGTGTGTGTGTGTGTGTGTGTGTGTGTGTGTGTGTGTGTGTGTGTGTGTGTGTGTATATAAGGGTATCAGGGTCTTTTTTCTTATTCGTTCTATTGAAGAAATTTGGAAACTGAAATAATTGAAATCCAGTCGAGTGAGAATTTAAACAAAGCTTGAACTTTGGGTGGCAATGACGTCATCATTTCTTGTTTAAAAGGTTCAATGAACATTCAGAGGACAAACAAGTGTTTCATATTTGTTTCAGAAAATTCATCCCTGAATTATCTGGATTGAGCTCAAATTGCCCAAAGCCCTTGGAATGGGTGTGTGTGTGTGTGTGTGTGTGTGTGTGTGTGTGTGTGTGTGTGTGTGTGTGTGTGTGTTACGTTTTATCGGCAGATACCACACCTGTCCTGGAAAACTGTGATGTCAGTGTGTCCATGTTTATTTCCTGTCTTCAGAATGAATAAATAAACGAATAAAAGTCTTGGACGAGTCACAGCCGTCTCCATGGCGAGGCTTCTCCTTGTCATGACACATACACACACACTCACACACACACACACACACACACACACACACCTACACAGGATGTGTTCACTCAAACATCAGGACGTCTTGTTTGGGACGTTTCAGGTTAGAGTTAAATTTCAACATAAGATAAATAAATAACAATACATGTGAATTGTCCCAAAGAACAGTAATGCCTGGGAGTTCACAATCCTTTCTGAGAGTCTACACACACACACACACACACACACACACACACACACAGAGAGACACACACACACACACACACACACTCCAAAATGCAGCGCTCCAAGGCACGGGGACCGGGTGGGAGTGGGCTACTCAGTCTTTTCTGTTTTCCCGTCTTTGCTCTGGGGCTCGGCTGTTTTCCGGAGCTGCGACTTTTCTGAGCTGCTGTTGATCTGTTGGTCGGTGGGTCCGCTCGTTTTGCCGCTCGAGGTTTTGTCCAGGTAGTTGAGCATCTCACTCAGCACCGTCTGGAAGGTGCTGAGAGCTGCGCAGACCGCCGGCGTGCCGAATCCGTGAGTGATCAGACTGTTGGGGAGGGGAGGCAGAAGCAGCCGTCAGCACAATGACAAACCTTTGTTTCATTCAAAAGAAGGACGACATCAGTTTTGGTTTGAAAGGCAGGCTGGTTTATGAAGTAGAGCAGTTGTCTTTGTCTCTCCTCGACTTGTTCCCTTTCCTCTCGCTGCATCGTGGAGCTTCTAATCCTCCTGAACGAGTCTAGAGCAGGATGTGAATGTCCTCTCACGCTCTGAATGATGTTTCCACCTCTCTTTCAATGACAGGGACACACTCAATACTGCAACTGTTTCAGCAAATTCTACTCAGAGTATATTGTCAGTCACATTGATGAGTTGATTGACAGAAAGACAACTGACAACTATTTCCATAATCAATATTTCATTAAATATTTTTTTTTTAACAGCTGAATGTTCTCTCGTTGAACCTTCTCAGTTGTATTTGCTGCTTTTCTTTGTTTATAGTGATAGTAAACTGAATATTTTTGGTGTTCATGGGACAAAACAAGACATATGAAGAATTCTCCTTGGGCTTTTAGATATTTTTCCATATAATAATCCTTTGTTGCAGCCCTAATGCAGATGATATCATACACGGCTTCAAAACATACAGTAGCTGTGTTTGTCCACTGTGGGTATTTATCGCAATCACAATCAAACTATATTTTAATTTATAATGCACCCTACCAAACCTATTTATTTTTTCAGTTTGCACTATAAACAAAGTTAACCCCACAATCCCCAAAATGGCACACATACGACACATGCCATTAACCAAAGACAGTACAAAATGTGAAAGCACCACAAGACTGCTGATTAACAACGGAGGATATATGAGGAAAGAAAAAGATAAATAGCCATACAATTGGTTTTCCAGCATGATACTGGTGTGTCCTCCTTGCAGAGCTAAATGTCAGCTCATCTCTCAGCTGCCAGAAGGATGCTCTTCAATCTGTCATAACTGTGTTTCTACAACGTCTTACTTTTCTGCCCAGCGCCCTACACTACATCTCCCTTTGGAGGTTTGGTTTAAACTGTGTATATTCTGCGACGGATGACCCATAGTTGTGACATTTCTGCTAACAAGCCGCCGTTCCCCTCCTCCTCTGTAATTTGTGCCAAATAACAAACTGCACAGCTGCATGTTTTTTGAAAATGGCAAAGCGGTCAGAGCCAAAACGGAGGGAAGCCGGGCTCAGTTAGAAACGGTTTGCACTCAGTGTTGGCTCCATTAGCTCAAAATAAAAGCCCATTGCTGCTGTGTAAGCATGTGTGTGTGCGTTACCTGAAGTGTGTGAGGTGTCTCTGGATGTCCAGTTCCAGGATGGGGGTCGGTCTGGAGGAGCCCAGAGGAGAGCGGTCTTGGCTCAATAAGTCCTGGAACTCCTTACAGATTTGCCTGATGGACAGACGGAGGGAGGGAATGAGGGTTTACCATCTGTCTCCAACACAAACGTAACAATTTGTCTTTTTTGTTTTCTCCTTGCACCCATCCTCATCATTTTGGATCGACCCGCACATAAATCCCTCCCAGGAAACAGTTGAAGGAACACTACATGCAGGAGCGAGACAAGTTCGATGTCAATCCAAAAGCGAGCAAAACACTTGATACACAACACGATAACAACAATTCTGCAAGCGTGGAGTCAGAGTTGGTTTACAGCATTGTTCCAGGCTGTCTCTTTGACTTTTTATTCAGCACTGGGATGATTTCATCGGGAAAATAGGATCAAACTTAGCTGGAAAAGAGTGAGACTTTTCCCCCCTGAGCACATCCAGTACTCAATGTGCAGTCATGCTCATAATGCCATACTGTAAATGCTGCTCTAACATAAAAAACACAAGTACAATTGTGATTACAATATCTTGAAATACAGTAGATATATGCAGCTCTATGCATGTGAGATTGTCGTCACTTTCTCCCTACAGTGCATGACGGTTATTTTTTCATATACTCTCCCTTCTTGTGAACCAAACCTTCTCTCAAACCTTTATTACATTTTCTCCATTGTCTGGCTCTCTCATAGCCAATGAAACCATGAGTTTTCTCTATGTTTAACATGTTGGTTCAAGCTCTTTTCAATCACTGTTTTCCCTCAAGATAGATGGTTAGCATAGGAAAATAAGGTGTGAAGTGAAAGAAATATCTTGGTTCTATTGACCCTATTGCAACTCCCGAATTGCTTTAACCTTTTTAAAAGACATCAAGAGAATTTCCCAATAAAACAACAATTTAAGCTGTGAACGGTTTCAGTGCGTCTGTGCTGTTTTACCCGTCCGTGTATGAATGCAGACTCACTTTGTAGCCAGGACCATTTTCTTGCGCGCGCTGGTTTCTTTCGGCTCACTGTGCTGCCTCGCCAAATGTTCCCCCACCGCCTTACTGGGGAACTCTGTCTCGCAGGTGTAGCCAAAGTCCCTCGCCAGGTGGAGCGCCTCACCTGAGCACGAAACCACAGGGGAAAGACATGATGAAACAAGCGCTCCGAGGATTAAGTATGCAAACTGGAATACATCTGAAGGTATAAGCAAGACATTGTGTAGATATAACGGTCTCTTACCTTCCACCAGGGAGGTGAGCAGTGTGACGTTGGCAGCTTTCCTCCGTCCTGCCGGCAGGTTGAGGCCCAGACGGTCTAATTTCTCACGAAGACACCGGCCTCCGTTCTTAGACTTCGCTCTGTGGAAAAGTTAAAAAACTTTTTAAGTCACATATTCCAAAACATCATAAAATGTCATTTTACAAAATGTCATCATTCATCACGCAATATGTATATATATATATATATTTTTTAATTGAACCAAAATACAAATAAAACCACCTGGCCTCCTTATTCTACAAAACAGTGTGTGTTTAATTAAGTCTTGAAAGTACGGATGGAAGAATATAGATTTGCTTTGATTTGACAAAGGCGTAAAATTAAGCATAAAATCAAAGGGTATAAAATTAAAACATGTCAACTCGTAATATATTAAATATGCTTTCTTGACGCATGGATATGGTTGCATGTCCCCCTGAGTTTCGTCTGTCATTGTTTGAGCATTTGTCTCTTTCTGTTTTGGAAAGCAGAGGAACAATGGTCCCTGTCATTTCTTCTTCTTTTTATGTGAAAATTTAAAATCACGTGCGATTACTTTCTGTCCAATTAAACATCCCAAAAGATCCTTTTGGGAAGTTTTTGATTGAAATTACTGAGGGTTTTCTATTATTCTGTAAAAAAAACAAAACAATTTCACTTGACATAAACTTCTGAACATTGAGCCTGATTTTGGCTTCGATACACACATGTGGAGTCGCACTTCATGTTCTCATCTGTGAGAATAATATCCACATATGATTTATTCTACTCCAGATGAGGATCACCACCTCTATTTGCACATGTTTTTTGTTGATGCCTTATCTTCTAGGACTGGCCATATTCTCTCTGCTCTTCCTCCCTTCTCTGTCTCTCCGCCTCATCAATAATACAGCGCTGGCAACTCTAGCTTTCCTCTGGTTCCTCTGATCCTGGCATGCTTTGGCCCGGGTCTCGCCTCCCTCTGGCTCCCTGGGCATGGCGGCGCGTGCAGCCCCGGCCCTCGTTCGCCTACAATAGTCTTTGTGGGCGCTGCTGTATATCCTCCGTTTCATCTGAAGGCTACAAAGACTCAGGCAGTGCGCTCCGATGTTCAGCGGCCAGATTTACGCTTTAGAAAACCGTGTTCTCACTTTCAAAATCCATCTCCGTCACACTCTTCACTTCAATTTGATACGGGATATACAGGGAACAATTTTGATCATCTAATACAGGGATTCCCAAAGTGTGGTGCACGCACCCCTGGGGGTGCGCGAGCTGCCTCTAGGGAAAAATGTAATGGTGGTCTAATGGTGTAATAATTAATATTAAACATATTTTTTTTTAAATTAAGTAGGATTTTTTAATTATAAAAATTCCCTTTGTAAGATTTAAATTTAAAATTAAAAACGTACAATTTAATAAATAGATGCACTTCCGGTCCGGCCTCCAGACTGTCTTTTACGTACACACTAGCTAGCCTAGTTTGTGCACCTAACGTCATTTCATTCATTCAGCAACATCCATGAAAATATGTTAAACTGGCTGAAATCGGGGAAGCTATCAGGTGGGACATCTGAAGCTATCAGTGATAAAAGAGGAGAGGGACAGAGAGAGAGTGAGGAACCGGAGGCGAGAGAAACGGAGAGGTGCGTTGGGGAGAGACCGGGAGAAGAAATCGACCGGGAGTCGGAGAAAGAGGAGACGGAGGAGACCGAGAAGGAGGAAGGGATATCACAGACAAACCGGGAGCACAGAGGCCCATCGCGGAGTCAAGGTGAAAAAAGAGGAAACGAGAGTGAGCATCAGACTGGGAAAAAAAAGAGGAAATATGATGACAATTATCTGGGTCTGGGCTTCACTTGGATTGGCAATGCAGATTGCCCGAAGCCACAGTGCGTGTTGTGCAGTGAGGTTCTGGCTAACAGCTGTCTGAAGCCTCTTATTTGCGCCTCCACCTGAACACCAAGCATGCCAGTGCAAGTCAGAAGCCCCTTACATTTTTTAGATCAAAATTGGAAGAGTTACAAAACAGCCAAAAACAATTGCAGTCTCATTCACGTGAGTCTCTCACTTTCTCCCCCTCCCTCTCCCTCTCTATCTCTCTTGCTGCAGGCTGAGCCACCTGCACTGCATGTGAAAATCCTCATATGGACTCCTCCTTTTTTATTTATATCTGTTTCTGAGCCTATGCATGTGCCACTCTTTGTTCTTTACGTGGCTTACTGTGTTTAAGTAAATAAATGTGAAATGCAATCTGCCTCTGAGCCTGTGTGTGTGTCCTCGCCATCCTTATTGCTCTTTAAATGTGACGCCTTGTGTAACTGAAATTTATACAGCGGACTAAATCTTGTAACAAACGCCACGCGCGAGCAAACAGTTCTCGCATTGGTCCGATTTTATGCGGCTATAAATAGGCTCTGTTGCGTTTTTTTTTTTAAGGTGTGGAGGATTGGGGGTGCGTGAACCCGGTCGGGATGTAGAAGGGGGTGCGTGGCCTAAAATGTTTGGGAACGGCTGATCTAATACAATCCTAAAGAACAGCCCACAGCGTGAGTTGTTGATTTATGGAGGCTAGATATGGTGTTGTTGCTTTGTTATACCGCTCTTTCACTACTATCCTTACACACTTGTATACAACCCGGCAGCTGCACGATGGACACTTGGAGGTTTTGTGACCTATGTGGCTCAAATAGTTTTTCCCCAAAAAACAATCAGGATAAAAAGACTAGGAATCAGTGCACTCTCTTGAATCCTCATAGTTACATTTACATCCATTAAAGAACCCTCGTCCTTTACCGTGTGTGCGTGTGTGTTTGTGTGTGTGTGCGTGTGTGTGCGTTTGTACTGACCTGCGCAGTATGCCGCCCAGTAGGGAGGCGTTGAGGCACTCTGGTGGGGACAGTCTTCTTTTCACCTCGGCGATGGTGACTTTGTACTTGGAGGTGGAGCTGAGCAGCGACAGGCGGCCCGGTACCGAGCAGAAGAGGTCTGTGGGATTCACCACACACGTCCCGCCTGCACACAAACACAACACACCTGTTACCACGATGCCCACCACTCAAGGAACAGCTAGACCAAAAATAATTTAAATGGCCTTTGTCGTGTGCTCCCCATCAGTTGAGACTCTGGTTGTATCATTGTATTAATTTACCAAACTTGATATTTTCTACATTGAGTGCCTTCAATTTGTCTCGCTCAGTCCACATTGTCAGTTAAAGATGAAGTGTATTCTGATCTTCCTCGCTGTCCTATAAAAAACACACATCCCTAAATGTCACCTTCTCTTGAAATAAGAGAAATATCCCTGCATCCCCCCCACCCACCCCACCTCCCTTTCTTTCTTTTTTACCAAATATTTTTTAAGCAAAGTGTTTCAACAGTAAATAACCAACTCCCGGTCACAGCGGTTTGCTTTGGTGATTGGCATACATGGAGCTGTGCTGTGAGCACAACTGTCTGTGTGTCATTTTAACAAACAAACACTACTGTGTTTCAAGTCATATAGGAGTGAATGCATAATTGGCAAAGTATTTCTCTAATGATGCTGTGTGTCAACAGACGAACCAACATGACGCGGGAACAATGCAGCACAACAGTGGAACCGTGAAACAAAGAACTGTGGAGGAATCCTGCAGATTTCAAACCTTTTGCTACTTTAGTTTGGTAAACACCTTTTATAGATTAATGGGGAATTGTACTTTGTATCTATTGTACATCCGTGTGCTACTGCAGGGTCTAATGATCGCTCAAAAAGATGCTGACCCACCGCTTGGCACAATTTACAGTGTACTGATAATTGTTCGTTTTAACACTGCACTGATTATAATACAACACACGTTTGTGGTATTTTGGGAAAGCCCCTGCGTGGACACAAGCTTGCATATTGCAGGGAAATTGTCCAGGCAGGTTTATCATTGGATATTCAGTAGTAGTCCATTGCATTATGCCACAAACACCTGCTATGCTTATTTAGTAATAATGATAACAATAATAAAAATAATAATAACAGTGGTTATACTCTAAAGATTTACAGTTGAACAATTTGATTAGATGCTGATCAGTAAAGTGTCAACCAAACAGATATCCTCAAGTGGAGTAAAGATAACCAATATTAACAACACTAACAATAATGATAATCATCAGCCTCATGACAGTTTTTAGTGCACAATAAAAAAATATTTAGACCTTGAAAAGCCTTTACTCATAGAAAATACATGCACATTTTATTTTATTATGGGTCAGGGACTGACTTTCCATGTGTCGTATAATATCAACATTATTTAGAAAACTTCCCATTGTTTTTATATTTACTACCTTCCTTTCGTCACATGCAATCACACTGCCTCCAAACCTTCACACAAATTAAGGATGCGGCCTATTTTGATCATTCACTTCAACAAAATGTCACCTTTTCATGAGCTTAGAAAACATCCTCCAGCTTTGTGACGTTACATTTTCCCTATAATCCAACAGATTAGTAATGGAGTATGTATTTTAAAAATCATTCTTTTAACCCACGAAAGAGCAAATAATATTTTTGTTTATCTGAAACGATTAGAAAAAATAGAAGACACGTTGTTCACTGTACGTTTGGCTGGTACATCATTCTTCACCGTGCAGCTAACATAATATATGTTTAAATATTATTATTTAAATCAATATTAAACCAGAAACGATTGTGTATCTCCAATCACCACTGGTGGGATCAACGTGTTTCGTTCAGCAGTCTCCTTTGCACTAGTTAAATATGACATGTTTCACTATGTACATATATTTATATTCCAGCTCAATATTTGTCTGTATGGACGAAAAGTCTGCTGTACTCTTCCATGAACATTTCCATAATCACCTTCCACCAGGCTGATTTCATTGTGTTCCCCTGGTTGTGTGCGTTGTGATAGTGAGGGCTCCTTCACATTATTAATTGCATCTGAATCAGTGTTGCTGCATCCTCCTGGAATATATCGACTGCTCTGAGCAGGCCTTTCACAACTTTCACTTGAACGTCCCGAGCAGCTGAAACGCAAGGTTTCTGTCTGATGTACTGTAGGCTATATTCTATTATTCATCTGGCTCATTATCAAATCTAACAGCAGGGCGTGTCGCTTTGTTATTAGGTCGTGCTGCTGGATATGATGGAGTGAAGAAAAGGATGCCATTTAGGCCGAGTAGAACAACGCTGCAGGCCAAGATTTCCCCGCACACACGCCAATCTTTTCAGGGCAATGTGGACAGTTTGGCCACCGACCATAAGCCTTAAAAATATGAGCAACCGTAGCCTATATTTTTTTTGCCTCTCCGAATCTATTATTCACAGTCAGCAGAAATGTGCTAGTTCCCTATCATTCCCATCCATCTGGCCGCAGGAAGGCACTTAGACCTGCAGCTTCAAAAACATGTCAAGCCAGCTTCAGCACCGCGGACAGCGGCTTCCCACCTTTCATTTTCAGCACCTGGACAGCGGCTCGTGCCCACAAGCACAACTGTGACATCATAATGGTAACACAAGCCTGTTGTATATCCCAGGCTACTCCGGCGGGCAGCACTTTGTACGAGGCAGTATGGGACTTCGTATTTCACTCCGGCTGTCAAACATGGACGATTGCAGGTCGAGGGAATCCATTGATGCTATATTGGTTAAGGAACTCCTGTGTGTGTGTGTGCGTGTGCGCGCGTGTATGTGTGTGAAGTCCGGCTCGTCTGCGTCTGCATGTGACACAAACACTGCAGGCCTGTCTGTCAGACTCACGCGCTCTGACAGGGAGCGCGCGTCTCTGAAAGCCGCGGGTTCACATCATATTAATTCCCCTAAAAATGTTTTGATTCAAAGTAGTTTGTATTTTATGTTGCCAAGGGCAATCGAAAAGAGCTATTGCCGGTAGTGCAGTCAGTGGAGCGCGCGGGCCCAGAGGCGATAACGGTATTTAAGCAACGGAGAGTAGCCTCGGGCTGCGGCGCGAGCGGCGGGCGGGATCACACGCGGAATCAAGCGCCTTTTACGAGTTTGCCACGGAAATTAAAGAAAAAGAGACACGGGCCAAATGTCATTCTCCTCATATTTTAACAACAATGTTTAGAGCTCAAATAAAACAAAAAAAGCCCGCCAATGTCTCGACAGAAAGAGAGCGGGGCGCGCGCACGCGGGGCTACAGTGGAGCGGGGGCGCGCGCCTGACGGATCAGCTTGATCTAGGGGAGCGCGCGCTGCATGTTGGAGATGAACATGGAAGAGGGATCGCAGGGTGATTAAAAACACAGACGACTCCTCCTAAGTAGGATCCGCGTTTCTTGAGTGATTTTCTTTTGAAAAAGGTTGTGTGAATATTCATGCCGCCAAAGCCGCAGTCAGAAAGAACAACATTAATATGATCTCGGCTGAATCCGGGGCCCCGCTCGGCATTAGCATATCAAAGCGTCCGCCCGAGGCGAGAGAAGCTATCGATACGGGAGCGGGAGGTAAAGCAAAGATTATTGGTTGTGATGGTTGCAGCGGCTGAGCTCAGGGCCAAATACGGCGCACCATTAACCGAAAGTGATAGCGAAGGGATTCCCGCGTCAATCCGAGAGAAAAGCCCCAACACCTAGGCAGAGCTGATGAAAAATTAAACCCGAGACGCAGCCTTCCTGTCTGTATGGAAAACTAGTCAAAAAATAAATAAAAAAAACAGGCTTTGATGGACCTGTAAAGCAGATCCACAGCGTGCGTAAAAAAAACCCAGAAAGTGGCTGATCAAATGTTGATGCAGCCGAGATACCACTTCCGCATTTGACCCCTGCACAGTGAAACCTTATATAATATATATCTATATATCTATTCATGCTACTGCCTCTGATTAAACATGCAGGTACATACAAAGAACAGAGTCACTGCACCAGAGAGAGATAGGATTGTTCCTGGCGTACATTACAGCCCACAGATAAACACAAGACAAAACAATAAAAGGAAATAGAATTTGCCTCGAAGCTTTACAATGCGTGGTAACACTGCGCAGCCTCGTGAACATTAAGTCATTCTCCAAAAAATAACGAGGTTTTATGTGAGCATATCAAACTGAATTGGATTTATTTATTCATTGACAATAGGCATTACAGAGAATTTGTGATTAAATTGTTCAATTAAGTATTTTTTTCTGCAGTCTGTAATATTGTGCATTTATAGATGCTACTAAAAAATAATGTTTGCAGCATATATTTTCCTTAAATCAGTCTTTATATGTGTTCATTACAGGGGAGAGATAAGGATCAGGATAGCAATGTTGGGAATATGAATTTATGATCTTAAAATAAGCATGAATATTATATTAAAACGGCGTGTTTATTTAATGAAAACAAATGCGAGCCGTCAGTCTTCACTGTTAAAACGTAGCCCACAGGTTTGACTTCAAACACAAGTCTGTTGCAACGCATGCTATTTAAAATATACACCTGAAAGGTCTATACACCAAACAAATCGGTGCCATATTAATTCATGACTTTATTGACGTTTTAATTTCCTGGAAAGAAACAAACTCGCAAAGACCCTGTTTAGTGTGACTGGTAGAAGAAAAGAAGAAAACCCCCAGTATAGGTGTTGAGTGACAGTCCATTTCACAGTGGAAACGGGGAGCCCCGTCTGTGCGCGTGAACACCGTGTTAGTGTTTAAATAGGCGACGAGCCGGGGCCGCCATGCTGTAACATGTTGACAGCAGACAAGAGAGCAGCGTTCCGCCTGTTTGTCTGTCTGCTCCCTGTCTTGTCGTGTCGAGCATCACGGCCTCCGGTGCAACACACACACACACACACACACACACACACACACACACACACACACACACACACACACACACACACACACACACACACACAGAGAGAGAGAGAGAGGCAGAGAGACAGAGAGAATGAACGGGACCTTACCTCTCCGGATGACGCCCCCTTGGCCGTTCAGCACGAGCCCACACTGCGCTTCCACGGAGCCCTGCGGAGACACGCGCTCATTAGCACGAGCAGGCAGGTGAAACCGCTTCACCTGGATGTCTATCTGCTGCAGCGCAGTTTACACAACTGTCAGGAACACCTGGGATTAATGACGCTTCTATCTTTTTCTTCTTCTTTTTTTTTTCGTTCCCTGGGAGCTGTGATGCTTTCTGGGCAACCATTTACCATCACACAGAAACACTAAACATTAGAAATGAAACTATAAGACCATAACAATGCAATGCAAAAACAACCCCTGTATTTAAACGTACGTGTTATGGCAATATTTCCCAATATGTCCTGTACAATTCTATAGATCAGTGGTCCACTTCAAACAGTCATTTTGACTTGTTATTATGATTAATTACCCAATGTGGTTTAACTTAAATTATTGTATAAGCCTTGAGGCAAAAGTAAACATTTTTGTGTACATTTTGTTGTATCATTGAGTACACCCATGTCATCTTATGACCCCTGAGGTGCATCTTGCGGACCCTTTGGGTCCCATAATGCAGGTCACCGTCATGTGTTTGCAATGAGAAGTTAAACAGTTCACTCATACAGCCTCTAAACAGTGGGCCCCCCTTTGAACACTAGTGGTGGAAGCCTTTTTGTTAGAAAGTGTACGTCACTTAGCGGGCTTTGAGTATAAAATTGAGGGCACATTAAAATACCGGATGCAGCTCACGGCTCAGCCAGAAACGAGCTTAATGTGAAAGGCTCGAGGCGATAAGCGAGGACAGCGCAGCTCGTCCAGACTCAGAGATGAGCTCAAGTGTCCAGAGTTTTAGTTGCAGCCACCAAACCAACCTGTTGGGGATCGCTCTGCATAGCGCGCACACACACACACACACACACACACACACACACACACACACACACACACACACACACACACACACACACACACACACACACACGAACGTGCACGCGCAGCCGATATGGGCCCTACATGTATGGAAACCTGTTACCCGCCGCCATTTTGGTCCAGATCAGACTCGCGTGCTATCAACAATGTCATCAAGAAAGGAGAACACGCGCTTTTTTATTCAGAAAACACTTAATCCCCCGTGCGAGCCTCGAGGCCTTGGCCCACGCAGAACCCCGATTAGAATAAACCGGGAGAAAGGAGCGTGTTAGTTCTTTCTTTAACCAGCTCCTGCTCCGTCTCTTTTCTTCTGTGCCGAAGCTAAAGTGATTATAAAATCAATATACAAAACGCAGAGGTCTTGCATGAATTAGCTTAGTGACGGGAGAAAGGTGCGGCAGCTGCTTTTGTTCAGCATGAAAATCTCTTTAGCGCGCTGAAAGATGCGACCGGGCTGCACGAGACCATAGGCGCATCTGTTCCGTTCATACATCCGCCGCGTGCGCGCTCAGGTTCACGAGCCGGCGCTTTCTTTTTCTCAATAAAAGGGTCAAACCTGATGGTCCTCTTTTCAAGTGCCAGCAGCTTAAGATACATATAGCATTTGCCAGGACAATGATCAGCTATGAGCCTTTACGTTTGAAAAATAAAATAAAATAGAATAGAATAAAATAAAAATAAATATAACTTACTATTACTATTAGCTTTACACTATGGTAATGCAACAACAAATAGTACGTTGGTATTTTTTTAATAACCGAATAAAAATAAATCAATGTCATAAAAATAGTATAAAAATGGTAATAGTAGTATAAAATAGTATAAAAAGTCAATGATGATAGAGATTATAAAAATACTAATACAAATCATGCAGTCACAAATTTAATTTCCTAAACTACAGCAATATTTAGAAACAGTTTACGTCACCTATTTATTTGTATTATTTTGTATTAATACACATCCTCAACCTCAGGCTATAGCTGCTGCCACACCCTACGAATTAAAACAAATTAATTTGAAAAGAAAACTAAATTACTGTCATATAATAATATTATATATATAATATATATATTATATATACTATATATATAATATATATACTATATATATAATATATATACTATATATATATACTATATATAGTATATATACACTATATATATAAAATATATAGTATATATATATACTATATATAATATATTAATACTATATATATTATATATAATATAATAATATGATAAATTGTTATTATTATGGATGCTATTTAGACATAGTGTAAACATGATACGTTCAGGAGCTGCTAGAAGTGTCGATAAAAGCGACGCCTTATGGAGCTGAAGTGGAGCGGGTTGGTAAACACTTAACGTGACTGCAATGATGCGTCGCTGTGTTTAAATTGTGTTTAACTAGAGACGTGTGTTAAGCAGCTCAGATATCGCTGCATAAGTAACAAAGTTGATTGACGTTAAGTCGGTAATTGGATAAACTACGGTGCTTTATGGCGCTCGAGCCGGGCATTGTGCCGCGAACCCCGATCCGTTAATCCGCCCTTTACCGGAGAATAGAGCAACCAGCGGCTTTTCTTTGCCTCAACAGACAGCCGGACACACACACACACTCACACACACACACTCTCTCTCTCGCACGCACGCACGCACACACACACACACACACACACACACACACACACACACACACACACACACACACACACACACACACAAGAGCCGTGCGAATCCGTTTTCATCTCGACCATTTCTTTACATCGAAAAGAATTATGTAAAATATGGGTCACGTGTGTTTCTGTGAAAATAAAAGGCGGCTTTCACAATAGGGTTTGTATAGACTGCCAGTCAATTAACCTTTAGAAAGCAGCCTGCTGCCTTTCAGGGGCCACGGAGCCGGGTGGACTTGACATTTACTCAGCTTGCTGTACAGTCACGTTTGGTTTGGCAACAAAATAATCTCGAGATGATATCAATATTATTTACTCCAAAGTAGGACAGGCTGAATGGCTGCATGGGGGATAACCGACAGGGCCAAGTGTGACGCAGCCCTGTCGGTGTCAGAGACAACAGACAGATGAAGCAGACAGGCAGACAGACAGACATCTGGCGCTGTCTTTCTGTTCAATATTTTTTGGAAATGCTCTGTTGCTGGTACAATAGGAGGGAGAAGGTGGGGGCTCAATAGTAGGGCAGTGGGACAGAGACACTATACGGGTCTGTATCGTATTATGTGCTCATATTCTATCTTAATAAACCCGGAAGTGAAGGAGCATGCACGTGGTGCAGTAAGGTGTTGGATAGGCGGTGTGAGAGTGATGGAGGACCGCCAGTACCTGCAGCTCGTCCGACCCGGAAGAAGGGAGCCCCAGCCCGGCGGCGGGCAGCAGCCTCTGGTCCGCGTGGTGCATGCCGACGCCGTAGGCCTGGGAGCCGTGTGACGTCATCAGCGACAGGTCATGGCGCCGGTACGCGTCGAGGCAGCCCAGCTCGCGCCGCTGCTGCTCGTCCAGGCACGAGGACTTGAGGGCCGAGCGCGCATTGTGCAAGTTGATGAAGTCGGCGGGCTCCCCGTGGTGGATCTGCTGGTAGTACTGGCCCGAGTGCAGCGAGTTGAGCCCGTAGGCCTCCGGGGCCACGGCCGGGTGGGAGTGCTGGAACTCGTAGTGGAAGGACTGGTGGTGGAGGGGCGTGTACTGGTGGTTGGCCGAGAAGTAGGGCGAGGCGAACTCCGTGCCCGCCGGCGCCGGGTAGGTGAGCGGGGAGGAGGACGAGTACGCGACCGAGGAGTTGGCCACGGACTCCAGGCAGCCGAGCTGCATGAGGCGGTAGCTGTTTGATCCGTCGTGACGTATCTACAAGATAATAAAAGAGACGGGGAGATATATGAGCCGCGTGTCATTTAGCATCAGCCGGTTTGTCCTCTTCTCTGCCTCCCAAAACACACTCCAAAAAACACACAACTCGCACATCTCAAAGAGCTTCTTTTTTTTTTTTTTCTTCTTCCCACTTTAAACCACCTGAAGGAGATGTCATTTCCACGCGCCCGGGAGGGGAACGAACGCACGGCAACAGGAGCCCTCGGTGTTTTTTTCTCCTTTTTTGTCTTCCCTCCCTCCCTTTGGCATGCCTGTCACTCTCCTTGCAGCGTTTTAAAAGGCGTGCTGTTATATATTATTATTATTACCGAACTGCTGGCAAATGTACTGTCCCGGCTCTCTCGCTCATTCTGGATGGGAGGTAAGCAGAGTGAGACACAGCGGAGTGTTCCGCCCTGAAATGTTCTAATCACACTGTTACACGAGCCTTGTTTGCTTCCACACACTAATAAAAAAAATGTTTTAAAAAAGCCCCGTTTTTTACCGGCAGCTGAGACTCATTTCTCCCACCATGCATATTCTATTTATTATTATCATCATCATCCATGCGATATAGTATATCCCAGTTAGAGACTTCTTGAGATATGCTGTCTCGAAATGCTCCCCTTAACTCTAAAACAAACAGTATATTTATTCTGCTTATAATTCAATAAATGAAAAGGATGTTGAAATAAAATCAGCCTACCTCTGCGTCGTGGACAAGTCCGGGGAAGGTCGCTGACATTGTGCTTTCTCCAAAAGTAACCCGCTTTTGTTTTGTGTGTTTTTTTTCTTTCGGTTTTACTCCGCTCTCTGGCCCGATCGAATGATAATAAAAATGCCTTAAAATCCTCAAAAAGCGAGAGAAATGTAGAAGTCCCCCCTCGCGCGCTCGGTCTGGGCAGAAAGCTGGCGGAACGCGAGCGTCTCCCCTCTGCACGGACGGGGCTGGCGCACGGATTTTGTACTTGCAGGGTATTTCTCGGCTGATGTCGTAGGTCCCTTGGTAATATAGAAGTTTTGAAAATTAAGCATCAGCACTGAGGAATGGGGAGGACAATAGACGGAGCGGAGCATCCCAGGAGACACGGAATAAATATTGTATCTTCGCCTTAATAAGGATCCAAGTGCTTCTTTCAACATTTTCTACGCTTTTTGTGGACATTTTCCCCTTTTTTGACCCGTTTGTATTTTCCACGAGGTCTTCTTTCTCCTTTTTCGTCGTGTTATTCTTTTATTTTGTATTCTTTTTTATTCACTCTGGCTGTGTCGTTTTTTTACCAAAAAAACTGTACGGATTTTCGACAGAAATGTAAGTTTGCTTTGAAATATTATAAAGATAATTCTGATGATTAATAAAACTGGATTTCCGTTTGATTCCAGAGCAATCTCGCGATTACTTCAGTCATCTTCAATGAGGCATTTCATTTGGAAACGGGATGTTTTCGATGCTTTCTGCATGCCTCATATGCATTTTCATTATCACTGCTTTTAAGGCATTTTTAATAGCGTGGTTTGCACGGATTTTATATTAACATATGTGCACATTTCTTTCAGGAGAGATTCAGTCGATGTAACCACAACGGCATCGATAAGATATTTTCATTCAGTGAATTTATTAATTAAAACAGTGTTTAATTAAAACAAAACACGTCAGTTATGTATTATTACAACTTAAACTTGATTATTTATATGTGCATGTGCTCAAGTAAATCGACAACGCTGCTTATTTTCCCCCAAATTTTGGTTATTTTTTACTAATACATGGAAAACTGATTTTGATGATTTATTTCTTCTTTTTCTGGGGGAGGGGGTTACATGAATGTTGTCTTTGTGAAGAACCGACAGGAGCACGAGACCTTGTCTATTTTTCATATGGGTATTGTAAGTGTGTGACCACAGGCGCGTGCGCGGTTGAATGGAAGAATGGAGGATGGCATTTATTATAGTTATTATTTTGTATTGCTATGTTTAGTGTTGTAGTTGTTGTCATTATTATTATTATTATTATTATATTTGGACATGGCAGATCGGAACTGGGACTATTATTTCGGTCAGTCGGTCATCCTCGTGGCCCGTCTCTCTCTCTCTTTCTCTCTCTCTCTCTCTCTCTCTCTCTCTCTCTCTCTCTCGCTCTCCTCGTGCTGTAACTCACCTGAGCACGCGCCCTCGGGGTGGTCCTGCCCAGCTGAACGGAGCCGTTGTGGTGTTGTAGAGGAAGATGATGGAGTTGTTTTGTGTGTTACTATTTACTATTTAAACTATTTATTTAAAAGCCTAATACGCTTTTAGGGACAATTCAATAATACAATCAGGTTGAAAAATCCTCTTCAACAGAAACAGGTTAATTATTTTGCAGATGTCAGGATAATAATAACACAGCATCACATAGTAACAGGTGTACAGAGCCACGCAGTGATATTATATGAATATACAGACAGCAGCCTATTGCTGCCTTGCCCTTAGGCCACCCGGGCAGCAGCATGAGATACACAACGTAAAAGCAGCAGCCCAAAGGTTGTGGTCACAGCCTGAAGAGGAGCAAAGGGAAATAGAAAGAGAGGGGAGGAAACTGAAGGAGGAGAGAGAAGAGACTTTGAGATTTCCTGTCATTCAAAACAAACCAAGCCAACACAGAGAGAAGGGAGAGAGGACGGGGGAGATAATCCCTAATCAGACTCGTTGTGTTGCTGCTCAGCTGTAACTGTAACCAAAGCGACTCCCTGATATTAGTGAAGTGCAGACTGTGACCGCGCTGACGCCGGGACGCCGGGATTGACTCTGCAATTTAATTAAGCAACTATTTCCCCTCCCATCTGTTACTGCATCTCTCTCAGTCCTCATCGGTTACAGTGATGGCACATACTAACGACACACTTGTCAATATGTGCAAACACAAATGTGATTGTAATATATTAGAAAGTGTGGATATATGTTATTTTAATAGTAGATCTTATTGATTTCTTTGTCATGTGGCTGGAAATACATTTTCCTCCTCATCACAGCGCTAATAAATCCTCCCAAGCAAGCTGGAATATTCCCAAAGATCTTCTTTTTCTTCTTGAGACTATTTAGCCTCTCGCATCAGGCAGAAAGTCCTCTGAGCAAACACACACACGGCCCGGGCGGAGACGCGGGAGGTGCAGGGGCCGCCTTCCACTGCCTCTCCTTAAAAAGTTCTCAAGGCCTTTTATATTTTAATTAACCGTTCCCGATTGTTTTGCCTCGGGGCTCGACGTGAAACCTCTGCGCGACGAGACCCGCGAAGGCCGGCTGTCGCACGCCAGGTATTAAAAAACGAAAGGGGGGAGAGAGAGAGAGAGAGAGAGAGAGAGAGAGGGAGAGAGAGAGAGAGAGAGAGAGAGAGAGAGAGAGAGAGAGAGAGAGAGAGAGAGAGAGAGGAAAGGAAATGAGGAGGCGGGATGAATGAGAAGGCCACCGGGCAAAGAGATGGAGAGAGCAAGAGAGAGCGAGAGAGACCGAGAGAGAGCTTTGGTGTCAATTAAGATACCTTAAGTGATTCGAAATGAGATCACATGATCAGGATTTTCTGATATTCATTTCTAATTGTGGGCAACAATATCAAAAGGAACTTATACCCATGTTAAAAAAATTGAGAGCAGAAACTCAAGCTACATTGACACCAGGAGGGGTTTGACAGGAAATCACGCTCATCATCATCATCATCATCATCATCATCATCATCATCATCATCATCATCATCATCATCATCATCGGTTGAATCAAAAGACTGACATTTACCGAAGAATATAGTTGGAGAGAGTGAAATGAAAATGCGAAAGTCTAATTTGTTTCCTAAAAGCCTTTCAAGCGAGTTTCCTACAACCAGAAGGTCTACCCCAAAGTCTGCACACTCCATTGACCGGTGTCCTAACAGATCACTGAGCGCACGAGACACGTTTAGTTGATCATGTCAGCCGGAGGTTTTGGTGGAGATCTCTTTTCCTTGATATATATATATATATATATATATATATATATATATATATATATATATATATATATATATATATATATATATATATATATATATATATATATATATATATATATACCGTCTACCAGTTGCCCGGTAGACGGTCCTAATGGGACTTAATGCTGCTGACGAGTGGCCCCGCTTCTACCGGGGGCTCCGAGCGCCGCACCAGATGCGCACTGATCTCCGGACAGGAGCCAGTCCATCTGCCGCCTGACGAGGCAGGGAAAGGCCCGAAACCCCGCACAGTTCAGCCCAGAGGCGAGAATTTAGATCAGCCCCAAGGTTCCTGGATGGACCGCTGCTCCTATACTACAGAGAGGAGGAGGAGGAGGAGGAGGAGGAGGAGGAGGAGGAGGAGGAGGAGGAGGAGGAGGAGGAGGGGTGGGGGCCCCGATGCCATATTTCTTGAGCAAGTGGCAGAAAATAAGACAGCGTGGAGAGGCGGAAGGATTAGGGTTTGAGCGAATGGGGAAGGCATGTGGCACTAGTCTGCCTTGCGTATGGCCATTGTGACCTTTATTATTGTAGATATAAAGATGAGATATTTGCAGAAAGAAAGACGTCATGTCAGGGAGAACTATAATGAAAATGAAACCTCGGTTCTATTTTGTTCATATTATGCTTTTTCTTCTTTTTCCAGAAACAAAATAGGCTGTTCGTCAGTTTTTGTCTCGTTTGATGGCACATGTGAAGGGACTTGTTTTCAGCTCAAGGTTTTGCCTTGAAGAAAGAATCTCCGATCCAACATGTTGTGTTTAAAATCAACCAGTTTGCCTTGAAACACAAAGTTCATAATGTAAAAAAAAAGCACATTTCCCCATGTGATATAAGCGAGATGTCACCCCTCTGTTGGGTTTACTATCAGTCCTGACTGGTTTAAATGGTTTATTAGCGGGTCCACAATTTATTTATAACATATCACTATATAGCCTGCAGTTATTTAGCTTATTGCTAGAGTAAACAGTAATCCCCTCACTGCTTTAAGGCAATTCTTAAGGTATATTGTGTCAGATTGTAACACTTATAGCAAGTGATGATTCTTTTAGTGGGTCTTGGACCCATGCTGAGTTATAATGAGCCTGGACTACACAGTTTTGTTTCCTTTCCACGGTTTGCCTCGCATAAACATGATATATATGCACAGTGTGCACTTTTATATTTAATTAATTATCTGTTGTCTCAAGTAAGAGCAGTTAGAAGAAAAGCGTAAACTCACAGTCTGCTTCCAGTATACATGCACATGTGTTGGCCTTGTTTATGAGTCTGTTTTGGTTTTAATCAGCCCCGGTCAGACACCAGCTTCATATGGCCATGAGCGTCCGTTAACTCGGTCCATAGCTGTGTGTGTGTGTGTGTGTGTGTGTGTGTGTGTGTGTGTGTGTGTGTGTGTGTGTGTGTGTGTGTGTGTGTGTGTGTGTGTGTGTGTGTGTGTGTGTGTGTGTGTGTGTGTGTGTAGGTCTGCACCTTTCCAGCCAAAATAACGACTTGCATAATGAAGAGCGACCATAACAAACGGCCCAGAAGATGTTTGTCCTCCATCAACAGCGAAAAAGCAATTAAGGAAATGGTGTCTGACCTACATACAGGATGCGCCTCGGAAGGAAGCACAGGTTAATATGCTAATATGGATCTGCTAATTGTGGGGATTTACTTGTCGGTTTGCGGCGGGGAGGGGCCGGGTGCGTCACTGCCTCCTTTAAGGTCTTCAAGATTTGCAGCAAATTAATTTCTCCCCATGCAAGTGCGTGAGGTGAGGAGGAAACAGGTGGTCGCTGCTAAATGGACAGTCAGGGAGAGACAGACCAGCATGTCCAGAGAGTCCAGATTTACAGACGACCCCCCCCCCCTCAAAACTCACCCCACCACCCAAAATCTGGATTATATTCTATACTTTTATTCTTTTTCCTGACATTTATTTTCCTATTTAGGGATTAAAACAAATGTATACAATGCATCCAAGTCAAATGCACTCATATTAATTATTATCGCCCCGGGGGTTACCCCCTCTCTACACACACACACACACACACACACGCACACACACACACACACACACACACACACACACACACACACACACACACACACACACACACACACACACACGCACACACACACAGCCCACAGCCCACAGAGCCGCGGGACGTTTAGGCTACTTCAAGGACCCGTAATATCTCCGGGAAACAATCTTTTTTTTTGAGAGAGAAACAAAAAGAAGAATAACACGGATGCTCAGGCTACTTGTCAAGAGGCAGCCACCGGGTATCAATGCCGGTTTGTGTTGTCAATTAGCGGGTAACTTGTTGTTCTTTTGTTGCAGTAATTACTCCTGAAGTCAATTCAGAAGTTCAAGTCAGGGCAGACACGTGTCAGCTGCTGCAAAAACACTGAAGAAAAGGCCAATCTGCTGCCAACGGACAGTGACTCGCCAACATATTGGATACATATAATCCGGCCTGTACACGGCGATAATAATTATAAACCAAAACACAAAGCGCAGCGTTGTTTGACCATGCTGTTTTTATTGTTATTGTGACTTAGATTTTTGTATTATTATTTTAGATTTGGGTTCTAGATTTCTTCTTTTGAAGTACTAAATTCGCGACTATATATATATATATATATATATATATATATATATATATATATATATATATATATATATATATATATATATATTTTTTTTTTTTTTTTTTCTTCTGTCAAAAGAATTAAAGTGCAAACAAAAAAAACAAAAACAAAAAATAAGTTGAGTGGCAGTTACAACGCAGTCTGTTGAGGTTTTTATTTTCAATTCAAACAACCAATTAATGCTTTTCTACGGTGAGTGATTAACAGTATTTGAAACAGACTATTAAAGCCATCACTCGGCCATAACTGATGCTGTAAAATTGATCTCCAAAACTTAACTTCAGCAGCTGCTGGATCAGTATGCCTGGTGTGTGTGTGTGTGTGTGTGTGTGTGTGTGTGTGTGTGTGTGTGTGTGTGTGTGTGTGTGAGAGTGTGTGTGTGTGCGTCGATCGATGTTCATTAACTTCTCTTTTCAAGAGTTTCTGAAGTGCTCCTGGAGATCACACGAAAGCTAAAAAGTCTTTTGACTATTTCCCTTCCAGTTTATTTGTAATGCACAGATGGGAGGAAAGAGCTAAATGTACTTTCATATTTTCATCATCTTCTTCTCCTCCTCCTCCTCTTCCTCAATGCCCCCCCCCCCCCCCCCCCCTTCTTCAATCCAACGGCTATGTGAGATGCAACAGACAGTGAAAAAAAACCTTTTAAAATGAATCTCACTATTTCGACTGTTTATTCAGATATATGATGCATCTCAGTTGAGTGTGTGGGACTTCTGACCTTATGAAAATATATGTCAGTGTTTAAAATGATAGAATAAAAGTAAATTGCATGTGTGATTGCTTTCGGCTGCAGGCTTTTTCTGTGTGGTGAGTTCAATGCCAAGAGTCAAGTGGGTATTTTACCTTTTGTCTGTATTCTTATTGCAGCCAGTTTCAATTGATGTCGACATTTGGAAGATTATCATACAGAAGAAGAAAAAAAAAGAGTAAAAAAGTAAAAAAAAAAACTAAATTATCACAGCTAGAAACATTGTTTTATTGATTGCAGCTTCATAGAGGCAATACTATTTAATTAGCATTTGAGATTCTCTGGACTGCCGGGATTCCAAACGCACCTCAACAAAACCAAGTACTGTCCACAAGTCTGCCTTTATTGAGGCAACTTGCATGTGGATACATTAATTCAGCCCATCTCTCTAATTCACTTCCTGCTGCATCCATCAATAACTCTGCTAAAGAATCACACTGTAAGGCTGTACTTGTTGGCTGGCAATCCCTTAAAACAATAGGATGTTTCCTTGCGGCACTTCCTCACTTAATCCACATCTCTGGTTGTCCACCAAAGAGCATGTTGTTATTTTAATGATTTTTCGAGGCCCGAAGAAGTAATTCACAAGAACAAAACAAAGAGGAAACCATGAGAAACACGATGGGTAGCATAATAATGTTTTCTTTGCTCTCTTTTCCTCTTAATCATCTTCTCAGACTCATCGTGTGACCTCTTGAACCACGGGCTTCTGATCCATTAGACAAGCGGGCCATTTATTTCCTTAAAACCAACTTGTCCATGTCTTTTATAGTGTGCACATCCGACCCTCTTTTCA
>NC_136591.1:31822677-31845177 GCF_910589615.1 Taurulus bubalis | reverse complement strand
GAAGAGGATCGATTGGCTGAAAATGGGAAATCTTGTTTCTCTACATACATGAAATAGCACGCATGTCCTCCACATTCAGCTTCAGTGAGTCAGATGGAGGGATGAATGGATGGATAGATTGATATGTAAGATCTTGTCTCTATAGCTCATTTCCTTTCTCAGTCTCACTCCATCACTCTCTGTGAGATCCAGCCTTCCTTAGCCTCATGTGCTCCGATGGTAGAGGTTACCATGGCAACGCTGTGCTCTGTGGCCCTCGATGTAGACACACACACACACACACGTTCACTCTTTACTCTCTCCCTCGATCTCTCTCCATCTCTTCATGCATACATATTTGGAGCTACAGGTGCCCCCAAAAGTATCATCCTTCCTGATTTTGATTGACACACTCGTGGGGTAGCGGATCACAATTAGTGATGGTGCTAATTTCCCACAATGCCCTGCAGCCACTGGGCACCCACTGCGCCCGCAGCCAACTCATCAATATGCATGAGCCATCTGATGAATATGCAGATAGAGAAGCGCGGCGGTGTCCAGGTGAACAACCGCGGCGCTCCAATCAGAGGCCGCCGTGTGTATTCGATTTCCACGGGTGGGAGACGTTGCAGGAAACGGAATTCAGGGCATCAAAGGAAACTAATGAATGCATTAAATCTTGTTCATAAACAATGAGATCTAAATTAAGATTAACCATAATATCACACATTAAACCAAATCCTATAGTTTTAATTTACTGATTTTAAAACAAAAAGTTAGCATTTCTGATAATCCTCATATTAAACTCCCTCCTGCTCTTAACATAACTTGCATCATAATGTCTCATAGTTCTACATTTAAACATAATCCTAATGTTTAAACCTCATAAAACAAACGTTATTCCAAAGTCAGCCCAACAAACCTATAACATTAAGGGTCTAATTATTATTAACGTATAACAAGTATTATATACTACTTCTTATCTCAAACTCTTGAATTGTAAATCTCACTTGTACTTTAATCCTAACCATAATTTAAATACATTCCTATTATTCATTTTATGGACTATAAACCTGCTGCATTGGATTTGATATTATAAGCTTTACTTTGATCAAGATCGTATTTGTTGATTTTAACTAAATGGAGTAACTAATACATATCATAATTGTGTCATGATGACAGTGGCAGATAAACATATCTTTTGTACCCAGATGTTGGTGGGGCCAATTGTCCAACATCATTATCGCAATGATATTAGTATTTCGCCATATACAGCATATGTCCCCTGATAAGTAACAAGACGTCGCAGTTCAGAAATGCCAAATAGTTTGATATTTCAGTTATTTAAAAAGGGCATCGGCTGATATATATCCTTATGAAATTATATTTGTTAGACTACCTGTGAGCAGGAAATCTGAAAAAACGCTTTCGTTGCAAGTTGGTTGACAGATTCCACCCAGGGCACAAAAGAGTCAATTTTGGTGATGAACTTCATCTAGAATTTCAACCATTTTTGCTAAAGTCTAACACTAACAGAGCTTTCAAGTCCTAAGGGGTTGTTTGCAGAGTCAAGGAATCAAGCTCACTCTAACGAACCGAGGTGACAAGAATGACATCTGTGGGCGTGATATGTTTTCTTGTTTACACAAAGTTGGAATCAGCCTCTTGTTAAACCAGCCATCCTTAATTGTTTGAGGTTGAGGTTGAGGAATATTTACGGGTAAATGTGGTCTGCTAACCCTGCAAACAGCATCTGCCTTGCTATTGCTCTATCGTATAAAAGTGTTTTGGGTGTTCAAACATATCAACACACACACACACACACACACACACACACACACACACACACACGCACACACGAAGCCACACCGGGAGCTGCTCTGCTGCAGATCTGGGAGAAAAACCAAAGCGGACAGATCAGAGCGGAGATATAATCAACCCTGAGTTCTGAGGAAAAAGCATTTCGCTCCTTCCTTCCACATCTTTTACTCTCTCATCTCAATACCACCCTTCACCACCACCACTCCCTCCTCCATCCCCCATCTGTGTTGGAGCTTAGTGCGGCTGGCGATGCTGGCAATGCTGGCACAAAAAGACCCAGTTCAAGGTTTGAATGGACAAACAAGGCAGCCGGCGTTGCTCAGGGCCCACCAGCTCTAACTCTGCGATGGGGCTCACGTTGAGGCAGTGCAGAGTTCAGCGAAACCAGAAGGTTTATTGCTACTGTAGGTGTGTGTGCGTGTATGTGTGTGTGTGTGTGTGTGTGTAGGTGTTATTGAGAAGCATGGCTTTCCCCAGAGAGATCCTCCATTAATTGTGAAGTGAAGGAGCCTGAGGGCGACACCAGGGACCTCCATTAAACACAGACAGGCAACTGACAACCTCTCTCTCTTTCTCTCTCCCCACTTTCTTTTTCTCTCACCCCTCATACCCTCCCTCATTTATCCTCTAAAATTCAAATTCACATTCAAATTTAAACACGGTTCATTGCCATGAAAGGAGCGAGCTAATGTTGGCAAAGCAATAACAGCACACAAAAGAAAATAGTTTTGTTGATTCTGGGAGGCTGGGAGGAAGGAATGCATCTCCTAAATGTGGCTCGCATGCATAAGATATTCGCTTTTTGACAATTTCAAGCAGTGATTACACACCCTTGTTAAACAACCTTTTGTTGTGCAGAATTCTTACTTTGTTTTTTGTCTGATTCCATCAGCTGAGGTCGACTCAGGTTTCTAATTTCCTCTGCCGCACACACCTCAGACACTTACACCTCAAGAGGGAGGCCCCAATTAGACTTCTCTCTCTCTCTCATTGCTCATATTTGTCTCGTTCCACACTGCGGCTAGCAAGTCTGCAGTCAGTGGAGATAAACTTTGTCTCCTCAGAAGCAAGTTGAAACTTACTAATGGTGTTGGTTCTGTCCTCGGAGCCTGCCCATACAATGGGTGCTTCTTGTAGCTGGTCTGTGAGTCCCTTATGAACTTATTTCCAGAGCAGTGTAATTATTGCAGGTACAATGCCTCAGGATGAGAACCTCATTCCCAACAGGATCTGTCTGGACTCCTGAATAAGCCCATATTGAGATCTTCTCCAAACTGCCAGTCAGCAGCTAGATCTTCACCAGAGGAAGCTTTTCCTTGTCCCCTGGTGAATCTGCAGCTTCTCAAAGTACGATCACCACTCTGAATATAAAGATACTTTTGAAATGGTCACCAATTATCTGTCATTTCTCTAATTTTTGATCATTTTTCAATTTTTTCCCCCCTCCTGTCCTGTGTGTGTGTGTGTGTGTGTGTGTGTGTGTGCACCCTTGTGTGTTTTGTATGAGCAGTGAGGGTCACCAGCCACTAGAGGGAGCACCAGTAGTATGGAAAAGGCTCACATATGTCAGTCCTATCTCACCCCCTCCTTGACTTTGACCATCACACAAACACACACCACACACACACACACACACACACACACACACACACACACACACACACACACACACACACACACACACACACACACACACACACACACACACACAGGACAGTACATGTAACTTACTGCTGTTGGCAAATACCATTGAACCTAATGGAGTCTACCTTAACTCTTATTGTCAATGAACCTGCCGGGGAAGCACTGATGTGCATTTTATTCACATGCACAAACATGCACGTGCACACATTAACACACACACACACACACATATACACATACGCTATAGCAGATGTTAAGGATTAGTGTGTGTATGGGTGTGTGTGTGTGTGTGTGTGCGTAGCCTCAGGCAATGTTCAACAATGCATTATTCCTGAGTGCACCAGTTAAGAGGGGCACTCCGTCTCCATGGCAACCACCCCGGCTCTGATGTAAACATGGGGGTAGTTGAACGTCAGCCCCAATAAAGTGGAAGATTTGCCCCCTAAATTACAGACAATGAGAGACAACAATAACGCGGCAAAGATGCCACACTTTCTTTTAAAGAAGTGAGAGAGCAGTTCGGGAGTGAAGGTCAATTGTTAACTTCGTGAATGCATATTTTCTCCTAATTTTCCTCCAAAACCAAAGCACTGTGAACATCAGCTCAAAATGAAACTGAGAGCAATTTTGGTGAAATGAAGGTCAAATAAACTGTTTCTAAAACGGTTAACATATTCTTTTAATCTGAGCCTGGTTAGCTGAAAGTTTGCTCATAACATCCTGGAAATCTTTATCTTTAATCTTAGATGTAATAAAAAAATCAACAAAGCCACTTACTCCGTGGCTAACATCTGAGGAAACCCTGCTTTGTTATACGATGCAGACTGCTGCCAACTTTTGGCAGCCCGCAGAGAAGAATGGTGGATTTCTGGAGAGATTAGTATAATCACTGGAGTCCCACAGGGGCTAAATATAGGTCGACCAGAAGCAGAGGATCTAAGCTGAGAGAGGAGAAGGTACCGGTGGCCACGGGCAACATTTTGAGGCAATGTTGCAGGGCAACTTTGACCAACAGTGTGTTTTTTCATCATACGTCTTTTCCTTGAGCCCACTGATGAGAAGTGATCAGACTAAATCTGCCTTATTGTCATTTTTGTCATTGTTATTGTTCACACTTCCCACATTCATGAAACACATGTTGTTCATAGCTCGGTAAAATGCTGATTGTTGCAGGTTCATCATCATGAGATGACTCGCTTACACTTATAACGCCCATGTCTACAATGCATTATAAACATTATTATACAGCATTGTAATCTGCTTATAGTACCATATATTTATAGTCATAGGCACTCATGAAAAACACAAGGCTTTTTAGCAATAATCATAACACAAAGCATTTTATGCTGGTAACTCACTGACATTCGTTAAGGATCATAGTGTGTTATAATTCCAATAGTTGTAACTCATTATGATCATTTTATAACACATTATACTCACTGGTATAATATAATCTGGTTATAAATTATTCTAAGTGGTTATTGTTTGCTGTTCTAGCATAGATTTAATTATATTGTTTTCATTTTACTTAAAGTAAAAAATGACCACTTAGAGTAACTTATAATCACATTACAAAGCACTATAATAGTGTGCAAAAATTATAATGAAGTATTATGATACTTGACAATGGGGGCATTAATGTACAATGGGGCATTATAAAATACTTCGTAATGTGTTATGGTTATTTCTATAGAGCATTATAAATATTTATGAGTGGTTATATCTTTAATTATACAGCGCATTAAGCAGATTTTAACACATTTGTTGTATGTTTATAAAGCATTATCGACATACAAACGTTACTGAGCCATCAGTTGTGCTAATCAGTCAAAACTGGAGGGAAACTTTCACTTCATCACTTGTGCATTTGCTTCTCTCAGATTAATTTGAACAGAACTGAATCCTAACGTGTAAATGAGTCTTTCTGCAGGAGAGTAGTAGCATTAATTCTCTTCTGGAGGAAAACGGGGGGAGATAAATATTAAATGGTATTGTGTCATCTATTTATATTACACTATCACATTCAGTTAAATCATACAACACAATATCATTTTGGCACATTTGTATTGCACTGTACCATTTTGTATCATTTGTCGTACCATATTTCGACTACACTAATTGTACAGTGTTGTGAAATGTTGAATCATACTTAGAATTATATTGTTTGTTTCAAGACTTTACTCTTTTTTGCTGTTTTTCTTGTGAATTATTGAATATTTTTGCCTCCTCGTAGAACATTTTGCCTTTATATCAATGAAAAACAACTGATCACAACAGATATACAATCGAAAATCATTTTTAAAGGGTCACATGCCAGATCAGGTCACATGCATTATTTTTTATTGGTCAAATCATATCATATCTGAGCCTGCAGTTACTCAGTAACAGTCAACAATGACTAATTGAAGGTCCAGTGTGTTGCATTTTGGGGAATCTACTGGCAGAAATGTAATATACTATTTATAACCACGTCTGTATCAGTCTATAGTCACAGGAAACTAAGGAATGTTGTGTTTTTCTTAGCTTAGAATGAGAATATCATACATAGGGACAAATGGCGTTGCCACTGTTAGGCACTCGGTGGCTCCCGTTACGGCCGTCTTAGAAAGGGACACACTGTCTCTTTAACTAATGACTCAAAGTGATGAGAAATAGAGTAATTTGTCCAACATTTATTGTTGCATTACATCACAGCAAACCAGAGCAGATCATATTATAGTTTAGCTTTGTTTGTGTCCATAGATGATGACACTAACAACAACAGAGGGCACCACATGATAAAGCAAATATAACAAGGAAAACTGTTTTCTTCTCCCTCTTTCAACAACAGTCTATGATAATAGTTTGTAAAAAATAAAATCTTGTTCTGTGGTTCCCTCGGAAGCAAACAGACGAGTGTTGAGTCAAACCGGCCAACCCCAGCGTGTCATGTCCACCACCTCATGCAGGCAGAGCCATCATTGTCTGGAAGCCACACAAGCAGAAAAGTAGGGCCGACGGGGGTTATAATGCTCTTGAGTGTGTTTATAAGTGTGTGGATCCCAAACTCTCCCTCCATTGGAATGGGTTCTAGTGTGTGTGTGTGTGTGTGTGTGTGTGTGTGTGTGTGTGTGTGTGTGTGTGTGTGTGTCTGACAGCTCAGATGAGGACTGGCTGCAGGCAGCTGCTTTGCTCGAGGCCACATTCAGTTCCGTCGCACTGCATTAGTCCCCAACCAACCTGTCACCCCTAGCAAGAGAGTGATAGCACACAGCACACACACACACACACACGCACACACACGCACGCACACACACACACACACACACACACATACACACACACACACTTACGCTACTAAATACATTTACACACTTTCCTCAATCACCAGTTGCCCATGTGTTTACGAGCGCAAAGCAGCAAAGTAAATGTAGTGCAAAGATTATTGCTCACTTAATCTTGTGTTGATTGTACATGGTGGTGTAACCGCGGCTTCCTGTCCACGCTCTTTATCAGTTAGGGTGGTGATGCTGGGAGGGGTAATCAGAGAGACTATAGCTAAAGTGCAGTGTGTGAGTGTGTGTATTTGTGTGTGTGCAGTCCGTCAGTGCTGATATGCTAGTGAGGGGGACTAACCGGAGTTGAGTGGAGTCTTTTGTAGCGCAGGCGAGGCCCTCAGGCACAGCCCCAGACCTAGATCCCCCCACCACCACCACCAGCCACACATCGCACACACACACACGTGGATAAGCGCACACACGCACGCACACACCGCATGCATATGCCCTCGGCCGGCGTGCTGTAGATCTGATGTGACAACTACAGTGGGGCAGACTTTCCCACCGTCACCCTGCGTTTCGACGGCATGTGACCGCGAATGTGTGTGTGCGTGTGTGTGTGTGCGTGTGTGTGTGTGTGTGTGTGTAATGGCGGTGAGGTGGGATTAGTTGAGGGGTGCCATAATGAGGCTTGGTTTGGTGGGACAGATGTTGGGATTCGGAGGGCATCGGTTGAGACAAGGAAGTGATGGTTCATTAGTATGAGAATCTCTCTCTCTCTCTCTCTCTCTCTCTCTCTCTCTCTCTCTCTCTCTCTCTCTCTCTCTCTCTCTCTCTCTGTCTGCTTCCTCGTGTTTTTCTGTCTCTATCACTGCCTTTCTCTCCCTCTCTCTCTCTCTCTCTCTCTGGTATGATTTCCTGTGCCCGGAGCCACTGACAGAGGCAATTCTTCCCCACTCTGCTGCAATGGTGCATCTCTGATTAACTTTTAATGACTTCACTGTAACAGCCAGACACACACACACACACACACACACACACACACACACACATGGAGGCCAACTCTGGCTGGAGAGGCAGGCTGGCAATGAGATGAATCGACCGAGAAGTTTGCACTTTGGCTCAGCCAGGCTAATAGCCCGTAATGGAAGCGATATATCGGAGCAATCAGATAGGATGGAGAGTTACAGCGTGTTTTTTCTTCTTCTTCTTCCTCTTGCCATCAGTTGAGTGCAGGGTGGTTGGGCAACAGTGCTCAAGAAGTTGCCTCATAACCGCTGTGATCATGGGTGATGATCCAATCTTTGAATCTGGATCTCATTTTGAACCCTTGTTTTATTGCTGCTTCTTGGTAGCGCTGATCTAAATTCATGTTACATTCTGGCGGAGCTGTAGACTGTAAACATGAGATATTCACTTGAGTCAGACATGAAGGGCCACAGCATCCTTTTTACATGTCAAAGTCAATTTAATAGTCACAAGGAGGAATACACACAGCCTGTTGAATAGTATGTTGTATCTGCGTCTTTGGCTGGGAAACTACACGTTATGAAGAGGAAGCCTGCAGTATAAACTTGTGGGAGTGGAGTTTAAAAGATGTGGGTGTCGACCAGAGAAAGATGCGGACTAGTGGCATTATGGGAAGTGTGTGCTCCAGTGCTTTTGGAACTAGAGCCATTTAAGGGACGAAGGAAATCTCAAAAGACTCGACTTGGACTTGGCACAAATTAATGAAGACTTGAGACTTGCTCTGACATGACCTGACTCGTCTCTTATGACTTGAGTCTTGACTCAAACGGGTCCATGGCCTACTCTGACAAACTCAGGACATGATTCAAATGATTTGAGAGTGGACGTAGATTTGAAACTTTACTTTTCATTAATCCCTTGAGATTTGTGTTCACACTCTCTTGTGATACATTGTTGTTGCACAAATATTGATTTTACCGCCAATTACTTTGACTAACCCGTGACTTGACTAGGATTTGTCTTGAATGACTGGACACTTGGCTTGGACTCCCCCCATAGACTTGTATATATTATCTTATATTTATTATATATTATATAAATAGCTCTGCCTTAACGTGTTCCCATTGAATCTAAGTATACTGTGACGACCTGTTAAGATGAAGGCATGCTCAAACAAATGAAAAAAAAAAGTGAAGCAGACAGAGAGAGAGTGCTGGTAGCAAGAATGACCACCAGAATGTACCTTATTAGGCATAAGGTTATTGCATTTTACAGAGAGGTGTTTGTCTGCATAACGCAATACAATTCACAGCAAACTACAAAATACATTTTCCAAAAATGCAGGTAGTTTAAACAAAGACTAAGCATTAAAACCTTCATGAAGATATTTAATGCAGGACTGTTGTATCAGACTGTGTGAGTTAAAATAGTCCTGAGTGTATATTATGCTGAAGAACACTTTCACAGACTTAATTTATTAATAAAAGCAGCTAAAATTGATTGATGGAATTAAGTTGAATGATAAGGAAACTTTGTAAAAAAAAGCAGGTCCATACTCTGAAACTATCATCATTATATGTGTCTACTTTGTATCTGCTCTGTTTTTCTTGTGTACTTTATCAGTCAGTCACATGCAGAGAATCCTCATCTGTGAGAAACATTTTCATTTAGTGTGTTTTCTCCCTGGGGCGGAACATAAAAATGATATGATCGTACATCCCACATGAAAGAATAAAACAATCCAAATACAGCCAATGCATGGACAGCCATTAAAATGAGACGTCCTCATGAAGTGTGGCGAGCCTGTCTCCGTCACCGCGACGTATATCTGCTGAATAGGCAGACGTGTGTTGTCGGGGTATTGATGAGTTCAGCCATTTTGTTTTTTCTCTCTCTCTTTCATGTTTCTGATCAGAAAGAAGGAAAACAGTTATGAATTAAACATGCGGGCGAAATACCTCTGCCAAATCCATACCTTGCTGCATTTCCAACAATGCTTTTTGAAGTCTGCTTTTTTTATGATGCTCCTCTCCGCCTCATCGGGATACTCTTTAGGCTGCTCTGTCTGCTTTAATTCATTTCTTGTTTCACGGAGCAGGTTGTTTTCACTTCAGCCCTACTGTGGGACCTGCCTTGTGAAAACAATATTTGCATTCCTCAAGTACAATTTCAGAAATAGAGTTGACAAAAACTTAATCTCACCAGTCTGTTGAGTAGCTGTTCTGGAGCTTTCCGCTGTATCCACGTTGGCTTGAAGCTGAGTTTCAGAGTTTGTTTGTTGACTTCTTGAATCTCACCAGTGTTGGGGTAGTTACTAAAAAGTAACTAGTTACACGTTGCTAGTTACTTCTGAAAATTGTAACTAGATTACTTTACTAGTTACTGCATTTGAAAAGTAACTTCACTACTAGTTACTTTACTTTCCAATTTTTTAAGCAAATGTCCAAATTAACTGCAAAGATACATGGACAAACATCATGGCCCTTTCATCACTTTATTTTCAATTTTCAATAATAATAATCGCACGAGTCACACGACACTTCCTGCATGAAAAATCTACCGTAAACGTTGGGTTACGAGCCGCTACTACCTTCGGTCAGAGTCCCCGTTAGCTCCCCGCTGTAGCCGGCTGGGGCTCCTGCTAGCACTCCGTCACTTCGCCGCTAACTTCCGCTAGCTCCCCGAAAACCACCGAAGGTAGCGGGACCAGGTTCGACACCCAACTTGAGCAGAGGGGTCGCGGGCAGTAGCAGCAGCAGCGCTAGCTAGCAGCTTGTTGCTATTGTTTATGCAGGAAGTGTCGTGTGACTCGTGTGCCACTAAAAGAGAACTTTTCGGACTGGTAAAAATGGCTTGGTTAACGCAGGAAAGCGAGTTACTGAGGTCTAGTAAAGTAGTGTAGTTACCAATATTTTGAGTGTAATGCGTTACTTTACTTCGTTACCTATAATAGTAATATCGTTACTGTAATCCGTTACCCCCAACATTGAATCTCACCTCATACGACACAATCTTCTGAGGAAGATGGAGGTCAGAGTTGAAGGTGATGGAGTTCAGAAGTATGTTTGAAACATCAAGTCACTAGTAAAGGGTTTATAACCATTTTGCGAGATGATATTTCAAATTCTTTTCTCTCCCAGTTTGATCAATATTTACATTTTAATTGAAAGCGATCAGCTATATTTTAAAAGAATATATATAAATCTACAAATGCAAATATATCCAGAAGCCACAGTGATGTAAACACAAATCAAAAGTCAATTCAAGCAGCAATATTGACTGATGGTGGGAAGATATTTAGGTCCTGATTCATATGGATGCAAGTACAAGCTGTGAAAAACTACAGGTGCATTTCCAAATATTTCACAAGTTTGATGAGCTCTAATGTTACCATGTTACCAAAAAGGAACAGTGTATTCAATAGTCTCTAGTGTGGAGTGGCATATTGCACACACTGCTACTCTTTGAATTGTCAGATAAGTCAATGCTTTCTCCCTCCATCACCTCAACACTAATGAGGATCATCATCTGTCACACACACACACTCTGTTTCCTCCAAGGCCACCATTGTCATTGGTTATGCTAAGTGTGTTTGTTTCTGTGTGTGTGTGAGGTCACACTGATATCTCAGGTTCCTGTAAACATGCAGTGAAACAAGCCTCACCCGCCGCTAACTCATCACATCTGATTTAACGTTTATTGTCACATGATGGTTTGACAGCTGCTTCAGAACATCTTTTCTTCAATCTTTGAGGAAAAATTGAAATTGAAATTGAAAGAGAGTTTCAAAGTGTTAAAGATATTATAAACAGGAAACGTATTGGAAGAAAGGAAACGTTTTTTGGCTTTAAATGTTAAAACTGTGGATTTCAGTGCTCTGTTGATTAAAAAAAGAAAATAATCATGGAAAGAAGATCAACAAAAAGTTTTTATGATATTGTTAAAAAAAAAAGGCCATCAACCTTTCAAAGCGCATACATAACTTAATTTCTGTGTATGTGTTGTGTCCGTCTTGTGTTGTGTCCATGAGTTTCTGTGAGTGTGTGGTTGAGTGCTATGCTGTGTTGCATCTCCCCGTGGTGGAGATGGAAGGCGACATGGCGGGCTGCTTTCTGTCAGAGGAAGGCGAGTGTTAATATTTAACCGAGGGAGGCTCTATTTAGAGCCCGCCGCCTCTCCTTCTCCCTGGTGGACAGCACAACGCCGATGCCGACCGGCGCCGTTATGGAGGAAAGCTGTAGGAGGCAGCCGCACGTCACTAAGTCTCCCTGACAGAATCAGTTTGCAGATGAGCTTTAAAACGCGTCGCACTGTTTTCCATGCCTGCATGTGTGTGTGTGTGTGTGTGTGTGTGTGTGTGTGTGTGTGTCTTGACAATCTCTAATTTAAGAGTTTCTCCTCAGAGAGACTTGCATGCTTTTGCCCAGCATGCTTTGCACCAGAACTCACAGGCTCATTGCAGGGCATTCGGGTACAGCAGCGCTCCCCAAAAGCCGACAGAGCTCTCACATTTATTTCATCCCCTCGGTTGTTTTTTTAACCTGAGGTAACCCCGGGTTACTTCTTCTGGGTTACAGCGACATCTTGAACTCTTCTTCCACATTTGTGCTGTTTAGAAATCATCTTTACCAAGCAGTGTGTCCACTGAGAACCTCAACATGACCATTTAAGGCCTTTGCACACCTGAGGCGTTATGAATGTACAAATTACATGTGAAATACTCACCTGTGAATATTATATGTCTGGAGTAAGAACGGAAGGAGTGGATCCTTTGTCAAGGTTGAAAGGAATAATACAGTTTTCCGTCTTGATTCGGACTTCAGAGCCTCTGTGTTTTTGTTTCATAAAAATAACTCATGCTGTTCTGCACAATGAGATTGGTTGATGCCTTTATTTACCGTGCAAAAGCTCAGCAAAATTGACGCATATTATTAGTGTGAAAGTATTCACGACAAAAACAACAGTTCGAAAACAATATATCGAGGCAGGTGATTGGATGACCCATCTGTCAATCAAACTCGTCCCAAAGACAGTCAGAAGAAGAGCAAAAAGCATCTTCCTCATCGAGAAAAGCCTTCAAAGCCGTTCTTTTCTCTTCTTTCAATGAAGAAATACTCCAGTTCTAATATAACTGATGCTCTTCGACACTAACCTCTTCAGGAGCGTCCATTGTTGTTGAGAACAAACAGCGTCTCTCCTTGTCTTCTCGCTCACACCCAAGGCACGCCGATAGCTGCCTGTAGCTGCAGGACACTGATTGGCTCTGGCTTTTCGGACACAAACACATTACTTGAAGGCTGACAAGATGGATTTTCACGTGATACGTGATCCAGCGATTACAGGATTATCTCTCACACTTGGAATGGATGCCCACTTTCAGATTTCTTATACAATCTTAGACAAATTTCAAAGAGATAGCAAGCGCACATTGAATGCATGGAAATGTGAAGACTTCATGACACAAGGTCTATATTTCTTAATTTGAAGACGTAATTAAATATACACACACGGCACACCGGCTTCTGGTTTTAATGGATCCACATCATTGCTGCTGGATTGAAATCTGTTTTTCCATTAACCCTTGGAGATTAAAAAAAAAACAAGTTTAAAGGAAAACCTTTAACAAGCACATCCATAAAGCATATGAATCTTTAACTAAAGTTAACAAAGGGAAATCAGTTGGACCTTTAGGACATTTTAACCAACATCTTTTACATTTCAAGCACGTCTTTGTTTTGCTCAATTTTTTGACAGGTGGCAACTCTCCCACTGGGTGTGAATTAAAGTCTTCTCCAGGAATCTCAGCTCCATGTTTTTCCTCTTCGTTCCAGTTTGTTCTCTAGCTGTTGAAATGGTCTCAGTAAACATAACTGTAGGAGATTGCATTTGATTCGATTCTAATCAATATATGTATAATATTGAGCAACTATCCATGCATAACTTTCACTTTAATGTATTCAAATGTTCTCAAAGACATATCACTGATGTTATTAAGGACAGCCTGATGCTTATCTCATACTCACTTATAATTAAGTGTTGAAATGAAATAACAGACCTGTACACCTCTAGGGACACTTGAAAGATGAACCTTTGAAGTCCTGGATCAATCTTTCTGGAGGAATGTCAACAAACTGGAGAATGTGAAGGTCGGAAGTGGCCTCTCTTAAACTTTAACCTCCAGAGCGAGACCTTTTGTCAAGCGCTCGACAAAAGCTTCTTTCCAGCACGAGGAGTCCGAAGCTCCAGCGTCGACCCCTCCCTCCATCCCTCTCCGGCCTTCCCCTTTTGGTCAGAGTACTTGGAGACATATAGATGTGAGGTGTGTGTGTGTGTGTGTGTGTGTGTGTGTGTGTGTGTGTGTGTGTGTGTGTGTGTGTGTGTCTCAGACTTCAAGATCTGAAAATAATCTAAAAATCATAGATGTGGGCTCGGATATGGCCTGATCTCATAAAACAATTTATAATTTTGGAACAATTTATCATTTTGGAACAATAAACGAAAACAGGGTAAAAAAAAAAACAGCTGTACTTTAAACTGAAATTCTGCACAATCTACATGAAACTTCATTCTTTAACCATCAGTACGATGACAAAGTCCTCATGTAGTCATTGCTCTGTTGCTCTCACCTTCTCTCTTTGTCAGAAAAACTGTTACCAGTCAATGATTGATTTCCATCAATCCTACAGATTTCTTCTCATGGTCAAGGTCCTGTTGATGAACATTTGCACTTTATGCAAATGATTAATAATAAAAGACGTCCAAGTAATGGAAAGTATTGTCCTCCCTGAACCACTTAATGGCTTTTATGCGAAACAGATAAAGCAATGTGTTCTACACAGCACACATGATGAAGTATGGGGTGTCAGAAATAAAGGCATTTGCATCAGATAAAACGTAAAAAAGTAGGAATGAGCCGTAAAAGACTCTTTCTAATCTCAAAGAAAGCTCTGCTTCTATCTGCAGTCGAGGTAAATAAAGCCGCCAGCTACTATTTATGCATTTATGGTACAGAATAATATACTACACCTCCAGATAGCATTTGAAAGAAACTGGCAGGTAACCGACCACAAACCTTGATTTGCACCAAGTGACCCTGCAACAAAGCCGCAGATGTACGTTTTCTTGATCTTACTTCTTTGTTCACTAATATCCATCATGTGATACTTTCAATCGGACTCGTGGTTACTGAAGCAGAAGCTACGAGATACATCCCGAGAACAAATTAAGAATACACCCCGCTGAACTTCTGTATTACTCAAGGCTAGCTCTGGCAGATTTAATTAGCAGATATGGATAAAGCATTTACATGTGTGTGCGCATGAGAGTGTGTGTGTGTGTGTGTGTGTGTGTGTGTGTGTGTGTGTGTGTGTGCGTGATCTGATGGGATCAATAGTGGTTTGGGAGGCCCAGTTGGCAGCTGCTGAGAGCAGGAAACAGGTGCAGACATGGCTGCTTGATGTACAAGGCGACTGAAATGAGATGAAACCACTTGACCCCCAGAAGAACCAATTAATTACTCTAAATCTCCTGCAACTGTGAAACTCCGAACAGCTCGACTGTGCCAGATCAGCGAGGAATGCCTGGATCCAGCACAGCCCACACTCCTCCTGAAAGGTTTCCACATTTCTGTTCCAAACGAAGTGAAAGACGATAAAGTTAACTGAGGGAAACCAGAGGAGTTGAAATGTTTGCTGCACGGCAATTATGTGCATTTTCCAATGACGCACAACATGTTGCAGGAAACGCACAAAGAGAAAAGAGAGAGCGAGCCAGAGATTGCCAGTGACTGGGAGGATTTTCCTTCCTGGGAGTATTGTGGAGCAGCAGCTGAGATGTTAGGCATGCTAATGCTACTGCTAATTATGCAACTGTGTGAAACCGGCCTGCAAAACACACAGACGGACGCAGCGGCACCTCGGAGACAAACAAACCAGCCAATGCAAATGAAACACACAGTTTGGTAGTCAGGAGGATAGTGAAACAATAATTGAGAACGACATATGGGGAATATCTGATCAAAAATAGGCAACCGTGGGGCCACACTGCATTTAAAGTACTGTTTATTAACTTATGGACTGTGAGGCTCGAAAGGAAAATATATTTTCTTTGTTTGATTCATGACGTTACAAACAGCTACAATTTGTGGCAAAACCAGCGCGCTGTCGAGGGCAAAGCTGTGGTTCTGCCAGTCGCCGTCTGAATTATGTAGCTCTGAAGGTGAAGATCCTGAAAGATATCCAGTGTTAGTTTTCAACTGTAAGCTCCCGTTACCAGTCTTGGAAAAAGAGGAGAAGGCAGAGGAACAAGGATAAACATTGGAGTATAAACGAGGTGGGAGGAGCAGGGAAAATCAGGGCCAGGTGAGTAATTGACGACAGGTGTGGCTAATCAAGGAAGCAGAATGCACACAAGTGCAGGAACTGAAAGGGCAGCCTTCCAAAATAAAACAGGAAACTATTTAACAGGTAAAGCATTAAACAGATGAGCAGGATATTACACTGGGTGGTCTGACTGTTACATAGTTAGTATTTATTCTTAAATTAACCCTGATTAGAACAATTCTCAAAAAAATCTGTATGATTTTCTGTGACTTTGTTTCTTTGAACATACAATAATAATAATAACAATAATACTACACTAACAACAACAACAATAATAGAGATATTGTTATCCCATTTACTATATCCTGAGCAGGAGGCAATTTAGAAGAAAAAAAATCATATTTTGAGTGAATTTGACAGTATTGAAAATAGTGAAAAATAAAGTGATGTTACATAACTATGAAAATGGGGATAATCTTCTTCAAAAAACCTTTCCAACCCTCGGGTGTGTCAATTAGCAGTCGGTGCATTCAGCATAGGGGTGGAGGAGGATGTTTGAGGTGCATAGGTATCAGGTGGCCTTCTCTTCTGAAGCACCAGGCTAACATTTTGAACGCTGCCCTAATTGAGTGCCCCTCCCTCGGCCGGCGTGGTCCTGGTGTCCCCCCTCTCGGGGCCCGGGGGGCCGGTGTGGCCGTCTGGGGGGGCCTGACCCCAAAACCCTGCCTGAGGCACTGACTGCCACCAGCCTGAACCCTCCCTAACCCCCAACCAGCTCACTCCCCTCCCCGGCTTTCTTTCTCTGATGCTGTGCTCCTCTCTGTCCAATTGGCTCAGAGCTACAGACTTCTTTTGTCTGTCCTCATTAGAATACTGATCCTGCACACACACACACACACACACACACACACACACACACACACACACACACACACACGTTCATGCACACATTCATTTTTCACTAATTGCAGTATCATTAGTTACTAGCCAGATGGTTAACAAAGGAATTTGAAAATTAAACTGAGAAAGTGGGAAGGAATAATTTCACACTTATTGTATTCATTCTGTTTCATAAAATATAATCTGAGATGTAAAAACTGGTCTTAAATTTGTTTGAATGGTTTGGTTTAAATAGCCCAAATTACAAATTTCACTTGTACATGAGATAGACGACTCATTCTTGGACTCACACCAATGCAATGTTACTGTACATGAGAAAGTCTGCTAGCGGTCGTTATTTAATTACGCTGTATTTACACTTCTTCCATTTTGTTGTTTTGTTATGAATTTAACACAAACCATGATCTTTTTTCTCATCTTCACCAAGTTGTTTAGTTGCCCAAACCTAACCAATCCTTTCATGAGTTATGTGACATTGTGCATACAATTGCAAAACAAACTCTCAGACACTGTAAACATTTGGATACTTTTATGACTAACTTGGTTAGTCTGGTGACCTGAATCTGTTGTTTCTTGTTGACTGTTTGCTGACTGTTACTATTTTGGATATTGGAGGAAAGGAAATCAGCGAAAAATGTTAAATATTTTGTCTTATTTTCATGTTATTTTCAGAATTTTATGGAGAAAAAAAATACTTAGGGTGTATATTAGGTTGACCAGAATAGTGAGAAAGACACATATTTTGGGTTTTATGAACTAAATGAATCTCCCGTCCGTGACAAACAGTCCTAAAACAAGTACATGGCTCAAACCTTCAAGTGATTTTCATGCAAACTATATGTCAAACACATTCATGTATGCCTGCTTTAACAACAGGGTTAAAAGCAATGCAATCAGAGCCTTCACTGACCAACCTGTTAAATTTGTGGTTAAGGCTGTCATGGTTTCCCGACCGCATTGCCTCTTTTAGATACAAAGAGAGATGAATCACGAATCACAGATAACATTGTGCAATTGAGCCGGCCCCTTCAAACCTCTCTCCTTCATCCACCGGCAGCTGTCCATCATTTTGACTGGCAGCTCAGAGGAGGGCTCTGACGGGCAGATGAGAGCAAGAAGCCGATCTCTGCCTCAGAGGCAACAGCGGCAGTCCTGTGTTTTACTTGCCCGCCGCCCACCGCCTCCTCCTGCTCCCCTGCCCGCCTCCCACCGCCTCCTGCAGGCTCTCCTCCCTCCTCTGCCTTCAGCCAATAAAAAGTGGACATCCTCTCATGGAGGAAATGTATTGTTTACATGGACCAGAATGCTTTCTCTCTGTTTGTCTGTTTGGCTCTTGTTAAAACATCAAGGAAAGACAAGAGAGTGCAACGTACATAAACGTGTCACCAAGAGCAACAGCTGCATTTAGGAGCGTTACTCTGACGTAGCATGCAACTCTGAGAAACTTCACGAAGCCTTCTTGGACGGAGAGACTTCATGCCGCTCACTTTTCTTTCCCACGTCTAGTTTTGAAGTTTCTCACCTGCATCATGTTCTCCAGAGGTGAGCGCCACCTCCTGGACCACCTTCAACCTGCTTTTATATACACTCGCCTCGCTCCTGAGGTCCACCTTCGGCCCATCTTCGGCCTCTTTTCTATGAAACCGCTCCTCGCGCTACGCTTTACCACACCTCGCTCCCCAGGCTCACCCTCGTTCTCCAGGCCCGCCTCTATCTCTGAGCCTACCTCGTTCTCCGGGCCCACTTCGTTCTCCAGGCTCCCTGTGGCCACTTGACTTTGCAGCTGCCTCTGCAGGCCCAAGCTTCACTCCACAGGCCCTCACTAGTCTCCAGGCTCCTCATGCCCACAGCCAGTCTCTTTGATGTTGCCCTCCTGGCAGACAACATAGGGGTTGGTGGATAGATTGGTGTGTGTGTGTGTGTGTGTGTGTGTGTGTGTGTGTGTGCGCGTGTGCGTGCCGAGCAAACACACTTGTGCACACATGCACAAACACCAAAAGGAAGAAGAAGAAAAAATCACAGCAGCTATAAGACGAAGGGAGCCTCATTGGTGTCTATGAATGTGTGCGTGCGTGCAGGTGTGTGTGTGTGTGTGTGTGTGTGTGTGTGTGTGTGTGTGTGTGTGTGTGTGTGTGCGTGTGCGTGTGTGTGTGTGTGAGAACCATACTAGAATACACTCTCTTCTTGTTCACACACACAAACACAGAAAAAAGGAAAACATGAAAAGGACTGGGTGATGAGCAGCTGACAGCAGCTCGACTGGCTCTGCTGGTCTGGACACAGTGGGCGGGGCTTCTTCTGAAGATTGACACGTGTCACCACCAATAAGACTCCAGCCCGTCAGCTGTCAAACCACACTGGACCGGCTCACAGTCTTTTGGAAGACTGCACTAAAAAAAAATTGTTTTACTCAAAAAAGGTTTTCAATAGAACCTAGAATAGATTTAAAAACACAACGCAAATGACACAAACTGTAGCACAAACTAAATTATTTGAAAATAAAAAAAGTAAAAGACTTTTGTACATTTAAGAAAAATTCCGAACTTCTCAACAATTTCAGTATGGAAAAAAAGTATGGACCACATGGGTTCCCTTACATGAGTTACTGAGGAAGTATTACATTTTCAGAGATACATTGTGTTTGTCATTCAGCTTTTCAACATAAAAAGAAATTCAACAACAATCCTCAATATTATTATTGTACAAGCTAATATTATTGCCCGCTCCCCCAAAAAATGTAACTTGGTTGAGAGTGAAAATAATGCAATATAAAAAAGCAAAAAAAGACAATTCACAACAACTCAAATATACAGTTATTAAAAATGATTACTTAGGTAGTAATTATTTCAACAGTCTGCAATTAATCAAATTAGTGAACTTGCAGAATGGAGACACAACTCTTACACCGGCTTTATTAATAACATCAGTAATGTCTTGTAAGCTCTCCAGTTTTCTTAAATGCAGCCCATTGATGTCATGTGACCTAACAGATCACCATAGATACAGAGTTTACAAAACATTATGATCATCTTTTTACAAAATACATTTTATTCTCGGTGGATACAGAAAATTACAAGAGACCGCAAGAAAAAAACGTAATATGCAACCAACTTTTTCTAAATATTATGTGACAAATACCGCCTGCTATATAATGGGGGTACACTGTATTGATCACAAATAATGTCTTCTGTGTGCTTAATGTTAGACTCTAGAGCGCACAAGATTGATCAGTCCACTGAATGTACTGCTGTAATAAACGACACGAGGACCATGGAAAGGCAGATACACATTTAGCAGTGGAAGCATTAGGAAATTGACAACAAAATAAACTATTCGTTATACATATAATACACACTTTTCACTCTGGACCTTATTTTAAAAATGTAAATGAAAAATGTACATTCAATATACGTTGTCTCTTTTCCACTATAGATTCAGTAATTAATCAAGTTAGTAGATACATTGTCTTGTTCTCGAAGCATATTGGTGGAGTCAGTGATTTCCATTCACCTCTGCAGATGTTTCAGGAGGTCAGAAGGTCGTTCCATGACTTACCTGAGCCGCCCACGTAATCCCTCCCATGCGGACTGTACCGATGGTCTCTAACCTTCCAAGGAACCTGTTAAAAACGTTGTGAAGCGGTGCTGCAGTGGTGGGGTTTCTCTACGCCAGTCGCCTGTACTTCAATCAGGAAATTAGCATTGCAGATGATCTCTGATGAACTGACCGTCATCAGTGGAAAGCTGTGACGGCGACAGGGTCGCTGGCCTCATTTGAGCACCGTGGAGGCGACCTTAGGTCTCAGTTCAACTCTCGTTGACATTCAGCGGGGGTGACGTCTGATGTGCTCTCGATATGAATTAAAGCCAAAGTCTGAACAATTATGTGTCAGTATTCCTCCAGTGTCTTGCGAGAGACACATCAGCTCTTAAAAGGAACATTTTGCTCCAGTTATTGCTCTTCAAGGGGTTTACGCTTTTTATAGAACTATAGGAATTCACTTACTTCTCCCTCAAGGGGTACTACATAAATGTCATTTTTGTCAAGCAGATTATGACAAACTTTAGACTCCTTATTAAAAATCGCATGTCACAGCCCATCAACCTTGATGTTGAGAGCCACATTAGAAGCTCAATCATGATCAAATGTGGTTTTGATTTAAAACGAGACAACAATGAGGCGCCGTCAGAGGAGGATTCACATGCTTTAGCTTGCGGTTGTAGCTGGATGTACGGCCTATGGCTGGCAGGCTGCTGCTAGCGCTCTGCCAGGCAGATGAGAGCCGGGTTAATGTTGGGATTTGTTCCCTAAAGCTCCGACACAGAGGAAATACTGATCAGCTCCGCCGTCAGCCTCAAAACCTGCTAATCGCTAATCAGCACTTACACAGCCTCTGTCTGACTCGCTCTCTCTCACACACACACACACACACACACACACACACACACACACACACACACACACACACGCACACACACACACACACAGGTTGAGTAGTGACACAATTCACCTCCTCGCATCTTGTGTGTATGTTTGTGTGCAAAGCTGAAACGTTTATTTCACTTTTTTATTTTCACTTTTCCTGCCATGCCCTTTTGTATCCTGATACAATATTAACAGATAAAAGAAATTTAAATAAGCGGCCTCAGATACAAACTTTATATTAGTGTCCTTATTTTTTTTTCAGGAAAGAAATGATTTCTTACTAACCAGAAACAAGAGCATGGCAAAACCAACACAAATTATTTTCAGGACAATCTATAATGTTGAAGATATTTATGAGACGACTGCAGCAGCTAAAGCTAATGAAGAATCCTAACAATGAACAATAAACACAGCTATGGATTAGATTACGGATTACTTTATTTATAACAAAGCTAAATCTGAAATTTACCTCCAGTGTACTCGATCTATACTCTTTTGCTGAATTATATGTAAATCCATGCATATGTTATACAATATTAACTGGAAAAACCCTTAACACAAATACAAACATTTCAGAAAATTGCAGAACACACAACTGTATTTTCTTTTAAACTATTGTTAATTTTGACAGAATTTTTTGCAATGTTGCAATTTTTTTAATGCAGATTTGCATCTTTCTATTAGCTGGATTAAATAAATAAGTAATTTTCTTCAAGATAACGGTATAGAAAAACTGACAACGATAAAAATACACCTGTTAAAATGGTTATAACCCACACTTCTGTCCTCACTTCACCGGCTCTGGATACAAACTGCTACTTGTTTCCGACAACAGTCTGGTGCAGCACCGCCTTACGTAGCACAGCTCCATTGAGAGATCACAGGATGAAGGCCTTCTCATTACTCCAAAGAGTAATAAGCAATCTGCTGGTGGAGGAGCATTTTCTTCCACTTTATTGTTTCATCCAAGAGGCAAACAGCATTTAGATTTTAAACTCCAGACTGAAAACATATCTGTTATATTTCTCTTACAATTGAATTGCCACCTTGCTCTGGTTTTCATTCATATACCGTCTTTTTAAATGTAATATTGTTATTATTTTCTATCTCTGGAATTGTTCTCTTTCATTTTGTAAGTGTATTGAGAGACTTAGTTAACCAATGCACTTGAACTGACAACCATC
>NC_136591.1:31745177-31817677 GCF_910589615.1 Taurulus bubalis | reverse complement strand
CCCATGCAGGCTGAACTTGTTTGTTTGTTTTCTGTGAGAGCCATCAGAAGTTGCTCCTGAACCATTTTGAGAATAAACCGACCTCAGTGCTCCTCAGCAAAGCTCCCCAAACCTGTCGTCTGTCCCAGATGGGGTTTGGATGCATCATTATACTGCACTGTGGCTTCTTAGCATTTAGGGGACTGGCTCCTCTGTTTCCTGCTCTAGCAGCAGATGTTCATGTGTGAAAGTGAATATTGTATCTTTGTGTGAAGGGTGTATCCTAGCTGAAAACATACTGCAGCTCCTCATTGAAAGAGTAAATATTTGAGCATTTCTCGCTATTTCTTGTCCTCTAAGGGTATTACTGTAAACCATCTGTAGTACTATAGCATTCATACTAGTGTATTACATCCACGTGAGCCAGTAATGGTGATAATAATACTCATTATCATGACTTTCCGGGACACTTCAGTGGAGTCTGTTTTCCTCTCTTGCTTCAGCTTTCTGAAACACTGTTGCATTCTCCAAACACTAGACGCTACCACATCATCTCATACTGTGCAGCACTTCATTTGTTCTGCAGACGAACGCCACCCATTTAAAACATGTAATCCATGTGTCAAAAGTAAATAAATCAAGGCAGTCAAATGTCTGAGGAACCGTGTCGGTGTGACAGAAGGTACTAATGGTGTCTCTTTGTAGCATGTCTCATTAGTCCAATAAAGAAGTAAAAGGCCACACAGAAACCATTTTCAACAGCTAATTCACAGGTTCACCACTGTCAATATTCACCTTTGTGGTATGTCTTCTATTCGTACAATAACACGTAACCGAAGCAGACCAAACCAAACCAGCAAACCAATCCCCAACTTCCTCCTCCTCCTCTCTCTCCCTCCTTAGGTTTCCCCTGCAGCACTTTGGGAAGAAACCCAGCGTCAGGCAAACCGCCTGCATCCCCAGAGAGTGGGTGACATCCACAACCTGTGTGTGTGTGTGCGTGTGTATACAGTACATGTGTGCACGCATACACATGCATGGTCGTGTGTGTGTGTATGGATGTGCGTGCATTTTCCAGAGATAGTGAGGGAGAGAGACAAGGAGAACGCTGTGGCTAGACCTAAACCATCAGCCTAGCGGCACTACAGTAATAACCACAGGACTCAGTCACTACCACAGGCAATGTGTGCGTGTGCATTCGTGTGTGTGTGTGTGTGTGTGTGTGTGTACTACGACTGGTCTGGATATGTGTGTCTGTACGTGCGGTTAGTGAGTGTATTGATCTATTTGTGCATGTGTGTACATCTACACAGCATGTATTCAGGTGTGTGTAAGTATACAGCATCTCATTTAGAGGCCTGTAGTCCAATCACGGGTCAGCTTTTCCGCCCTGCGTCTGTCAATCCAACCGCAACAGTGATTGGTTGAAAGGTCCAAAGCCATCGCACAAGGTCACAACAGACAGACAGACAGACAGATAGATGGATAGATAGATAGATAGATAGATAGATAGACAGACAGACAGACAGATAGATAGATAGATAGATAGATAGATAGATAGATAGATAGATAGATAGATAGATAGATGGATAGATAGATGAATGTGCATTATATCATTTTCAAAAAGAGGAATGGTAAAACGAGCCTACCCTCTATTACCTCTTTCTCTCACCCTCCTTCTCTCTACCTCTCCTTCCCTCTCTCCCTCTCTCCCGCTCTCTCTGGTTGCTGCAGGGTTGATTGGAGGTTTTGTCACGCCTGCTTTGACAGGCCGGGCAGAGCTCAGGTCCCAACGGTTTGGCAATTATCCTCTAACCCAGCAGCCTACTACTGCACAAATGCACTCACTCACACACACACACATACATGGCCTGCATGTCAATACGTCAGAGATGGGGAGACAGGCTGTCTGTGTTTTCCATCTCCTTCTCTTTCGCCCTCTCCACATCTCTCTCTCTCTCTCTCTCTCTCTCTCTCTCTCTCTCTCTCTCTCTCTCTCACTCTCTCTCTCTCTCTCTCTCTCATTAGCCGGGTGCGTTTTTGAGGGGAGGAAGGTGTGAAACTCCGGAGACTCTTAACATTCCACTCTAATATACAGTCCATCTTAAGCCATGCAGGGCCTGAACTCATACATACATGAACACATCCACACTTCCACACACTCCGTAATCCTGGGAGATCAGAAGGGCTCCTCTTCCTCTTGCTAAGTAGCGTTGGACCCGTCTACAGACTCGCTGACGGTCTCTCCAGCTTAGCAAATGTACAGCAGCTTGTCAAGCACAGGAAGTAGCTTAGGCTCTGGCATTAGCTTAAACATGCACTTTAGAAACATGGAGGAAGCCGCAGCATCCAGCTTGATGTTCAACCTGCAATGCAATTTGTAGCATTATTTCAAATTGTAATAAATCAATAGGATTCACTGGATTCCACGACTGGGTTTGGCCTGTGATCGTAAAGCTGAGTCTCAGGTCCATGCAACACAGCCACACTATAGTGTTACTGTATGTATTCTTGTTGCTAGTGTAGTATTTTGCTATTTAATGGACAAACATTTGTTGACGTTTTGTACAAATAACAGGTCAAGTGCGTGTTTGAAACAATAGTGTCAAGTGAAAACCTCAGAAAATAAAGCAAAGAAATCCCAGCGTTAGCTTTAATTTCTGCATTTGTTTGCATCAAAGATGGAAGCTCAAATCTGGACCGTATCATATTTGTAGGAGCATTCTTCTGGATTGAGGTAATGCAATTTCACTTGCAATGGAAGCAACATGGAGGATGTTAATGAAATTAAAGACTTAAAAGGGAATTCTGGTTTCAGTCAACATAGTCATATCTATGTTGTTGTTTCTACGAAAACTTCGTAGTTGCCAAAGTTAATTGCTGAGATTTGGAAATGTGGCCATTAATATTAATCTCAACAATTGGCCCTTTGCTAAGCCCCGCCTCCTGCTGCTATTCCGAGATACCATGAAGCCGTCTACCGTCTTCATGAGGCCCATAGAGTTAGCGTGGGACGTTAGGAAAAATACATACATCATGATACCACACAGCCTCAATCCAAATCCACAAAACCAGCCTGAAAATAAAGAAAATCTGATTGAGAGTCTATGCAGCAAAGCTGGTTACTTGTGGTTACTTGTTGGAGCTGAACGATGCTACGCTGTGATTGCCCCAGAGAACAGACCCAAAGTTGTATCAAAACCAGAATTTTCCTTTAAACTCTGTAAAGTTAAAACAAGACCTTGAGCACTAGCAACCACAATCTTGTACATCTTGTGGGCAAATAGTGTCAATCAAGCGCCCACTCAAATATCAAATAACATTTAGCAGACCAGAGCAATAAAGTCAAAAATGAAATCAATTTGATGTGATATTGGGACTAGTGCTGAAACAATGAATACATTAATTGAGTACTTAATCAGAAAACAAATTAATTGCAATTTTAATGAGCAAATTAATTGTCAGTTGGTCTATTTTTGCATGTTTTGTGTCAACATTTTAGGGATTCCACTTTCTCAAATGCAAAATGTGCAGCTCTTCTAAATATCCTCTTGTTACAAACAAATAATGGCTTGGAAGAACTTCATGGGCATCCACCAATTTATATTGTAGATAAAGCAATCAATGCATCCATTCATTAAAACATGTGATAATAATAATAATCAGTATTGCCCTGACTCTTAAAGCAACAGTATTCCTGCCTCACTCTTAGGGCTGTTGAACCGTCCCTTGTGAGTGTGGCCAGAGGTGTTACAGGTGTGGCCGTGAATGTGAGGCGAGCAGCCACAGTGACAATAACACCAACAGAGTAAAGGGAAACAAAGGGCTGAGGAGCGATTGCACAGTTAGCTTCAGGTCACATGCCAGATGTTTGCTGGGTCCTCCATGTAGAGAGCTGGCGGTGTTGGATGATCCCACAGAGCTCATCAGACAGAAAAGCAGGATGAGTGACAAGCGTCGCAGCGCTGGCAGAGGGGATGGATTTATGGACCGCAGGTGCATGTTATTAGCTGTCAGGTGGTTGAAAAACATGAAAGTATAGAATAGCACTTGTTTTTATCTTCTATTTAATTTTACACACCGATGCATTCACTGTATATCATATTACAATTGACTCTTTAGCTTTTTTTCCTTTTCATATAGTTACTTCTAACTGTGGAACCAATGAACCAGTGTAATTTACATCATCCCTATTCAGATTTTTTTTTTTTTTATAATTCATTTAATCCTGGCTCGGAGGTTATTGGTGAGTCTTTAATCACCATTCAGTTATTTTGGCGTCCATGGTCACCAGCTAGATTGAACCTATTACCTTCCATTCATGAAGATATAGGAACTAAAAAAGAATATTTTTTCGAAACAAATTTCCTTTCACCTCCATTGCATTGGATGTGGAGGCAATTTTAAAAGGTTATACATATTGCACAAACAGAGCCTCTCATTTAAAAATAATAGAATATACTAATCTGTAGTTTTGACTGAGCATTTTGAAAATTATTCTGAAGAGGTTCCAGTTTGTATTCTGACTCCTCGTGAAACAACAGGATGTGAATTTTCAACAACAGTAAACACATGAAGGGTTGTTTTCTGTATAATGTTCCCCATTGTAGATGCTTATGACAATATAGATACTCATAACAATGAGAATGAGTATATTGTGTAACTGGATACCCAGTTAATAACCAGTCTTCATGTCAGAAGCTGAGAATTCCCATCAGCAGGTGTAGATTTCCTTGATAGGACATTTCCCACCTTTTAACTTCTTAAATCAAGATGTTCATGTTCATTTCCTCTTCCTGCTTTAAAGCGTGGCATCATCTCCGCTTCTTGCTCAGCGCCCTGGGCGGCGTAATCGTCAAATCCATCAACACACTCGCCTCACATCAGATCAGCACGGCGCTCTTTGAAGGAGATGGACGTTGTAGCTTTATCAAACAGACAAAGCAGTGATCTTCCCTTCCGGCGTAAAACAACTACATACACCTTACAGCAACAAACGTCTGTGTGTGTGTGTGTGTGCGTGTGTGTGTGTGTGTGTGTGTGTGTGTGTGTGTGTGTGTGTGTGTGTGTGTACGTGGGTATGAGAGCAGAACAAGAAGATGGGTGTAATTTCCTAGGTGTATGTGCTTGAGTGTGTGTGTAGGCGGACCTTGCCTCAAGCTAAAGTCATTGAACAGTTAAGGAGTTCCTGCTACACTCCAGGCTAAAGCTGAAATGCAACCGTCTGACCACGCGTGAAATTACCTCCCTTTCATGAGTGCAAAGCACACACGCGCTCGCTTACACACACACACACACACACACACAATTGTAACTGGACATTACCGCATGCACAAACATACGGTATGTACAGCATCTGCACACCTAATAGATTGTAATAGACAAGCAAACACGCATGATAACAGCATGAAAGCCATGTCACGCCTGTTAGCAGTAACATGGCTTGGTGACATGGAAGTACCTTAGAAGTGCTAATAACCCTTGTCAGTGTCCTCCTGTGTGTGTGTGTGTGTGTGTGTGTGTGTGTGTGTGTGTGTGTGTGTGTGTGTGTGTGTGTGTGTGTGTGTGTGTGTGTGTGTGTGTGCGTGTGTGTGCTTGGTTTCAAGTCATTTTTGGACTGTGTTAAGGGGTGGAATATCTTTATTTTCTATCCAATTGTTACAATATGCCTCATATCAATCAGATGGAATACAAATAAATGATGTAAGAACATGAACACCTTACAAACACCTTACACCTTACATACACCTTACATACACCTTAAAAAAAACTAAATGTTAGCCAAATGTATGAGCTAAAGTGTTAGACCCAAAGAGGTCAGAGGACATGAACTGCGGGAGCTATAGCTTAAGTTGTACATTACAGAGCTTCTTAGCAAACACTTTGTCGTTGACTGTCCTTGCAAACACTGCAGCCAAAACAGCATCATTCCTTGCAAGTATTTGCCCTGTAGTTATACAAACAAGAACAGGTACATCTCCCCTCTCGCTCACAAAGAAAACAGGGCAGGTTTCAGTTTCCCTTGCGCCAAGTTCCTCAGAGAAAAATAAAGAAATAGAGAGTAGAAGTTGTTGTGACCGCCTGTCACCTAATTAGGCGTTAAAGTGAAAACACCTGTGTAAGTGCACCATGAGAGGTGCATGAGAGGGTGATGATGGGAACAGATTATCAACTGATACAAGAGTAATATGCAGGCTATCACCGGACTAGTATATAGGACACATTATTTGTAATGCTGTAGCAAGATGTGAGACAGACAAGAACCCAGGATAACAGTGGTAATGACAAAGGCTTATTACCCTGTTACGGTTAGTTTGTAAGTCGACCCGGAGAACACAGACTTGACGACATGATTGCAGGCAGATGTGCTGGTACCCAGGGTCCAGGTGAACAGCATGGAGGTAACGAGGCGCACACACACACACACACACACACACACACACACACACACACACACACACACACACACACACACAGAAGCAAACAGGGGACCCTGGGAAACACAGGAGGGAGACTGGGGCACGGCGGTGGCTGTGACACACACACACACACACACACACACACACACACACACACACACACACATCACCACCAAACCACCAGGTTTACTTTTCACTGCACGATATGAAAGTTTCACAGCAGTTTCCACTTAACGTAAATCTTTAATGCGGAATGGCTGCACATCAACACAATCTGGGAGCTCACTCACTCAGAACTCTTATTGTAACCTACTTATGATGTTTCCATTCCCTTCCAAAAGAAAGGGAGTGAATCCTACGACCTGGAGAACAGGAGTGACTTGACGACCTCCAAAATTCATCAGCTCAAGTCTTCAAAAAAGATTCCAATTTACAGTTTAAGGTCGGGTGACGTCACAAAAAGATCATCTTTCCTTTTTGGTTAATTTTCGTTGTGCATAGTTTATATAGGAAAAGTCTGGCAGAGCAAATCTCCAGGCAGTTACCTTGGGCTCTATCTGACTAAAGGTTTTCCATTAGTTCGGCGAACTGATTTTAAACGTTCAATAACACTCAGTCTGTCAATTGACACTAAAAACTGCTCAGCTTACTTAGACTGAAAACTCAATACAGAATCCACTCGTGGTCTGTATACACAACATGTTTATCTATCTATCTGTCAATCTATCCATCAATCTGTGTTAGGCCTCACGCACACACACCAACACAGACACGCACACACACCTACACACACACTCGCGCACACACACACACACAGCCCTGGGTGCCGGTTTAGTGGGGTAATACAGTCTCAAGCTTTTTGCTAGGCAGTGTGTCACAGTGCATTATCCCAATTTCAGATCACAGCGAGCGCCATTTAGACACACACATACAGTATGTAGGCTACTGCTACACACACACACACACACACACACACACACACACACACACACACACACACACACACACACACACACACACACACACACACAGCCATCACAGCAGTCGTCAGTTAGATTTGGTTCTTTTGAAGCGGAGCAGAAGTGTGGTAATGTCACAGCCTTGGGCGACAGACTGCTAGCACCCTGACACCCATATTACTCCCCCCGTCCTCCTCCAGCTAACCCCACCCTCCCCTCGCCCAGCCCGCACGCCCGCCAACACCGCCACCTTCCTCTTCTTCGCGGTGAACACACACACACACACACACACACACACACACAGACTGTCACGGCATATCTAACTCCAAACTCCTACTAAGTCTCTGTGTTTTTAATATCTCCATCTCAAATAAAGTGTGCTGTTTCTGCTGGAGGAGCGCTGTCCTCTCCAGCTCAGAGAGAGAGAGAGACATACACTTAGCATGAAATCAGATTTTAGACATTACCCTGGCATCTGCAATTCTTTGCACTCTCACGAAGTGTTTGCTTTGCAATGAGGAATATGTCCAACCTTTCAGGCTTGTTCAGTTTTATTTTTTCCCCTGCAGAAGAAGCGGTTCAGATAATCTGCGTTTGTTTACGTCTCTGGACCTGATTGAAGCGATGTCACCGTGATCCCACATCTTAGACACTTATTTGAGGGAGCACAATCAAAATACTACCTGTTGTAGTAACGATGGCACACCAGCTAAACGGACTATAAATCAGCACTTGCTGATGTTCGTTTTCACTGTAAAGTTGCTTTTTCCATGTCACTTGTTAACTTGTAACAAAACAAATATCCTCCTTAGAAGCATTTTACAAAATAGTAAACTTGTTCACACTTTCTTTGCAATTGCTAAGACGCAAAAACTGGAACTTGTGGCACAATTATTCAAATCGCTCATGTGGTTTATTTACCAGGTCTGCTGAACCATAAGCACATTGTCTGCTTCACACATCACAAGTTTTAAATAATTCTTTTTGTAAATAACTACACACGGTTATCTACATAAGACAGTGTGTGTGTTGTTTACTTCACTCAATTATTAATCACCTGCTCCCTGAATGCACCTGTGAAATCACCTGTAACTAATTAGAGCACTTAATCAGAGCTTGAAGGATTCAGGTTTGCTCTTCGGTGTCCACAACCACAATTGAGGCCAATTTTGGAGAGAGTTGGAGGACTTTAATTGAAAATGAATTTCAATTAATTGATTGAAAATACAGTAGCTATGTTCATGTCATCTTCAGTATACGAATATTGAGAATAAACACATTGCATGTGTGTTCATAGGCTACAGTTTACAGTATACTCACAAATCAGTGTGCAGTTGGCATGTGGAGAGAGCTATTTTGTGTCAAAATGACTGGTGCAAATATATCCTTTTTAGAAAGGTTTTTAAAACAAATGTATATGAATGGTTTGCTTTTGGAAGAGATGCAAGGTATTTTGTGAACGTCTTTGTGTTTTGTGTGTACAGTTTTGACAAAGAGGGCTTCAGAAAAGATTATTCTTTGCGGGAATTTTTCTTGATCCGATGTGAGGTCCTGGGACAGGGATGTTGTATGTGTTCAGACTGTAAAGCCCATGGAGGCAAATTTGTGTTTGAGCAAAAACCTGTATTATCCTCGAGTTTAACAATTAGCAAACAGTGACGTGTTTTATTCAAGTCGTCTACTCTAAAGTGGCTCATTGTAACATTTGATTGTAGAATTAATGTGAGCATACAGAGTGTTGCTGGTTTATTTAACCGTAAAGCTTAGGTTAGCTCCAATATCAGCCAAGTATGTGGCACTAAGCTGCATTTCACTTGTCGTCTCTCTTCAGCCTCCACAAACCAGGCAATTTGGGGAATGTGATTGTAGCGCTCTGTCAGCGGTCAGAGCAACAGGAGCTGCTGATTCTCTCCGTGTTTGCAAATCTCTGACATATATCGACTCAGAGAATTATTCAGCTTAAAAAAACCTTGGTGCTTCCAGTGGATTTTCCGCGGGTCCCTGCTCTGTCTCGTCATCGGTCACACTCCAGTTCAAGGACGATGTGTGAGAACATTTGGGAAGAAAAGAAAAAGACTTTGGCCACAAAGTGTGTCTGTTCGTGTGTATGAGCTATTTTTTCTTTATATACGGGTGAGCAGGTCTTTGTTTGTGTTGCAGTATATTTACGTGTGTGTGTGTGTGTGTGTGTGTGTGTGTGTGTGTGTGTGTGTGTGTGTGTGTGTGCGTGTGCGTGTGTGTGTAATATGTGTATTAAGTATGTTGCTGAGTGCGTGTGTGTGTGTGTGTGGTGTGTGTGTGTGTGTGTGTGTGTGCGTGTGAGTGTGAGAGACAGACCATGGCCTGAGGTCATATCTGCGTCAGGCGGCTACTTGAGCTCAGTGCCAGAGCATGATCCCTTACGCCTTTAATTAGATACATTAACATACACACACACATACAGTGCACACGGAAACACACACACACACACACACACACACACACACACACACACACACACACACACACACACTTCTTTACTCTCTTACTTCATCATCTCTCTCTCTCTCTCTGCCTCCCACAAAAGGCCTGTTGCATGACCCGAGGCTATGCCGACCACACCACATTAAAACCTGGACTAATCAACCTCATACTCTCATGGACACTTACACACACACACACACACACACACACACACACACACACACACACACACACACACACACACACACACACTCTCAGCTTGTTAATTCTCCAAACAGAACATGAACTCAGAGTCTCTGCGGTCACAGTCTGATTAGATGTGGTGACTGTGGCGAGGAGTAAATTAAACATACAAGTGGATAAACAACAGGACGGCCTCGCTTCAGGAATAAAGAAGGATGCCGGGATGATTCAATACGTCCCCTTAAGCTTTTTAACTGTACAGAGTAAAAAATCAATGTGCCTGCTTGTGGTCAAATTGAACCAATCACCCGCTGAGTAAATGTATAATCATGGTGGTCAAAGTAATGCAAAGTAATGTCGCCACGCTGGACTGAGTCATTTCACATGGAGCGAACTGAAAGGATCAACATTTTGAAGATTAAAGAATGACAAGATAGCTCAGGCGCCCACAAGTAACGGGGGACATGCCGACATCACGAACGAGTCCAGCAGGGCAACAAGGGTGTTCAAATGAGCACAGCGGTTGGTAACAACCTCTCATTTAGCCATATTATCTAAACCAAGTGTTTAAAACTGAAAAGGAAACTAAGCACACTAAAGCATAGAAGGATTATACAACTGCACACAACTATTTTAAGAACTAAAGGCAAACATTGAACCAGGAAGTTTGCCGTCAAGATCTCATTTCTGTTTAGGGAGAGATTCCATCCCCACAACTGAATCTCGACTGTCAAAAAACTAACTCACAACTTATTTAGTTTTCTTTTCCAAAGTAAAACTTAAAGGAGGGAGATGGTTTCAAATCAATAACACGCTCTGACCGCACCTGTTCCTTGCGGGAATCTCGCGATGACGGCACATCCCCACATCTCAGCATTCTTTCCGAGAAAAATGGAGCCGTAGTTTCTGCAAAAACCCACAAAATGAGACAAAGCCCTCTATTGTCGGACTTTAACACCAGAGGCTGATGTTTGTTTTCCTTTTCCAGTCAACGTTGGTTTCTTTTAGCCAAGTTTGCAGCCGTTCCTTAACTGTAACAAAGTGTTAATTAAGTTAATGTAATCACAATGTTTCCTTTACTTTAACCCTAAGATGTGTGTGTTCATTGTAGCCAAACCTTCACAAAACGTTCACCAGATAGGTTGACGCTTACATGTGTCATTTTGCAGAGCATGGACCATCAACGTATTTCGTTGTTTAATTTGGAGGAATCTTATAATGGATAGGAATGATGATCCAAATTACAAAGAAAAGAGCCAAGCATGTTTTGGTGGTGCAGAGACGGTCACGACCAAAATGACAGACAGCAACAATAGAAATCTTGCGACGGCTTTTTGAAGGCCGACGCCAATAGGTCTGCACTCCAGCTGCCCATGGATGATATGATTAAATATGGCTCTTTATTTGCCAAATGACTGTGTAAAAACACATTAAAAAAACTCTTATCACACATATTCATATCCTAGGACCATAAAACCTTGTTGAACGTTGTGTTAAAATGTGTTCAAGTTAGGTACTTCCAATAACATCAAGTGTAGGATGGACACATTTAACAATACATGTGGTTCAATGTCTTTCCTTGAGTATTAAACAACACAAACATGTTGCTTTTCTAGCCACTGACAACACAGAAACAGACAGTTTGCAACAAATCCATCCGTCCAGAAGTTCACCTCACAAATTTAGAGACAAATGAAAAAACAATCACTCACCAGAAACCTTTTTGAAATCAGCGGACTTGCCTTGGTTTGTTGAAAATCAGCAGGTTTCCACCAGTTAGTTGCTTGAGGTGTGGACGTAACCGTAGCCTCAGGGTGCATAGCCAGGGATCCTTGAGGCTGCCATAAGGAAGTATTGTGAGTAATAGAGGCATGCACTGCCCACTAACCTGCAGCTAAATACACTGGGAGGCTCACAAACACACTGTGTAGAGTTAGAGGCTTTGATCCATAAACACAGAGACACACACAGGCTCCTGATGAATCTGCACTGGCTTCTACATCACATGCATTCCCATTACAGAACACACACACTTACACACTCACCAACTCTACTAACTGTTCGCCAGAAGAAGAAAAAGGTTGACATTATATGCTTCTGCAAATCATGGATAACTTGTTTATGCATTCAGTCAAAGCAAATGACGTAAATGGAGCAACAGATATTGAAAGGTTTGTGGTGCACCAGTATAACGAGTAAGAAAGTCCACTTTGGGGGATGATTCAAACAAACACAGGACTTTCACCCAGGAGACCCGTGTTTAACGTAACTCTATAAGAAAGTCCGCTAAGGGCGGTTGTTATTCGGTTGTTACGTTGTTTTTACGTTACAATATAATTATAGCACAAACCCTGATATTTTTTAGATCACTTTAACCAATGTTCTATTTAGTTCTATTTCTCCTAAATCCATACTTCTGTTCAGCCAATAATTCACATTTACCACTAAAGAGATTTGGCTGTTTTGCAATTTTTTATTGTTTTATTATTTTTGAGGAAAAAGAAATACTGGTTTATAATTATCCAAGTAATGCTTATCCCCATTTTTAAATATTGGTATTACCTTTGCTGTTTTCATATTGTTTTTGTCATCAGGCACAACTATTTTGTTGGCCAAAGCAGTGCTCATGGTACAAATGTAATGCACGATTTTGACAAATGTGTTGTTACTATGTTGAACTACCTGTTAACAGCAAAAGAATCACACTGGTAAAATGCCAAAAAAACAAATCTGTCCACATTTTATGATTTGTTTGGATCATATTTAATCGAACCTAGAAGAAAATATGTTTTTTCTCCATTATTACTCAAGTATATTAACATTTACTCATATTTTACAACATGTAAAATTGTTCTATGATAGTTGGGATGTAGCGGCATCCCTGAATCTCGCAAGTGAGTTGTTATAAATATTTTAAAGTCTTCATTCTTTAGTCATGTTTAATATCTATACAATGTTGAAAAAAGACAAAATGACAAGGATTTGCTTGTGTAGTCACAGGTTCATAGAAGTTAATTTCTGCAGGCATGTCTAGTCTAAGTGTAGATAGTGAAAGATTAAATAAGTTATTAAGGACTTTTGTTGGTGCTTTCCACTTCTGGATGGAGTTACACACTTGCAGCTCAGTAAGCATGTACAGTCCATCGGACATGAAGGGTAGAAAGAGGTCAATGGTTCATGCTCCAAGCACCTCTCACCTGGAGAACTAATGACTATTGACTTCCCTTCAGCAAGCGTTGGGGACATTTGCCTCGGGCCCTGAACCAGCGTCCCCCTCCCACCCTCCAAGCGCCAAACACACACAGTCACACGCACAAACATTAACACATGCACTGCAGACGCCCAGTTGACACCAGACACATGCAGCCATGCAGCCATGAAGGCAGAAGGCATCGGCCATTTAGCCTCGTTCTAACGGAAACCACGCACACACACATTTAGCCCTGACGGACAGGAGTTAGTAAGGGAGGGGATGAGGCAGGGGGGGGGGGGTCGAAGAAGAGGTAGAGAGAGGCTCAGTTTGGCGGGGGCGGGGGGCGGAGTCTTTTACTCCAGAAGCAGCAGCATTGCCTGGGGGGCTTCAGCCCTGCCACTCCCTGCCAGAGGAGAGAGGCTGTCACAACGCGTCAGTGTCACTGTGTGTGTGTGTGTGTGTGTGTGTGTGTGTGTGTGTGTGTGTGTGTGTGTGTGTGTGTGTGTGTGTTGGTTCTAGTGTATTTATGTGGATGTGTATATCAGCACATATTTGTATTTCTGTGCTTTGTGTGTGTGTGTGTGTGTGTGTGTGTGTGTGTGTGTGTGTGTGTGTGTGTGTGTGTGTGTGTGTGTCACTCCCGCTCTGTGTCAGCTGCTTATAGGTGCCAGGCCACATTGTGTCCTCTCACTCGCCCGGCCCTGATTGGCCAGTTCGTTGGTTTCCCGCAGTGGCTAAGGCGTAAATAAGCCGGGGAGGAGGCGAGAGCGCCATTGTTGAAGTTAACCGTGTTTTAGAAGGAAGTTCTCGCAACTTTTCTGTCAGTTGGTCTTCAGACCCAAGGATCACCAAACGTTTGATTGTGAGATGTCTGATCCTTGAGGGAATTCAAAGTTTCTGTATTGAATTAAATACATTTATAATAGTTGCAAGTAATTTTGATAATATATAAATCATTTAAGTACTTTCTTTGTTCGTGAAATTCCCCCTGAGCATCAATTAATTCATATCTTATCTTTGTTCGATTTTCTATCGGCATTTCAGCAAAATACTCCTATTGGCTTTTTTGCTGAGAGTGAGATGAGAAGATCGATATCAATCTGATGTCTGTACGTTAAATATGGAGTTGGAGCCGAAAGGCAATTAGCATACGTTAGTATAGAGACTGAAAGCAGGTGGAAACTGTCTAAGGTGAAAAAAGAAATCCCCTAACAGCAACTCTGTAAGTCTTTAGTTAAGACTTTGTTTGTTTGTTTAAGCCGTACACAAACAGTGATGGAAAAGCAACAACTTATGGAGTTACATGCTTTAACATTTTCCGATGAACAACTTCCTGGAGTCTTGTTGTCATGGGGAGTTGGCAGTTGGAAAGAATAACTTTTCGATCGTCAAGAAACTTTGTCTTAAACAACAAAATGTTGTATTCACGCTATAAAAAGGGATATAAGATATAATGTGTGTATTGGTGTGCTTTAGAGGTGCTGCTCGGCGGCTATGCTAATCATCTCATCATCATCTTATCTAACTATTGGCAAGAAAGTAAATTATTCTATTTCCTAAACTTTATTTATTTATCTATTTGAATACAAATTGCCAACACTATGCTCTGGTTCGAGCTTCTCAAATGGGAAGCTTTGCTGTTTTATATCACTGTGAAAAAAATACCTTGAGTTATAAACAGTTGTTTTGAAAAAGAAAAAATGCCTAAAGAGGTGTGATGGGCTTTTGAATTTACTATTAGAAATTATCTCAGTGTTGTAATTTTTATAGATGTGTTTCATTACTTATAAATATGACTCTTCATCTCATTCGTGAGAGGAACATTGCATTATTTCTGCTTTAAAAATTCAAGGTCTCAACTCAAACAAATAATTGATAATAATTGTAAAAGGGTTTAACAGAATAATAGACAATGAAAAATGATTAGTTGCCAAAATTCAAGTCACTCAAAATGATTCCCTATGTGAGACAAAGTAAGAGATACAGACAGTTTTTTTCGCAATTCACTAAGTCAGCAGCTCACAAACGTACCCGCATATCTCTGTGGCTCTTTTGTAAATGTGTGTCATTAATCACAACAGAGCCTCTGCTCAGTCAGGACGGCTGGAATTAAAAATATCACCAGACTGACAGACACTGGCATGTGTTTTATTGTCAGTTAAAGTACGAGTTGACTGATGTGAGGTGGTGGTTGTGTGTCTGCTGCCGTCTGTCTGGGACGTCTGGCTGGATTCAGCACGTCAAAGCGACACGAGGAGGTTTCCCTCAACTGACAGATGTGTTGAAGCCGAATCGGCCCTCGAAACCCAGCCGTGTCACCTCCGACACGCCGCTGTCAGCTTCCCTCTGACGAGCTCTGGAAGTGAAATGTCTCTCTTGCTCGATTCAAAAGAAAACATCGGTTTCTTAAGCGTTTTTAACTGTTGGAGTAATTAAGATTCTTTTTTTTGGAAAGGTCCTTGTTTTCAGCAGGAAGAAGATTATATTTGCGATGTTGTGTTATCAAAGCAGAAAATGAATTTGGGTGATTTAATGACACTGTTTTAGTTCCCTGAATATATTCTTGATACCATTTTAGAGCTTTATAGCATTTGATTTGAAACTAGAGAGGTAATCTTGACACATTGCAATGCTATGTCAGTTCAATAAATCTAAATATACAGGAGGGGAGAAATTAATTAGACTCCAGTTCTGATCACAATTTTAACAAAATGAAATGATCTGTGATGTGATGAGATGTATCTTACATGTACATTTAAGTTTAAGGGACAGAATACAAATACTCTTTGAATTGCAGATTGCCTGCATGCCAACAATTTGTCACATCCTCTACATATTCTGCCAATCCTGTCAGAAATTGTGCTGGTCCATTGAGCAGAGAGGCAGATAGAGAGGTGAGAATGAAGGGACGTGGAGGAAGAAGGTGCAGACTTTTAACTCTTTTAATTCAGATGGAGGAAGCTGGTTAACCCTTAAGTGTTTCGCCCTGAGGACATCCATGAAAACTTAATCAGCCCCACCTGGGATGAGCACCTCCATAACAATGCTGCTCGTGTGTGTGTGTGTGTGTGTGTGTGTGTGTGTGTGTGTGTGTGTGTGTGTTTGAAATGTCCATGGAAAGGGCTGTGAGCCGTGGTCAGTGAGGTACGCAGGTCTATGTCATATTGATGAGTGGCTCGCCGGCAGCACATGGGCGGAGTCTGTGGTGCGGTGGCGGCAGCACCACAGAAGAAGAAAAAATAAAGGAGATGAAGGCATCCTGAGGACCATATGCGCCCGTTCAGATCGGTTAGCATGCCCAAAGGCATGAGGGCTTTCATCTGAATATGCCAATTTTGTACTGCATGCAAAACCACCATCGTAGCTGCAGGTCAGTGTGGTCTGTTCGGTGTGTGTGTGTGTGTGTGTGTGTGTGTGTGTGTGTCTTACAACAATGTGTGCGTCTGCCTGCAGATATCGATACTCGACGGTGTCCGATGGTCTGCTGCTCATCAATAGCATTGATCACATCATACCTTAACTATTCTGTATGGTAATGCTTTGAAGCTAATGAGACCACACTCACACACACACACACACCTCGCTTGGCCCACCTGAGAGGGAATTTCTTTCTCTTGCTGAGAGGCACCAGAACAAAACATTAATGTATTATTCAGAAATATATTATTCATCTATTCAATTAACTACTGTTCTCCTCAGCCAACCTAAAGAATCAATGTTGGCAACGGATATGATATGCAGAGTCCGTCGTCCGACTCACACACAAACACACACGCGCACACGCACACGCACGCACGCACACACAGGGAGAGGTCAGTTAGTCTGTGATCAGAATTTGTAATGAAAACTCCCAACCTGAAAACCACAGAGCACACTAGTATCAACAACACAGATTCTTACACACACACACACACACACCCACACACCCACACACACACACACACACACACACACACACACACACACACACACTGACAAACACTTACACATCCATAAAACCCACACACACAAGACTCACAAAGAGGAGGGAACGGACTGACTGTAAACTGATGAACACATGTCAGGTACACATTCAGGATTTTCTGTTCTGTTTCCAGGGTACAATATGTTCCACATCTGCCGGCGTTGATACTGGAGCGGAGAAATACTTACTCATTTACGTGGTTCCAAGCCACTCACAGTGGCAGAGCAGTCATTTATGTCTGTCTATAAAATCTTTTTTTGTTCACAAGGGTGTTTGCCCGATAAAGACCTCCAAGATTTGAACCTTTGCTTCATTAAAACATCTCCTTTTCCTTTCCAGGTATGTTAACCCTCACCCTTACTCAATGTTTACAAGGATACGTCCGGCATTTACTGCATTTACTCACCCATGCTTATAAGGGATCAAAATAATATCCAACAAGTTCAAGTTCAAGCAGGGATCTTTTGTATCAACACGAAATGGAGAAAATGAAAAGACTAGGCATTGGTTAGTATTAAGTTAACTTCCCATAAGCCATATACGGGTAATAATAAATTCCTGTGTTGAACCCGCAGGGACAAGGCTTAGTTTCTGTGTTTAATCAGTGATGCGATGAATCAGTGGTCGAAAAAAAAATAAACTCTACCTTGTTCATTTGAATTGTATAACTTACTTCACTTTTAAAACTCCTCCCACGGCTTTTTAACCAACAACTTTAGAGCAGAAACTGTTCATCAAAGACATTACACCGACACTCTGACACTGACCTGTGTGTCAGCATGTAACAGATGTCAGCCTCCACATAACTTTGGGGACAAAGTCTTGACAAAGCAGAGCCGTTTCCAGTAGGAATTTGCCAGAGGTTATATCCCCATTCGTCAAAAGAAAAAACACTCATCCATTTAATATTGTGCATCGCTCAGGGCCATGCATCATCAGACTACATAGTGTTGAATAGGTAAAGAAAGAGAGTGACAGACAGAGATATAAAGAGAATAAAGGAGGGAGTGTGTGTCTGTGTGTCTGTGCGTGTGTGTGTGTGTGTGTGTGCGTGTGTGTGTGTGTGTGTGTGTGTGTGTGTGTGTGTGTGTGTGTGTGTGTGTGTGTGTGTGTGTGTGTGTGTGCGCGTGGTGTAAAGTTAGCTTCAGATAGAGACATTGGGACATTTTTTGTCCCTCCTCTGAGGGGATCATTATCTTTTGCATATTCATATATGCAAACACGGCATGAATAATTTCCCTCTCCACCTTCCTCTCCCTCTCTCCAAAGGTTAGCTCATTAATTACAGACCAACAATTAGCAGGAGATATTTTTATAATTAATTATATGGTGTTTCTTTGGCGCCGGTGTTCGTGCATAACTCACAGAGGGGTCAGAGCCCAGGACAGCTGTGCAGCGTGTCTGCAGCAAATGGCATGCCCATGCTAATGCACTTTATGTGTGTCCTGTGCAATGTGGTTCATGTTGTGTGTGTGTGTGTGTGTGTGTGTGTGTGTGTGTGTGTGTGTGTGTGTGTGTGTGTGTGTGTGTGTGTGTGCATGTGTGTGTGTATGGAACGGTAGCTAAACTATTTTAAAATAAAAACCCATCAGCATTGTGCCAGCAAGGCGAAACCACAAATGCTTGCACAAATACCAGCAAATCACACGTCAAGACAAAAACATGCAAACACTCTCTCACTGCCCCTCACACACACACACACACACACACACACACACACACACACACACACACACACACACACACACACACACACACACACACACACCTACACCCACACACACACACACACACACACACACACACACACACACACACATGCAGCGGTCTGAGTGTTGATTGTTGCCTGTGGGCCTGTGGTCTTTGAACTGCCTCTCAGACTCCAGTCTGTCCAAATTCACTATGAGAGATCCAGCTCTCTGCCTGCCTGAACTACTGCAACTCAAACACACACAAAGAAAGAAACACATGCACATACATAACCCAAAGACAGACAGACAGACAGACAGACAGGCAAGCACATCCACTGATGCACACACACACTGATGGAAACACAGACTTCAAATTGCTGCACCTTACCTTCCTGCAGAAATGTTGGACAGCGGGTTTTGGTTTCAACCTGGAGTCAAACATCCAAAACTTCACACAAAACAGATAGAAAATGATGTATTGGCAGAATAAGGACAACCATTTACTTGAGTTGGTGATAAAGCGTGGCCACATAATGTCGTGTTAACGATATATCACGTGGAAACAGTCGGTAATGTTTGGAGAACAAAGAAACTTGATAAAACTAATAACATAACAGTGTAACGTAACCATAATAACGCAACATATATGAATAAATAACAACCACCCTAAGCAAAATGTTTAAATAATATTGCATACGCGTAAATTCAACGTTATGTAACAGGTTGGTGCTCTGCCCAAATGCTTAAACCACCAAAGAAAAAAGAAAAAGCAAACATTCAATGTAAGTATCAAAGTATCCTTTATACCGAAATGGATACTAACAATAGCTTTTCATTCAGCAGAGCAGGGATGTGTACAATTGGAGGACGTGACTGTTTCTTCGCTTTATTCTTTAGCTATCTAGATAGATTGGTAGTTGCTAACCTTTAACCTCATCATATATTTATAGCGGCATAACCTTTAAAGCATACTTAATCAACTGACTCAAATTGACAAAGTGATTCAAAACTTCCACCTCTAACACGTATAGCCCAACAACGGATGAAGAGCGGACGCATTTTTTCTTTTCCAAATGACATGTAGTAAAGGAAAGCGCCACCATGCAGACGAGTAGAGGCATTCCAGAGAGCTGTTCTTTTCTTTGTCTTTACCACATTGAGTCAACAGGTGCTTCAGGTGATAAAAGCTGCAGTTTTGCACACAGCATTTAATGCAAAGTGAACACTACGACATGATTGCAACAGATTCCTTTGGTCAACATACCAAAGGATGTAATCATTTCCTGTCACTGTGGCGTACGGCAGATAATTTCCCTTCGCTCGAGTGAAGGCCTGGCATCTTCTCACTTTGATCCAGACTCTATCCGAACGCTGTGAAATGAGAGTCGATGTGACTGCGCCGGCGTACGTCGCGTGTGTAGTTCATCTCTCAGCTTTAAAGGAGTGTGTTTCAGTGCCGAGCAACCTGTCCTGTTCGCTCTCTCCTGAAGACTAATTTACCAACGCTGCCTCTCATGTGGATGCCACTCTTACACCGCGGCAAAGGAGTTGTTGACTTCTACAGAGGCAGGAAGGTGTGCATAATGTAATCAGTAAGTGTGTGTGTGTTTATGTGTGTGTTTGAGAGAGAGAGAGAGAGAGAGAGAAATGGAGACAGGGATGACGCCTGGTTGTTTGAAGAGTGAAAGGAAACATTCTCCCGCTCTCTCCTCCCATTAAACATATTTGTACATTTCATCGCCAATAAAAACAGCAAATCAATCTCATCCAGCACTCTTCAGAGGGCCCTTTGAAGTCTTCTTAGTAAATGACCTCCCACTCTTCCCATCAAGCGCAACCCCCCCCCCTCCCAAAAAAAGACTAGTGCAATATTTATTTCACTTCACAAAATTGTAAAGTTTTTTTCCCCCCCGTTTTTTTTATCCAGGAAAATCCTTGAAATTTTCATCAAAAGCATTCTAATCAGGCACTCCTCAGGTCAGCTAATGAGTTGGCAGGAGTGGGGCCCTCGCCGGGCGGTTCTCTTCAAAGGGCTAGCTCATTAGCGTTAGCGGCTCTGATTATGATACTTTCACATGCTCCCCTCACACACTCGCACACTCATGCAAATACACACTCGCTAGCTCATTGACGCCGTCTCTCTTGCTTCCTCTCGCACACACACACACACACACACACACACACAGAGCTGTCATTAGCCCAGTTAGCATCATTGGCATCATTAGCAACCAAGGTCAGTGTTTGAAGCCAGAGACAGACAAGCGGCCTCCATCTTCCTTCAACCAGACTTTCAAAATGTCTCCTAGCCTTTAACAGCTCTAAAGTTACATTGCTACAAATAGGCCAGGGGACAAGAGAGACGAGAGATTTGAGAAGAGGATAAAATAAAAGATATTGTGGAGACGAGAGGAGCAAAGGAAAGGAACGACACAGTGTAAACAATCTGGCAAAGAAGGGGAAAAAAAAGACACTTTGCCCTTTCTGCCCTTACACTTTCAAGGTTTTTAGAAGCCAGCATTTCCCACCATCCCTTTTTGCCGGCAAAGAGCAAAAAGACATGTAATTTGCTGCAACTCCACAGAGAATTAATTAAAAAAGAGGATAAAAAGATGTCACCCATTCGTGGATTATTCAGTCTCCCATTACCTCTGGAGAACATCACGTCTCGGGCTATGTGGTGACTCTTTGAGGGACTTTTTCATGTTTTGCTGACGTTCATTGAACCATCATGGTGAAAGCATGATGAATGTGAATTATTAAATAACATTCTACTCATCTATTACATCTTTAGCACCGGTTCTCAGGTCGGTGTTACATTTGAGACACTAGATTCCATGTACTTTAAATTGTTTTAAAAAATTACAATAGCATTTAAATCATGGCATTTCATCACTGCTTGTGGTTCAACCAAAGATGGATATTCCCCTATTATATTATTTAATTTAAATCCAAAAAAGATGTCCAATATTTTTAATTAAGAAAAATATACTCATGTAATGGAAATACATGTTTTTGTTTTCGGGGAATGACATCTGAACTCTTGCTTTGCTGTTCATTGGTTTACATTCGGAATGGAAGGATAACCATGAAACAGAGCTCTTGAGGTGTTGTTAGTCACAGCAGCAGCTATAAAGCACAGTATATATGTATCATGGATATCAGAATGAGGACATGGAACCAAGCTAAACCAAAATTACGGTGTCTTTCTCCTCACTCCCTCTCGTTATCCGTCCGCTACCCTCCTCCCCTCTCACTTTGCTCTGTGTGGTCAGTGTGTGACAGAGGCCCCGGGCTGACTAATGGCTGTGGGCGAGATGTCTGGGAGACAATTCTGCCCCTCTAATTCGCTGCTGGTGGACACACTGGATTTAACCCAGACCGACTGTGAATGTGGGTTTGAAACAGTGTGTGTAAAATGTGTCTGAAAGAGAGAAAGAGAGGGAGAGAATTGTTGCTTCTGTGTGCATGCATGCATGCATGCGTGTGTGTGTGTGTGTGTGTGTGTGTGTGTGTGTGTGTTCCCAGAGAAAGCCGATTGAAAAGCCTCTCTCCAGTCTATCAGATTAGCTCCATTAGTGGATTAGCCGGATTAGCGGGTTAATTGCACTCTGCTGCTGCGTTGGTGCGCGGAGGCTAATGACGGCTAACGCTAGTTAATCACACACGCAGCCGCGTTAGCCAGCTACCGCCACGTCTGGCAACATGGCACACACATCAGGGAAGCCGGCATAAACCCGCTTCCCATGAGGATTAGGAACAAGACATGTTTGGGCCTCAAATCTTTGCCAGCTTTGAGTTCATAACTAATACCCTACTGTTTTTTTTGTTATTAACTGCTGCTGTGTATGTTTGTCTTTCCTTTTTTGTTTGAAACATTTAAAACACTTTATCACATTGTTTTACAGTTTTCAGTTGATAGTGAGGACAGAATGGACAGATAAGACATTGACATATGACAGAAGCAGAAAGGTTGCATGTTTAAATCCCTGTGACAGAAATCATTTCACAAGGACAAGAAAAAGAATGCTTCTTACCATCTCTCACATCACATACACTATGCTGTAGCCTTGATCAAGGACGCTGTACAGTGAGCACACATACTGTATAGTGGCCAGCAGAAAAAACTTTCCTAGATATCACAATTAAAAGAATTATCTGTCATAAAAAACCTACCTTGAGGTTTTATAGATTTTGCTAAATTGGACTCTTTCCATTCTATTGAATTCTGAGCGTGTGGTTAAGTCCAACGGAGATCGGCGAAAGCTGTAATTTGTCACATTTAATTTATATCAGTGAGATTTAACAACGGTGTATAACTCTGCTTGTGCACTGCATGCAGTCAAAGAAGTAAATCGGTAGCGGGACAGAAAAACACTTGATCTCCTCCATGTCTGTTTTCCTCATCGGATGAAAAGTCGATGAGTTAGCGAAGGTTTGCTGACCAAACTCACTTTTAAGTTTGCCTTGGAGAAAATGCATTGGAGGAGCAAACATCAACCTCCATATATCAGTTCACCTCAATGACAAAGTTGAATAGTACAATATGTCGGGAGCTGCTTCTGATAGGCGGTTCTCTTCACAAATGCACTGGTTTGCTTTTGTAATTCGGGGCCCCGCAGGACACATATTAATTAAGCATTCCTGTGGCTGAGAGGATCATAAAATGATTACTAAATAATAGGAACTAAAAAGGAGAGAAGTAAGAAGAAAGAAAGGAAAAGGAAATGTGAACAGGTCATTATGTATTTGATAATTCTAAATAGTTACTAGCATCTTATCAACTGGAAACCCAGCTTTAAAAGACTAAAGTAAAACTAAAGTAAAACTAAACTTGGTCCCATGGTGAACGATGCAATGAAGGTGCAGCAGGCGGCCGCCCTAGATACGATATGCTATATGAGTCCGCCGTCTGTGAGAGCTCATAGCCTCTCGTGCCCTGGATGACGAACGATTCTTGGCTTTATCTTGGCCATTACGGAGCAGAAACATCAGCTGCTAGGTGCAACGATGCTGTGTGAGGGTAAACCTGTTAATTGAGGTAAAGAAGTGTGAGAGGGAAGGTGGAGGCGGACCAGCAAGAAGGCATGAGCACTTTGTGGGACCTGCCGCCCATACAAAGCCATGTGTGCATTCACCAGGGGTTTGAAATGAAAGGTTTCTTGTAAACACTCTGGTACAGAAGCAGGATGAGGTTTAATCATTTGAGAGCAGCTGTTCTGGGAAATCACAAGCATCTACAGTAGCTCCATTTTAGAATTTTTCAAATCTATCACACAGTATAGAACAAAAAAAAACGTGCAGTGTCTTCTTCACTTGCTTTCAGAGATATTTAGAGACAACGTTTTGGTGCATAGACCTTCATAAGGTCTCTTTACAAAACAATAGGAGAGCAGGTGTTAAATAGGTTGGTAGAGTCACGTAGGCCAATAAGGTCACACTGCAAGATGACATCACGCAATTCATCAGGAATCATAAACGTCCCATCATGGCACCAAAGGACTACAATATAAGCTTAAAAACATATACTTTCACATAGAATACTTGAAAATAGATCAAAAGTATATTCATGAATAGATCATATAATACAATACTAGTACAAAACCAAAAGTACAACAAACTACCTCATAACATTACATTCAAACCTTTGGGAGATAAAGTCTCTAGAGTGAAATTCCCAAAAACTTCACATTGCATCAAAAACGTGTTTGCTCTCCCGCATGCTGCACATAAAAAGAGCATGCAACTGTATTGTAATGAGCATCACATCTTTGGGGGAATTGCTGTGATGTTTGAGAGTGTGTTTTCTTCTAGCAATAGGAGGTCTCCATCTTAAACCTCTCACCCAGTCGGAGTTGCATTCAGTTTAATCAATAATCAATTTACGACTCAAATTATGCAGTTTACCTTTGCACAACCAGAGGGCAACACATCATGATGCATGATGTAATAACTGCAACTAATATTCTTACCCATTATAAGTGATACTCTAGTCATGCAGATTGTTTTGCTTTAAGTTTTCCAGGTTTTCAGACCTGTCTCTCAGATTTCTGTCTTCAGCCCAGTACAGTGGAGGTGAATGGGATTTTCTTTGTCACACTTACAGCATTAAAAAATAAAATGTTGCCTGGAGGCCCAGACCATATTGCATCTCTTTCCTGAAACAGTGACCCTGGTGCTATTATCACACACCATTCAGTCAACAGATTGCATAGGGACTACACCATAAGTAGGAAGACTGCTAGAAAAACTGTTGACAGTAAAGTTTGTGGATGACGTGTTGCAGTTGAACTTTTTAAATACGTTGAAAGAAGCATGCTTAATTTGGCAGGTCACAGATTTAACATTCATTTGATGAAGTTGATTAAATCTGCCAGCGGTAGTAGATGAAATAATACAATTCAAAACCATTAGACACTATTCTTTAAAGAAACAGTGAACCTCTACATTCATTCATGATAAATTAATGATGAATTCATTAAGGTTTTATTAAAGCTTTGACTTTATCTTCTGTTCAGTTTACGTGACAGATGAGTGTGAACGTGCAGAACTATGACATAATTCACAACTATGATCAAATTACTAATAAATTAATTACTCCATCCCACCATTCATCCATGAGCTAATCTCTCATCTCACTCATCATCATCTACTCCTATAACATTAGTATAGTATATTACTCTTCAGCCTCAGTCTGCTCAGTGCAATGCCCTTCAGGGTTTCCTGGTTTCTCTCAACCTCAGAGGTGGTAGCGGCTCTGGTTTAACCTCCTTTCTGATGGACCGTCTGTCTGTGGACTACGGAAAGAAGACCAAGCTGGACTTCTCCAGCTACTAAAGTACATCAAATGTACTCAGCTCTGGTTGAGCCGTACAGAGCCATCCTGACCGGCCACAAATCCCTAGTGAAGCTGCATCAAAGAGTATACCTAAAAAACTGTGATGACTGGTTACTGGTTAGTGATATATATATATATATATATATATATACACAAAGTACAGTGAAAACCCATTCAATTGAACCAGGGCTCTGGCTGTGCTAGATTCCTTCTCTTACTCTGGACTCGTTGTTAGCTGATGAGCCACTGAGCCTGATGTAGTTCCAGCTATAAAAGCTCACCACTTGAACGTTGACCTGTCTTCCTCTGCTTAAACAGCTGCTTAAGTTGGTTTTAGACATTTCATGCATGCTTACATTAGCAATAACTCACGTTCAATATTTTTTATGGTGAGATATTTTTATAAATATGCTTAACTATCATTTTAAAAAATTCTGGGTTTTTGTTGCAGCCTTTAGGATAAGGCTGCAACATGCTATCACTATGAAGCCACGGGCATGGTGTGGTTTATTATGTTTTGCAAGGTGAATGTGTGCCTTCATCCTACGACCCAATGCGTATTGTCTATTTTATTATGGACAACAAATCAGGAGAAGAATGTTTGTTTTTTTCATAGCATTTGGCTGTGGAAAATGCTTAAATACTTAAATCAGATCTCTGAATAGGACTTACACAAATTTGGTTGGCATTTAAGTTAGTTGGGAGGAGTCTTTGTAATAGTAGCACAACTGGTAACTGCTATATCCTGAGTAACAATAGAACATCTTGAGAAATGGTAACACACTAGATCATATGCATGCCTACATGTGGCTTTGAATTATTCCATATATTGACCATTATGGTGTACAAAATTCAGTATGTTTTGATAATTGTTATGTATGAAAGATGCTAAAAAAAACATTCACACTGATTCTAGATAAGTTTTGACCACATATGGTCTTTTTCAGGTATGGTTCGTAAGTTGTCCTTAATTTGCTTTAAAAGTGTGTGCACTGTATGTGCATGAAAGAGAATCAGTACATGCACACACGCGTATCGCTCTCAAATAAAACACTTTGGGATATTACCTTAACTCAGGGTGAAATTCTAGTTGAGTCATCCACATGTGGAATGCAGTCCAACCCTGAGCCCTCCTGGATCAACACCGGGGGCAGATGTGTAAACAAAACCCCAATCAACCCCAATCACTGCCTCTGCAGAAATAAAAGAGAGCGAGATGATCGGTCAAAGCGGCGCTACGTGATGTGTTGCCGGTAGGACGTGGTGTTGGGAGCTTAGTGAGCGCGGTGTTATTGATGCGGTAGCCAATGAGGTCTGACACATGGCTTCAGGACAGGAAACGCCAGGGGTTATGGGTAAAATGGGTGTTAGCGAGAGTGTGCAGAAAACCAGAAGCGCACACCCACACCTATGCACAGCACTTGCACGCAAGGGCATAAGAAGCAGGAATGTGAGCGGGCACAGCCACACACACACACACACACACACACACACACACACACACACACATAGACTTTCCATATATTCTGTGGGCACCTCAGCCTCATTAAGAGGAAGGGAAGGGCTCCCTGCTCATCTTTTAAAGATAAAACAAAGTGCTGTGATGTCATACCTCATCAGCCTTCGCCAAGGAGACGAGAAGCACTTTAGCAGAAAGAGCAGAGTGTGTGATCGCCTGAACGCACAGACCTCCCTCTGACACTCTCTCTCTCTCTCTTGCTTTCTCTCACACACACACACACACACACACACACACACACACACACACACACACACCTACACACACAATCGTGGCAGCAGTGGATGGTGGATGAGGGATGCATGTTGGTTTGGGGCTAAACATGATATCTCCTTTCCCAAGGGCCAGCCAATCAGAACAGCCTGCCAGGAAAAAACAGCAAAAGCACTCAAGATCGTCCAGAAGAAAACACACATCAACACACACACACATAAACACACACACAATACCAAGCACATAAACATACAGGACACACACTCTGGTGCTCCTGCGTGCCTCCAAGCAGTCATCCATCCAAACAAAGAAATGCTTCACACACACACACAAAGTGACAGCTGAATGTTTGACGGTATTATAAACTCCTCAGCAACACCATCGTCTTCAACACTATGAGCTTCATCAATAGCCAGAATATCAACTGCTTGATGCTATCAGCGGTACAAGCGAATACAAAGCCGAGCCTCGTGGGCGGTGTTCTTAGAGTTGCACCAGTGCCTGCCTGGGGGGTGGGACCTTAGGGTGGGAGCGAGGCGGTACGGGGCACAGGAAGTAAGTACCTGGGAGGCAGCAGTCAGGGGAAGTGCCTAAAGGTCCAGAGCCCTGGGAAGACAGAGTCACCGCTATCGGCTCCGTTAGGGGGGAAGCATCGGGGCTAAGTGTTTCCGGGGGGAGTGTAATAGTAGAGCAAATGTTGTGAGGAGGGTGAAACCATGAAACACAAATTGGCATAAAGAAGAAAAGATACGCACAATAGAGTTAAGTGGCGGTTAGTGTGTATCTGTGTAAGAATTTCACTGTTTCTCACAAGGTATTTCTCTTCCCTTTGATAAGATTTTTAGAGGATTTTTGGAGCCTTTTTTGTCATTGAACAATGGAATTATATATCTGTTTAACATTGCTCTTTCAAAGTATGTTTTACTATCACATAAAAAGCTTAATGCTCAACGACATTTCACACTACTTACTCATTTGTTTTCTGATCAATACTCATTCATTTTGGTCAACCCAGTTTCCATAATACATTGTTGGCATTTTGATTAAACATATTTGGGATACATTAGATGAAAATGTAATCCTGGAGAAAATACTATCCCCTCGAAACATGATGGGTAAAGCAGTATCGATGTATGCGAGTGTAATTTATAGGAGACGAGGCTGATTGGTTTGTTCATACCTTAAGACCCGGGCGACAACTTCACAGGCTCACTCATATATCATATGCTTACATGTTTATTTTTAATACAAGTCAATGTATTAAAATAAATTCTCTGTATTTCATTACACAGTTTCAACAATCATGAAATATTCGCATATTCCCAGAGTCTTGCCAAAGATTGTGGCTTTTTCTCATATTTCAATAGAGAAAATTAAACAAATGTCAGTAAAAATTATGTTATTTGACAGCAAATGTGTGCCATTTTTGCTCAATAAATTACTAGAAATAATTATACAATCAATTTATTATCAATGTTTTGAATATTTTTCAGTTGATCAACTAAACACTTTCACCGTAAGAAGATATTAACACCATGCACAACACGACGTAATGAAAAGACTAATTTGCTGTTTCATCCTGATGACATTAGAATGCTGTTTACACATTAATGCACCTGTAATATAAATCCAATAATGTGTGATAATAAAACACAAACATTTTGCTGGTAATATCTCTTTAATTTGTCTTAACTATACTTTTTAAGGACTTTTACATTTAATCTAGAATTTTTACATTTAATCAAGTATTTTCGACCTTCGGTCTCGCTACACGACGTCCACCAGTGCTTGTTAATGTGTGTCTACTGACAGTCAGATATAGTTTACGTCAGGGTGGCAAACTGTATAAATACAGCAAAAATAAGGGCGTAAAGCAAATAAAGTCTGACAGCGACGAGTCAAACCCAAAGCTGCAGCTTTGCTCTCAGTCGTGTGACTTGTATTTGAACCTCCCCGCTACGTGTAAACTCCCTCCAAACTGCCCTGTGATGAAACGTCACCTGTCACACACACCAGAGGGAAGACTCATGCAATGTGAGGGCTGAGGCGAGAACTCAAGCTATACTTGCTGGAGAAACAATCAAATTGTCGTTGCATCATAGGGGGAAACTGCAGATAGGGGAATCCATTAGCAGAATCCGAGTCAAATCATCAAACCACGGATCGGATGTATAGTTCTATGACGGAGGATTAGGGAGAGGAGGCTCCTGTGTTTGTCTGAAAGGTGGACGGACGCCATCGCTCTCTGGGTCGCCTTGTGGCTCTCACTTGGCCGTTGACCCCTCACAAAGAGTTCTCTCTCACTTTCTGTTCCATGCAAAGACGCCAACAAGTAAATTAATAAATTAAAGGTGGGGAGCCCCGACAGAAACAATGTTGGATAGATTTTCTCTCTTTTTCTCGCACAGAGTATATATTTTTTAATGACAATTACCGATAATAAGTCCCTGCAACAAAAACAGAATTAATAAAACAGCATTGACGCAGGAGACCTGCAGGGCCGGGGTGAGGAATGGGGAGAGGTTGAGGCGGGGTAGGGGTATTTTGGTGATGGCAGGGTCATTATAGGGTGTAGAACCGTGTGCAGGAGGGGGCATGGGGCGGGGAGGAGGGGCGCTGGGGGTGACAGTTGAGGGGATTTGTGTGGGGGGAGGGGGGGTGAAGGCTGGGTGTGATGAGGGGAGGGGGGCAGCTTGGAGGCTGGTGTGCGGTGGGGGTGAGGGTGAGGGTTGGTGGGAGGGAGGGGGGGGTATCAGTGGGGAATGGTGTCAGCTGCAGAGGCAGCAGGGAAAGCCGACATCTTAATAAAACAGCCTCGGGCTAAATCCCATTAAAGGCCTCAGAGCCTGTTACCACTGCTGGCCAGGTAGCGCGCACACACGTAGCACACATAACACACATCATATATTTGTGCCTGCGCCGCACACACACACACACACACACACACGCGAATATATTATATATGGATCCATGTGTCCGTCTCACTGTCTGTTCCTGTCTGTCCATGTGTGGGGGTCTGTCTTTGTGCTCGTTTTTTGTGTGTGTTGGGTTCACCATCTGACCCTCACGCAATTATACCCTCCAAATCACACAATGCTGCACATAGAAAACTACCGAACGCACCTTCTCCCGCCTATTGTTGTCGAAGGTGCACGGCTCACTCCCAATCCAGTCGACTTGTTGTGAGCCGGCATCGACCGCTTTGATTCAACGCGTCATTCTGCTTCCATCTTTTGCTACCAAACCTCCTATAAACAGCGAGAAAGAGGTGGAAACGGCAATCCCAAATGTTTTTTGGGAGGAAAATTGAGAAATTGAAGCTTGTTTAGTCCCTGAACGCACCACCAAAAGAGATGTGGTTGTTGTTGTTGCTGCAGCCAAGGTTTCTAGGCCTTATAAATGAGATGACAAATATAATACGTGAGAGGCTTGAAAACAGGAAATGTGGAGTTTTATGTACATCTCAAGAACTTAATTTTAGCAGGAATGACATAAGAAGATATCATAACAGGTTGTTAGTCTACCTATAAATTATTTAACTAATTTTTACAGGTTCAGTTGGTCCTATATTGCTGCCTTGATCTTGTGTCCTTGAATACCAATTCACACATTATTAATGGCTCAGCATCATTTACATGGCATGAAACCAGTTTAAAAACACATTAGTTGTACAGCAGAGCGCTCGTTTAGTGCTTAAAATGCCGGAGGTGCAAAGGGACAACCGTGTTATTACTTCAAATAAAATCAAACTTTCCGTCCGTCCTGATCAACTCCCACAGGTCATCTTTTAGGTTTCGCTCTCTCCCTCTCCTGTCTCCAACCATTCTTGGGGTGTATACAAGGGGCCTCCACCCTGCTGCACCTCGCTCACTAGCGCCCCTTGGTGGCTACAGGTCAGACCCGTCTGTCTTCCTGTGTCGAGTGTGACACACAGGCCTGTTGTCTGAGAGATCTCTTTAATCCCCTTTCTTTCACTTATGTGTTCAGTTTAAAGTGATCTCTTTATATTTTGCTTCTCTATCAATTGATGAAATGTGTTATTTGTACAGGTAACGTGAGTTTATGTTGGTCTAGTGCTAAAAAACCTGGGGGTCAGGATCCATCAAGGGGGAGAAAAATAAATATCTGAAGGGTCACAGAAAGGTTAATGAATATGTTTTGTATCATATATATATATATATATATATATATATATATATATATATATATATATATATATATATATATATACTTCTGCAATGAAGTATATACAAGTGTTTCTTATTTCTGTAAACTTTGGATTCCCCCTGTGAAATACTGTACTGGACTACTGTTTCTTATCCCTTATCCTTATCTTAAATGAAACCATCCCAGAAGGAACAAAAACAGTCACAGCTGGAAGACATATGCAACATGTGACAAGGGTCACAAGCTGAAAAGGTTGGGAATCCCTGCTCTCCTCCACGCGGCTGCATGCAGGTACCTTCAGCTGCACCACTGGGTATAACGCCGAAAATGTGAAAGTCTTTTTTTTTCAAAAGCGAGAAAAAAGAAACGACAGAGAAATCTTCACCAGTGCAGATGAGCTCTGGAGGAGATTTGTCAACGATAGCAATTCCTCCCCGGAGCACTACAGACGCCCGTATGATGAACAGTAAACTGTCCTCTGAGTTTCTATCCACACACACACACACACACACACACACACACACACACACACACACACACACACACACACACACACACACACACACACACACTCTCTCTGATTCTGTGCTGGGAAGTATACTGGTCCAAATGAAACACATGCTCACACACACTTACGCATACACAGAAATAGTGTGTGTATGTGTGGGGGGGAGGGGGGTATCAATATGAAAGAGGAATCTATATGTCCCAAAGTTGAAGTTCAGCCTCTGTCTGACAGAACACACAAGTTCCTGTTGTAGTAAACTATTGTTTTGACAGGATGTCACTTCAGTTCTGCCGAGTGTGTGTGAGAGCGCCGAGCGCCGCGCGCCTCCTCTTTATCTCAGGCCTAAGGCTACTGTCACTGAGCCGGGGGGAGAGTGGGAGACCGAGGCAGACAGACAGAGGGAGAGAGAGAGAGAGAGAGAGAGAGAGAGAGAGAGAGAGAAAGAGAGGAAGGCAGGGGGGGAGAGAGAGGCCGGGAAATAGGGAGAAAAAGGGAGAGATAATTCACTTGTCAGCTGCCTGATGAAATGCCATTTTAACTGAAGCTGCTAATAGGAGCATTACGGGGGCTCAGGAAGCCTGAGACAACTTGCTGAAGTGTGTGTGTGTGTGTGTGTGTGTGTGTGTGTGTGTGTGTGTGTGTGTGTGTGTCTGTGATGCCAATACCACAATACTTTATCCTCCCTTTATATAAAATCACTTGCCACCAACAGTCAACATATTTCATCTCTGACTCCCCACTCTCTGGGTCAATGGAGACTTCTGTGGTCCTTCTCCACGTCACAGAACCTGCTCCATCCATCCAGGGCGTTAATTACTTTAAGACTTTGACTTGTCAAAATCATGTGCATATGAACCTCAGTGCGTCGGGGTCTAACTTTGTTTTTCTACTTTATTTTTTTTTCCCCTCAAAGGAATTGCATCAGTTTCAACTTTGCCATTGTTTGCAAAACTGCATATTGTTGCACTGGAACTTCCTGTGGACAATGCAAACAGAGAAATAAGTGTACGGAATAAACCGGTGGGGTAGTGATGGTCAGAAAGCATGCCCAGTTACTGTGTTATAAATGAACAAAAAATAAACACACACAAGATACAGTGATGATATGTCAGTAGTGAAACTGTATATATAATACCTGTGTGGACAGAGCCAATAAATAGTCTGTACAGTAACATAAGTCTGGTTATGTTACAGGCAGTACAAACACTGATCATATCATTCAATTTGTGAGACTTTTTTTTAGTCCATTTTTCAAAAAGTATAAGATGTAACTTTTAGTTGAAAGGCAAGTTTGATTCTATTAAATCAGCAGTCTGGTTATTTGACTGGAAGCCGCAGAAAGATCAGAACAAATATGCAAGGTTTGGAAGTAATTAAGATGTTGATGATTATAATGAAAAGTAAAACACACTTTTTGAGAAGCATTCTGCCATGTTTATACAGCAGGTTAAAAAAAACTGTTGATCTGGAACAGAACAAATTCACATCAATTAAGTTGTGAATTATTGAATAGTGAATGTAGTCTGATAATACTTGTCATTCAGGTCACAAAGCTTTTGTGAAAGTTTGCTGTTCTGACGAACACAAACTCATGAATTCATAAAATAATGTTAACGCTGTGATCGTCAATCGGGAAAGAAGCACCGACGTAAGGAAAATTCTATATTTTGAGTCTCTTCCGTTAAAAAAGAGGATCCTCATATCGAAGATCTGCTTGGTTACACTTCAGGTTTAAAAAACGCAGTTGCAGTGCAGTTCTCAACACACTTTTACACACTGTATGTTTGTGAGAGTTGAATTTCCAATTCTTAATGACATCAAACTCTTTTCTTTCTTTTCGAGTTCAAATGCACTTAGTGTGAGTTGTTATGGACGGAAACTTCTGCCAAATGAATGTAATGTAATTTACCCTTCGGAGACGATGAGCTCTAAAAGCAAAACACCTTGGATTATTTAGATTAAGTCATTTGACTTTGTAGTTTAATGCTTTATTCAAAATAAACCCTGTCACACATCACTGCACAAGTTACAGCACAGTTTCTACTGTTGGATTATTATTATTAGAATAAAAACACATGTCATTTTCTAGACTAAATATGAATTGTCCAGACGCATATGGTATTTCACTAAAACATTAAGTCTGTTTGTGTGTTATTGCTGTAAACTAACATCCCTCTGATTATTATTATTCATGCGTGTTTTGGATCTTTGCCCAAACACTTTTGATGCTGCGTTGGATTTCATGCAGATACAGTGGAGGCTTATGCAGCATCATCCCAGCAACCAGTTATACTGTCCACCAGCATTACTGTTTTCAAAGGGACACACATACACACACATGCACACACACATACACACACTCTCTCACTCACACAGAGAAAGGGTTAAGAGAGCCCTGAGGCCAAGTGATTTACGCAAGAATGGGCTGAATAGTTACTGTCTCTTTCTGCACGTGCGTGTGTGTGTGTGTGTGGGGGGGGGGGTGGGGGGGGGGGGGGGGGGGGGGGGGGGGGGGGCACTAACGTATTTAAATAAAAAACTCCAGTACAAAACTGCATTACTCCTTTCTAGCCAGAGCATTTAAGAGCCGACTTGATACCTTCCTTCAGTCGGGTCTTACTTCCTTCTTTCCTTCATCATCTTAGACTGATGACACACATATTACACGCACATTAACATACAATTGATAAGCTAGTGCACAAATGTAATGGTACACAATTGTATTCCTTCTTTTGTAACCTTTTATTGAGTGTGACTTAAAGATGATGCAATACATTTTAGATGCTTTAAATGATATTTTTTCTCAAAAAAAGTCGAGTCATATTTTCTATTTTGACTTTAATTAAAGGACATATCATCACGAGAACGACAAGACTTAAAACTGCATCCAGGTAGGAGTCCTAAAGATATAAATATAAGCTGGCAGGCATCACAACATCCAGATGAGACAAACAAGCAGCCAGCTGAGACTCGCTTGCTTTGGTTTCAGTCCGCAAAGAGCCTGAATGCCATCTAGTGGCTGCAGCGGGAGGCCGAGCTCACGCTGCACACAGCAGCAGGATCAGAGGTCACAAATGGAGCAACTTCAATGTCAACAGCACCCCCTGCAGGGGGAAGCTCACACAGCAGAACAGTTGTGGTGGTTTTCAGTTTGACTTGGACTTGGATGGAAATCACAGATTGGTTCAGTCTCTGCTGCATTGAGTAAAATCCAACCATTCAAATGTACTTATTAGAGAGAGGTATGAGGGATTTAAATGTTTACTTCATACAGAAACTTACAAAACAACTGTTCATTGTGTTCTTAAATGTATCGCTTGTTGAGTTGACAGCCGGGAAACTGCGTCTGTTAGAGCTGAAATCTTATCCACTCATCGAATTCTTCTTTCAGCATTCTGTACACAAACTGAGCTGATTGGTTCAAAGTTACAAGGCAGTCGTGTGCATCGCTGGTTTAATCAAATGTTTACTGTTCAGCTCTCGGTTTTGTACATGCAGGCGTGTTTAGTGAACAGCTACTTTACATCAGGGGTTTCAAACTTTTTGGGGCCAGGGACCCCTTACAGGGGAGAACAGGTTCCTCTTAATCCTAACACCTATAAAGTAGACTGTGTGCTTCCTACAGCTGAACTCTTAGATGCCATTGGAATCATTTATATTCTTAAACTTGTATACCTAAATACCTGAGACCTGTTTCAAAGTCATAAACAGAAACACTATAAATTTGAATGTTAGGATTAAACATAAATGACATAATCCTTTATAATTGTGCTGTTATTGAATGTTGATAACACTGATTTACTTTTATACAGAGGGTGATTTTATTCATATTGCATTTGGACTTAACTTGACACCTTTTAAACATTTCAGTAATTGATCATAAACTTGCACAGTCCGAATAAATCCAGATCGTTAAACTCACCATTCTAAAGCTGACTTTCACTTAGTGCTTCAACTTATAAAATAATGAACATATTGCTGTGTGTCACACATCAGAGTTTCTATTGGCCGAAAGCTAACGTAGGTGGGAGTCATGGACACACTATGCTTGATTTATTGGCACAAAATGGTTTACATCTGTAGATATGGACGTTCTACCGATACAGCATTTATTTGTGTACGTATGGTATGCTACAATATTCATAAATGATTGTGTAATTGTCAATCTGTGCAGGGGAGAAATGCAAAGGGACCTGGACCCTCGCTTGGTCTTTTGTTTGGACTCCATCTTTCTTTCCTGGGATGATTTGTGTTGTTGCATTGTGTGTTTGTGTATCACTCTTTATTCTGTTTAGCCATGGCGACTGCAATGTACAGGAAATAACTGCTACAGCTCTTTTTCTATTTCTTCCCAACAAACTGGAAACTCTTGTCAGATGTCAAATGTGTAACTTTTGCATATTCAATAGGTATCTAAGACAAATACAATAGGCATGTATAAGCATACTGTATGTACATAATACTATATGGGTTTTCGTGAGGTGGATACAAACTAGGTTGACTGACAATGAAATAGAGAGACACAGATTCCCTCATGGCATGCCGTCTCTTTTTTCCTTCATCAGTAACTTCAATATACAGTTTAGTAGAATAAGGAAGCAAATAAAAACACAGCAGAGTGTTGCACTGTGTCTAATGTCCCAGTGGCCATCAACATTCAGCTGGTGAGGGGAAAACAGGGACACTGGATGGGCCTTCAGTGTCTGACTGTGGAGGAGCAGGGGACCACGGAGAGACTGACATGACATGCACACACACACACACACACCATACACACCTGTGTGTGTGTATGAAGGTGTGTGTGTGTGTGTGTGTGTGCACCTTACGAAATAGTGTGAGTTTGTGTGAATGTGCGTTCTTGCAAGGTGTCTGTCAGTGTGTGTGTGTGTGTGTGTGTGTGTGTGTGTGTGTGTGTGTGTGTGTGTGTGTGTGTGTGTGTGTGTGTGTGTGTGTGTGTGTGTGTGAAGAGCTGTGGATCTCCTAATTTAGCCTCTAGAGAGCTGAGACGTCGGGGTGTCAATCTCACTGCGCTGCTTTTTTCCCCACTTAACTTTTTAACCGAGTTTCCTCCTCTTTGCAATCCTCTGTATTTATAGCTGCCAAGCCTGGAGCGGCCACGTATGTCTGTGTGTGTGTATGTGTGTGTGTGTGTCTGCGGTATTTACCAACATTAAACTCTTTGTGCTGTGTGTGTGTGTGAGTGTGTGTATAAGCTGCACAGCTGTTGATATTGTGGGGTTAGGGGTTTGGTATTTCAGTCAATTTCCACAGAGACGAAGATGAAGCGGAACGCGAGAGAGACAGAGGAAGTGTGGAAATCGCTGGAGGAAAAAGAGAGAGCAGAGGAAGAAAGAGAAGGAGGTGAAAGGGATGGGGAGGGAGGGATGGTGGTGGCGGCGGAGGGGTTTGAAGGGGGTAGAGGGATGGATGGATGGAGGGATGAGGCAGACTTCTGGCCGGGCGAGCTGCTCTGAGACTAATTAAGGTGAGGGCAGTGGCAGAGACGAGGTAATGATGAAGAAAAGGATTTACTCCCTCCATCCCTTCGTCTAAGACGCACACTACCACCTCTCTACCCGTCACTCAGCCACTCAACCCCCCACGTCCTCTCCTCCCTCATCCCCTGTCCATCTCCCCGTCTAATTCCTCCTCCTCCTCCTCCAGTGCTGTACTTCCATTTCCTGTCCTCGATCCCTAAACCAGTTAAGAATGACATTGGACTGAACACACAACAGCGAAAAATCATTTTTTCCATCGAGAAAAGTTGAGTGTGTTGCTTTTATTCGGGGCCTTTGTGAAACAGTGCACTGGCTCCTTTCACTGTAGGGCAAACATTTGACCTCAAGGGGCAAGAACCACTTGAGCAGGTAGCCGTCTTCTCCACTGCCCTGAATGGTGCGTGAGACTCTAAAAGGAAATTAATGTTAAGGTAAAACACAAAAGAGGAAACTTGTTTGGAAGTTACAGCATGAATACTTGAAATGGTGTTAGATTGCTGGATACAACATTAAACAATTGTTAAACAAAGGTTGCCTGTGTTTTTAGACATAGTTGTTTATCATAAATGATGAGCTGGCAGGTGTCCTGGTCGTGCAGTGGTGATGATGCATCTCATTCACTTCCTGTGACCTGCTGACACAAGACTGAGAGAAAAAGTCAACTTTCTCTCATTCTGCCGCTCCGTCCCGCATAACACACTCGACAGTAGCGCCGCTGTCTGCTGAGGTTCTCCCCCACATATCAACATTCATTTTAGAAACTAAGAGGAACAGGTTTTAGCTTGAATGCTCTCACTTATTTGTAATAAGTGTAAGGGTTTCATGAACCAAAGGGTGGTGTTTTTTTCCTCAGACCATAAATCATAGTACATGTTGTTTACTGCATATATAACGAAGATGTTTCATTCATAATGATATATTCCATTTGGGGGAAATTACCCTTGCTTTTTGAGAGTGATACATTTGGCAGGTTCATTTTAGGCAGTAGTGGAACAATAACAATACTAAAATGTTAATGTTAACCTTAATAAACCATATTTTGGAAGAGATCTTATCACCATTAGCAACAGTAAGTGTCCTGTGTTGTACTTTAGTACCTTTAGGCCCTTTGACCTGTAAAAATGTCTTTGGACAAGTTTAGAAATACGGCTTCTTTTCCACATTCTCGACATATAGATTTTATAGAAAAATAATATTCCTGTCTTGAGGATATGACATCAAGGCTGGACTCAGTATGTGTGCTTGTCTATGTCTGATTCAGCACACTTTGAATTACCTAAGAAATTAATGAATTCTGGTCACTGTTCTCCTTCAACAACGAGCATCAGAATAAAATACAAGTTTTCCCACCAGAGTGGAAATGTGTCTTTGAATCCCCAAAAAGATAAACAATCAGAGCAATGCAAGAACAATACACACATAGCATAGTAAGCATATGTGTTATACAACACTGAAGTTTAGAAGAAGAAGAAAAGCTTTTCACACATTAAAACATAAATTGTGGTTTGTTTGAGTTTCAAATGCTAATTTCATTTTGAATAAAATGCTTTTACTTTTCAATTCCTTAGAAAAATAGATTTCGTAAAATGATCTAATATAAATTTGCACTGCTCTGTAAAGATAAAAGCTGTTGCAAATTGATTCACTTAAAAAAAAAGACATTATTTCAAACATACCTTTGACTATTTGTTCAACCGATGTGCAGGTTACATATTAAAAGAAGCAATTAAAAGGCTTCGGTGGTAAATATTAGTGCAACATGGCCGTGTCTCACCTTCATCATTACTGTCCAATTCAACTCTTGTCAAACTTTTACACCCTTGTTTTTCTTCCCATGATCCCTCCCTCTCCCGCTGTCAGGCAGGTGTGCGTCTGCTCCCTCCAGCTGTGACTCCTCCGCTGGTTTTCTCCTCCCTCCATCCTCCCCTCTATTCCTCCTTCAGGCATCTTTCTGTGGGCAAACAGGAAGCTCTCCGGCAGCCTGTCATGAGGCCTCCTGTTCCAGCCCCGTTGCTGTTAACCAACGCCGATACTTCCCTTTCCCCGACCGCTCACTTCCACCCACACGTACGCTACATCTGCTTCTCGCCCTGTTATTTTGCCGTCTTCTTGTTACACATTTGCATACAATTTGCAGGAACACAGCCGTATCCCCCTGCACATCCTCTCCTGTTCTCTGCGGGCCTGTCACTCCCCGGCTGCCACAGGAACGAGGAGCAGAAACGTCTCCTTACTTTAGTCTAAATTGCTTCAACGCTAAAACAACTCATGTTTGGGGAGGTGTGATGCTAACGTCTGAGAGTCAAAAACTGAACGTCCCAAAGAATTATGCTCTCATACATCATTTCCCCACCGCAAAAACAAGAGGGTTTCCACCAACAGATGCTCCAACAAGTGTGTGTGTTTTAACACACACAAAGGAGGAATTTAAAAAGGTCACATAGGAGGACAGGCAAGTCTATCTTTTCCTCTCATGTAACATGTCTCTCTGTAACATGCATGATGATGTAAACACGCCTAAAGTCTAAGCGGCAGCCCACACCTGGATGAAATGAAGTTTCAAATGTAATAATGAAAACGTTGCTGGTGCATGTGTGTCATGTCGCCACTCGGCACGCGGATTGAAGAACAAGCACATGGAGGGAGAGAGAGAGAGAGAGTAGAAGACAAAGGTCAAAATATGTTGCCAACCAGTTCAGGCAGCAAACTCATATGTGGATTTATGATGTTAATATATGAACAATGCTAATTTGGACCTTCAAAGTATACATCGAGTTCACAAAGACTGGGGAGAGACAAGAATAAACGTCCCCCTCCAAAACAAATGTATGGCTTGAAGAAGACATTCTTTTCTTGTAAAATGGTATGTATTGATTTACAGAAAATATACAGGATATCAATTTGAAATATAGATAACTGTGAGACCTCAAAGCACTCTGTTTTAGCAGTGACAAAGCTTGAATATGTCACTTATCTGAAAGCTCAAAGCAAATTCACACTGCGGTTTGTTTCCTGAATAATGTCAGATTTTAATGAGGCTGCGATGTGCACATGAAGCACAAACAGTGCTGTTAAAAAGCAACCCTCTTTGTTTCTCCGAGTCCCCTCCCTTTTTAGAGATTGCATTTAATCAGATATTTTAGGCTGAAAGAGAGAGGAAAAAACATCAATGTTTGGATTGCTGGTTGTGCAAACTTGTAAAATCCCCTTTTATGATAGTTTAGTAAATAACCGGACAGCATCCAGGCAAACTCCGCTGAATTTTATTCAAATTGCTTCTTTCAAGAACGTCTAATATCAGCAATACTGCAATCTTCATAAGATGTTAGAAAGTGTGATGTTTTCAGAGTGGAATACCTGCTCCGCTAATAGATGGCTTTTAATTCCTGTGGTTTCAATGGAAATAGATATTCTCGTTGCTTCACGATGCTCTTTTTTTTTCTTCTTTCCTCACTGGTTTTCCTGCAAGAACTTCTGCACCCTCTGTACTTTCACGTATAATGATGGGAGGAAGCAGCATGAAGATCGCATGTTTGATCACTGCGCACATCAGTCAAAGAAGAAAAGCACCTCAGAGAACTTTGGTGTCGTTTTTTTCTTCTCACACACTCTGTAAACTACACTGCACCGCCAAAGTCAGTGAAAAATGTGAAAGAGAATAACACAGAGTGGTTTGAGCTAAACGAAGACCGTGCACACAGACTCTGGGGTCGTTGAGGTTAACCATGTTTCTCCTTTTGTAGGGCCGTGGCTCTGTGTGCTTTATGGAACATTTTCACATGAATAGTGAAAATAACCTCTAGTATTAACAAACTGTAAATAATAAGCCATAGACTAAAACATTACAATATTATCTATCAGTAACTCAACGTTACTGGCATGCAGCATCTTTGGTTAGAGCAGTTTTAGGTGTATAAGAAGTGTTCAAAGGTTTGAATTTTTCAATTTGTTAGTGTAGTGTGACAGTTGTCATAAACTCATGCTGTGCAGTGAAACATTGCAACGCACAGAACTTCAAAATAAATTGCAGTTCAGTCCCAAAGTTTCCAAACATATCAAATCTGGAGCATTGCAGCAGTGAAAAAAAAACATGGTGTTATTACTATTATTATTATTCTTTAAGGTCATTTTGAATTTAAAAAACTGTGTGTTAAGCGGCTGCACCAGCTATTACCATTTCATCCGGTGATCTCGTAAAAAAGGATTTGCTCACCTTATGGCACGCAGCGTGTGACTGCCAGTTTTATGGCGCTATAGATTTTCATGGTGTACATTAATAAACGCCTCAAGCAGAACCGAGTGTACAGACAGAGTCTCTGCAAAGGTAGTTCAGAGCCATCGACCTCATAAACTGCACTTCTATGAGTCTAGTTTTGTACTGAACTGTGATGCGAAATGAATGAATTTGAACTAAAGGTAGTCAGACCAGCCTAAACGTCATAGTGATACAACCCTTTAGTTTCAAAATGTAAACAATAGTTTTGTTTCACATTCTTTGCAAATTCTGAGTCTAAAAAAAACTGCCAAAACTCCAGAAAACTTGGATGGATGCCTAAAGAACCTTGATGATTGGTGCATGGTCAGCAAGCTGTCAACTCCCACCTGCCGCCCGTCCTTCTCTGCAACGCTGTCTGCTGCTGGGCTGATGGCCATTTTGAGCAATGCAGCAACTCTGTCCATTATTTCTTTCCGTTTGTTTGACCTGATAATGACTTTTAAATGAGGTGAAGCCTGAAGTAGAAGAGGAATAAACTCTGAACCTCCACTCGCAATCCTTCAAGATTTAAAGGCGACAGAATGGTCCCCACACGTCAAGCTTCACCTTCACAAATTAATTACAATGTTAACACTTGTACTGAAAGGCGTTGAGGAGGGGCGAAACAAAAATAGCTCACTTTGCAAAAATAAATCCTCCCTCCAATAGCTCAAAAGAGGATAGAAGCACAAGGACACACACGTAGAAATCAGCAATGGGGTCCACGTTTCAGGAACGTCAGAAAAGCCTTTTCTTTTCGTGAAGAGAGGGGTGAAAACAAGCACTTGACAAATAGAGTCTTTGTCTGCAAAATGGCGGGATGACAACCTTTGACCCCTTTACATTTCTGCGCCTGAGAGGCGGGACCACGCAGCCCAGCGGGCGCTCTCATTGGACAAGGTCGTTGGACATTTGAGGCCCGTGGGGTGGGGGGGGGGACGTGATTGGAGCACCGGCGTTATGCAGAGGGCAGGAGACAAGAGAACAAGAGACACAACACAGCATGGGACACATACAGAGAGAAGGAGGCTGAGACGAGAGAGAGATGGATGGATGGAAGGAGAGACGGGAAGGAAGGTGTGTGTGTGTGTGTGTGTGTGTGTGTGTGTGTGTGTGTGTGTGTGTGTGTGTGTGTGTGTGTGTGTGTGTGTGTGTGTGTGTGTGTGCGCAGCAGAAAAGCCCAGATACGCAGTGTGTCAAGAGTGCTGTCAGTCACTCATCCATCCAGCTGGCTAATTGGCTCCTTACCCTCTCCCTCTCTTTCCCTCCCTCCCTCTCTCTCTCTCTCTCTCTCTCTCTCTCTCTCTCTCTTTCTCTCTCTCTCTACCTCTATCCCTCCCTCACTAGCCCTCTCTCTCTCTCTCTCTCTCTCTCCCTCCATCAGGCGTTGCTACTAACTGCGCGCCGGAGGCCAAAATGCAGATGAGCTCTGCCTCGCGTCAGGGGGAGCTTCTGCTCTGCTTAATTATCTGAGTGAGAGTCTGTGTGCGTGTGTATAGGTTTGTGTGTGTGTGTGTGTGAGAGAGTGTGTTTGAGAGAGAGAGAGAAAGAGAAAGAGAGAGAGTTAGCTTATCAGCTTACCGGCCCACACACACACACACCGTTCATGCTGCTGCTGCTGTTGCTGCTATGCTAAACAGCAAGGCATCCTGGGAATTGCAGTGACAGCTCATTTTGGTTTTTTCGCAGTCTATGTATGAAAGCTGCTGAGAGACAACCCTTCCCTCCCCTCCGCCTCCCCCTATTTCCCTCTCCCCTTCCAACACACACTCGCACAAACACACGCCGACACACACATACACACGTTGACGTATACACACACATTCACGCACACAAAACCCTCTCTCTTTCTCTGGTGCTCATGGGAACGGGTCCGGGGCCTGTCACTAACCCCCTCCACCACCACCACCACCACCTTCCCCTCATTGCCGCGGTGACAGGGCTTGTTGACAAACGCCAGCAGTCATCAGGGCACCATGGGAAATCTTCTGCCACCATTTTGTCAGCAGAATGACAGAAGCTGTTAATGTCTCGCCTCTCGCCCTGACACGAGACGCCGGGGCTGACAGACTCTGACACGCGCCATACACATACACACACGCACACACACACCTTGAGATACACACTGCTGTGTGCGCAACCGCACACCGACACAAATGTCACGCTCGATACAGACACAAACACACTTGTCCATGCACACTCTCTCACACACACACACACACACACACACACACACACACACACACACACACACACACACACACACACACACCATTCATGTCCACATTTTGTGCCCCCCCCCCCCCCCATCTCACTCAACTAAATCAGTCAGTGTGTGTGTGTATGGATGTTTAGTGTGTATGACTCGGGAGTGTTAATGAGGATATGTGTATGAGTGTGTACGGCTCCTAATGAGTCGTACTCTAGTGTGTGTGTGTTGTGTGTGTGTGTGTGTGTGTGTGTGTGTGTGTGTGCGTGTGTGTGCGTGTGTGTGTGTGTGTGTGAGAAGACAGTGTCTCAGCTCTAGTTATGGATACGGCGTATGCGTTTGATCAATAACATTTACAACCCCGACAGGAGATCGAGCCTGGCGGACAACCCTAACTGACCGTTATGAGAACATGATGAACTCCGGACAGAGAGCGCACACACTCACACACACACAGATATACACGGGCAGCTTCTCTGGACAGCCAATTACCGTTCCTCATAATCCACTTGCTCCACACACAGCCTCTGCCATCTACCTGTGTATAGTCGGTGTACAACCAACAGACGTCGAGATATATGTGTGTGTGTGTGTGTGTGTGTGTGTGTGTTGCTGAGGATGCCAAAGTTCCCTCCTGAATCCACAAGGATACACCGTCTTAAGCACACAGGTCCCCGATCAGATCAACATTGGTAGTTCACCACATCTCACTGCACTGGCTGCAACTGCTGGGAACTGAAGCGTCTGTTTAATGTCTCAGGATTTTGTCGAGTCTTGAGTTGAAGACGATATTGAAGAAAAAGGTGTGTTTGTGTGCATTAGGATTAGCTCGGCTGTTTCCAGAGGCGGGGAAGAGGCCCAGACAGCAAGAAAGATGTCGCCGAATCGAGCGTACGCAGAAGCGTGGCCTTGGAGCATATAATTGTAAGCACATCACAGGGAAGTGGAAGGCAATCATAAAATAGCTTTGATGAAAAGATTGGACCACAAATGAAACATTTCCGAGATGATCTCCAAACTCCTCTCAAGATGTCCATAAAACCTGGACCAACCTGTTCAGATACTGAGCACTGAGCAGTTCCCATTATGGGGTAGATGGCTGCAAGAAAGCTTTGACAACAATTTTCTGATGTTTTAAACAATGATTTTCTTTTTAATGATTAACCCTAAAAAAAAAAAATGTGTTGACTACCACTTGTTTTTATTTGTTTGTTTTAATTCGATAAAGCAGTCCCTTCAGCTGGTTTAGTCATTTTCCGTTTGTTCACAACGTTGTAGTTCTCTTCCTGCACATGCATTTACATATAACGCCTTCGACTATCTTGATTTAAACTGGTTCCATATTATCTGCCTCCAAAAAACACATAGTGGAGCTCCGACACTTATTAAAAGTTGCACACACTCTCACTCTCTCTCGCTAACGGTGGCAGAGCTCTGTCACTTGTACAGTCGATACCAAAACTTTTTACATCACACGCACCCACTCGCACTTATTGTGACACTTGTACAGTAAGTAGGCAGTATGGAAACCTGTTCGGCATCACTCTCTCTCTCCAAAGCAAATCTGAATTTGAGACAAAGTGTGAAGATCGGTAGCCGGGAAGCAGGCTGAACAGATGAAGCTCCACGCGCACACAGTCACACAAACAGAGTTCTGCCATTGCCTTGGTCAACATTTTGAGTGATGTCACTTCACCCGCTCATGCTCAGGTGCACGTCCTGCTTGCTAAAAAACTTCAAGTGACAATTAAATGTGATCTGACTAAAATGGTGCTGGGCTAACCCACCTATGTTTAGGCCTCTGCTCAAAAATTGCATACCCAAACTAAAAAAGGTATATCTCTGCAACCAATAGGGTTATTTTAATAATTGTTGTGTTATAATAAAAGAGTATAATGTGAGTTGTGTGTTCAGATGTGTAAATATCAGTATGTTACTGGTTATGAGTAAATGAAGAAGTGAATTATACAGTTTTTATAGCAATATCTGCCATATATGGGCTCCACAGTTTTCAAGGGGTTAATGTTCCAGATCAGGTCAGCAAAGGTCAAAGAAGCAGTATTACAACGAGGGACACCTCCGAGGACCCCAAGGGATTCAGGGAGCTAAGAGCCAGATAGAGGAATTGATGCATATGTTCAAACAAATTGATAATACAATCAGATTATGAGACAAAAAAAAACAAATCAAAACCCTGCTATCACTCCCGAAATGATTGACAGGACTTTAAAAAAAAAAGTTGCTACAAAGTTGCTCCTGCAACTGCTTGTGTCACAGTTCCATAAAAGTTTGACTGACATTGATACGTTATTTGTGGAAGCTGTATTAAGTCAATATTGACAGGTATCTTTATCTACTCCCTGAATGCTGTTGGAGCGTTTAGTTTAGTTTAGTTGTTCCAGCCGTTTTTATGAATGCTATTATAGCCTAGTAGGTGTCTGATACTACTACAGTATACTTGCTGAAGTTAATTGCTGATGATCTAATATATAATGTAATATTCTGCTGTGGAAATAAAGGGGCATATGCTTATTCCCCCAAAATGGCAAACTGTTTATTTGGTGATAAGCCGAAACATAAATGAGGGACAATGTTACTAATTTGAGGTATTGCAGGCCGCTAATTCATTCAACCAGTCATGGAAGCTGTTGTTTTCATTCATTGTTGTTTTATAGTTTCATAATGACTTCCACTAAAGACTGCCATATACTGTCTTCAAGCCTTACTGGAAGTGTTTAGTCACAGGCCCATAAGACATGTTGGAGGCAGGATGTAAAGTTTATACAGATTGGGCTTTCAGCTCAGTATAAGTGGAGCCATCATTCAATCGATCGATCTTTCTAGTGACTTCCTCTCTATAAATAGGACGGGGAAGACAAACCCTGAAGTCCCCTATAGTCTATTCATCACGGTGCATTACTTTACAGTGCATTGAAACTTGTTTAACATCACACACACAAACACGCACAAGCGCGCGCGCACACTGAGCGCACGCGCAGGTCGAGGGAGCGCGAGTCAAGTGCAGCTTTCAGCAGGTGCCGCCCCGCGTGAGCCGGCTAGGACGAGATGAAAGACACCGCCGCACACCCGCCGACTCTCTCTCCACCCCTCCCCTCCTCCTCCCTCACCCCCCGTACCCAGCTCCTTCTTCCCCTCCCCGCTTCCCCGCGCGCGCGGTGAGGTAGATTTGTAGTGACAGCAGCGGGTGCATTCGCCAGTCATTCCCCATAAAAGGTTCCGTCTGATCAAAGCCCCGCTGAGGCTGGGAGAGGCAGGGAGGCGGCCCGCTATGTCGGTGTGTGTCTGCGTGTCTCCGGTGTCTCGCAGGGTTGAGGCGGTTTTGAAGCTTTAAAAACACAGAAAGAAAAAAAAAAACTCTCTCTGTCTCTCTCCCCGCTATTTACATTCGAGCTCCGTTTTGCCTTGGCAGTAAAACATTGGTTTTATTCCCTCCGCCTGTAGCCCGCGTGACAGGCTCGGCTGCATTAATCAACTCTTCCCGCTCAGAGTCAAGGAGTCCTTAAACTGGAAGAATTAAATCTTTAAATACATTTTAAACGGAAGTGTCTGACTGAAGTTATGTTAACAAGCCCTCCCAACCTGCGCGCGCGCGTGCGTGTGTGCACGTCCCCCGCTGAGCGCTGAGGGGATCGTACACACCAAAGCAGAAAAGAGGCAAAGTGTTGATATACATTTACCCATCCGCTGTCAATTACACAAACACTTTAGCGGGTGTTTGTGTGTGTGTGTGTGTGTGTGTGTGCACAATATGAACACCACATATCAAGAAGACACCACTGCAAGCTGAACTTTTAAGTAGCAGCCGTATTCCCAAATTCGTTTTAAAATCACCAGGAAGCGCGCGCGCGCCCCTCTTTACCTCCTCATTAACATCAGTCGTCTCGTCAGACGCAGACAGCAATATTCACCATCAATTAAGCGCGCAGGGATCCACAGTGGGTCTACTGCTGTGACACGTCTCGGTAAAGAGGCCGGGATGCATATACATGGGGAAAAATATTTTGGAAATGCAAATTTTTTAAATCAGTTTAAAAAAAAGAGAAGAGTAGACTGGTATACACCCCCCTTTGCCCAAATTCATTGTTGTTGTTATCTGAAGCACAAAGCTTTCTATACATTGATCTTTTCCCCCGCAATAGTCCCAGTCCCTGCTGAATTAAACATGTCCCATCAACAGCACTTGAAGTTGTTGTCCATGCATCAATCAGAGCAGAGTTTAAAGACAGAGACAATGCAATAGCACCCAACGGCTGGGTTTTGTACACCAACAATTCAGGCAGAGCTTGATTACTGGAAACAGAACTACTTAAATGTACACGTGAAGGCCCGACTAAGTATCGGGGTAAGGTCTATAACCCAGCTATTTATGCAAAATATTTGTATTCATGAGAATAGGTTAAAGCTCCTATCATAAGCCTATCATGAGCACAAACAAATCTTAAAGATTTGGTTTATTTCACATGTTTGTCTTTGTTCCTCTCACTGGTTTAATGTAGGCGGGGCTCATCTAGGAGAAAACTAGTGATGACAGTTGCAGGGTTGTTAACTAATATTGCCAAATCTGATCAAATCGTGTTTTTATGGGCTTTAAAGTATTTGTTTTTCCACATCAGAATATTAGAATGATTGTTTCACGTAATCTGCCAATGATTTCCTGATTAATGGTTTCGTCTATAAAGTGAAATAGCATAGTGAAAAAAAGCCCATCACAATAACGTCACTCTCTCTCTCTGCCGTATCTCATTTATACATTAATTTGTATGTTTGTGCAGATGTGTCGGCAAATTGTACAAATGTAAATTTCTTCAAATGGCCTGGCGCAAAAGTCCAAAACCCAAGGATATTAACAGAAGAATAAACATACTATATTCACATTTTAAAAGCTGGAGCCCATTTCTGTTCCTAATAACTACAAAGCTCCGATGTGAATAATACAATTAACCGTGTCTGATTACACAAGAGGCAAGAAAGAATAGCAGACCCAGAAATGAGTGTCAAGTGATTTTATCATCACACTCTTTAATTCCAACAGTTCGTAAGAAAAAAAAAATATTATTACAGCATATATAAACATTAGGATCACTGTCTCTCCTCTGAGTGCTTAAACTTTGCTATGTTACATTCGACTCAGTGACAACGCTGACATGATGAACCTCGCAGTCCACAAATCATCCGCTACCTTTCTCGACAACATTCTGCTGTAATTTAACAGCTTCTTGGCGAAGTTGAATTTACACAAGATTCCTAAAACACACTCTCATACTGTATCCAACTCTTCTCTGATAAAGGCAAAGTGGCGCTAGTATGTACACTCTGTTGTCCGGATTTTAGTGTGTGTGTTTGTGTGTAGCTGTCACAATGAACCTGAAGATCAGGTGCCGTTTTACTGCGGGTAGGCCTCGATCACCATGGCATGACCCTAGAAACACACAAGAAAACACGCTCGTCAGGAAAAACAAACAGAATGGGAAAGATTATTTTGATCAATATCCGAGTTTCCCCAGGTGGAAAATGTTAAAATCCGCATTGGAATCACCAAACAAACTTTTAACATTGTGTGGTCCGTGTGACTCTGCGGTCTCATACACAGTAATTACCTGTCCTCCAGCAGCACAAGCCGCCACCAGGCCGTACTGGCCTCCCTCCTTCTGCAGCCGGTGAGCCACTGTGGTTACCAGCCTGCAGCCTGTGGCGCCGAAGGGATGACCCAAAGACAGAGAGCCTCCCCACAGGTTGAACTTCTCCATGGGAGGAGTTCCCACCTACACACACAGTGGTTAGGGTTGATATTCACACCAGCATTTCCAAATTTAGCATCCAGAGAGCTGGGGGCTAGAAACTGACTGCCAAGGTTAAAAGGTCAGGTGAATAATTGAAAACTACTTCTCTACTTATTTTAGGATTTCCTTACAAATTGCTTTGCATTCATCTCTTGACCTAATTTATGAAATGAGTTGCCTAATTTGCATCTGTACAATTTAAAAACATAATTATGTACAGTATATAAAACTAAGCAAAGATTTATAATATCTAATTGATGTTCATATACTATTTAATTTAATCTGTATTTAGCTGGATAATCACATCTCGATTTTGATTCTCATTGTCAAGGGTTTCCTAGCCAAGTCATAGTTTCACCACATAAAAACACAAATTACTTAAAATAGAAAAAATTAAAGAAAGCAAAACATTAAAACATTTCACATAAAGAGACAACGTGGAGGTGTCAACTACTAAAACTACAAAGAGAAAATCAGCATTTGTTTCCCCCTGAGTTTGATAAGATGAGAGGATGTTTAAAAGACAGATTGTCTTCACAAAAAAAAAATAAACAGGTATTTATATAGTATACCCATCTTTACCTTTGATTTCTTGCCCAAGTATGTCTGGCCAAACCAATCTGAGTCCATAGCCTTCAGATTTGCCATTATCTGGCCCTGGAAAACACAGAAATACATCCACAGATTTACCATAGATACCAGACACATCGATTTATACCGATTCAAAAGTGCATGGACATTAACTAGACTAAAATTGTGCTCCAACTTTGACGTTCATGAGATTCTAGTTGACCGATGCTTATCTGCAACTTAAAATATCCTGGCAATTAACAGGAAACCCGCTGCTACAAAAGCTCATATCGTTTTTTTCCCCCTCCAACTTACTGCGAATGCCTCGTGGAACTCAAAGACATCAATGTCACTCATGGTCAAGCCGGCCCGTTCCAAGACCTTGGGTGTGCCGTACGTTGGCCTGCAAGAGTTAAAACAGGGCACAGAGTCACACTGTTAGCAATCCACCTCAAAATTTAACTTTTCTTTGCCTACAGACACAAACGTAAAAGTAGGTTAAAACACACACACGGTCAGCTAGTACAATTCCGTCACACATTACATGAGAATCCCTTGATAGATACTTCAAGTGAAATAAGCGAGTTGACATTTCTACTCAATCATACGACACCGCGGGACTCACCCCAAAAGCAGCTGATCTTTGGGGTCCTGGGACACGTAGACAAAGTCTCTGCAGGATGCAAACACAATATGATCAGCACATCTGAAAGAGCATCGTCGGGGGAAATTGAGGCGGCTCTAACAAACGGAGAGGGTGCAGGTACCTGAGGTACGCTTTGGGCTTGTAACCCATCGCCAAAGCTTTCTCTTCAGACATGATGAGCACAGCAGAGGCACCGTCAGTCTGAGGACACGTGCACACAAAGCAGCTCATTTAATGTCCGGGTCGTTTAGGAGTCGTGGCAATGCAGTTGAAAGGCAATCATGGGAGATCATTTGAAGAGACCTATACAATTTGTTTCACAGGTGGACCAAAAGTACACACAGAGACAGTGTGTGTGTGTGTGTGTGTTTACCAGGAAGGAGGAGTTGGCGGCGGTGACTGTGCCGTGAGGTTTAATAAAGGCGGCCTTTAGTTTGCCCATTTGCTCCATGGTGGATACGCGGATGCCGTTGTCCTTGGACACAATATCCCGACCTGGTGAAGACAAAAATATACACTCATCATGTAAATCATAAAATAATTTATAGATAAAAACACTTCAGGTTTTCTAAGAAGCAATACTTTATAATTGAACTGTATGTATAATTTTTCAGTAAAGTAAAGAAACTCTATATAGTAATAAAATCATGGCACTACCCGTCCTGTATTGGAGTACTGTAACTGGCTGGTGGTGCCAACGTGACAACATCTTATTTACCAGATGTGTCCGATTGGATTACCACCTTTCTGCATTGGAGCCCTCCCGATATATGTAAAACATGGCAGCAATACAGTTATTGCAACTGCAATCTTATGCATTTCTTACACAAAATATGTGTGTTACCTGGCACTTTAAAGGAGATGACGTCCTGCAGCAGACCGCCGTCCTGGGCCTTTTGGGCCAGAGTGTGTGATCGCACGGCGAACTCATCCTGCTCCACTCTGGAGACCCCGAACGCAGCAGCCAGACGATCGGCACTGTGGCCCATCGTTTCAGCCGTGGAGAACTCCGCCACAGCAGGAAGCTAAACATACACACACACACACACACTAAAATGTTACAGGAAGAAATTCTATAGTGCAAGTCAAAAGGTGCAGGAGAATACATTTAGCAAAATGAAAGAGGTGCTAGATTTGAAGTGAATATATACCTCTGGGGCGAGATGTGCCATTCGGATGCTGCCAATCAGACCCAGCCTTTGGCCGAGGGTCTTCGCCTTGTTGAGGGACAGCATGGTCTTCCTCATCTTACGGCTGTGGCGGATAGGAACATCAGACATGAACTCCACTCCTCCTGCAACAATGGAGTCACACTGGCCTGCAGCAATCAGACCGACACCTGGAAGAAGGAGGGTGGAGGGAGAGACAAACAAAGTTCAAACAAAGAAAAACAAACAAACCAACATGTACATCCTTGTTTCTGTCCCAAGCGTTCTTAATGTAATGCCAGAACACACATCTGATCTCAGCTTCCTGCTGTGACTTTTTTTTGTAATGATTGCTTGTCTTAAACATGCTCAGATGTTTTGGTGTGTTTCTTTTTAAACATTTAAATGTATTTTTGTTACATATTGATAACATAAAATATCAGTTTGTTTTTCTGCAGCTATAATGTCAGACTAAGTAGTTCAGTTTCCTTTGAGAGTCAAAAAAAAAAAATCCCATAATATATATAGCACATGTCAAATGGAAGAGGCTTGGTGTGGAGATTTATTTCCCTGACCTACCTGAGGTCATTGCTACGTTGGAGGAGATGCAGGCCATGGTGACGGTGTGAGCTGGGATCTTGTCAGAGAAGCCTGCACCCAGTGCTGCCTGAAATCACAGTAAAAAAAAATATAATAATGAAGAAGATGCACAGGACAGACGCTGAAAAACGCTCCTTTGGTGAACATTATGTCTCAGGATCGAAGCTTAAAGAGAGAGTACGTAAAACATGTGCAAAGCATGTGAAGCTCCAGATACGATAACCACTTTGTGGCTGTGATAATACCTCTCTGGCCACATTGCTGGTTTTGACCTCCTGGATGACTGTTCCATAGATAATGTAGTCTATAGCATCTTTGGATAAACCCGTCCTCTGCAGCAGACCCCTAGGAAAATAAAAACGGAACATTTTCAAATCACGGTAGGACAAAAAAAAAAAACCTTTCTTTTCACCATAAAGATTCTGAGAGTTTGGGAAACAGGCTTGCAGCAATACAGAATGGAGGTAGACAAAAAGCGTGCTTTATTGTGTTAATAAAAACTCTGACTGATGGTGAAGCTGTTTGTGTAATCACACACCATTCACAGAAATAACAAAACATAAGGACACACTTACTGCATAGCTGCTCTGGCCAAGTCATGGGGCATTAGGTCTGTATATCTGTCAACAAAAAAACAGAAACGTTTTAGATTAAAAATGTAAAAATTATTAGACTACAGGCGTTCCTTCTTCCTGAAGGTATGGTGGCCAGAGACTCCAGCCAGTGCACTTGCTAATAAGAAGAAAGCCAAGACGTACGTGGTTCCAGACAGCAGGAAAGGGGTTCGAACTCCTTCCACCAGAACGACGTTCTTCACACCAGGCCGAGCCAGTGTCTTCTTGCTCTTTGTCTGAACTGAAAGCAAAGTAAGGCAGTGACAGCCAGTAAGACTCTGATAGAGATGAGCTGACCTGAGGAATCAATCATGAGCATCATCTCGAGATAGTTTTAGGTTCTGGAGTCTTACAATGTTCAGCTCATTTGAAAACAGTGTGATGTCCACTACTAAGACTATAGCTTGAGAGTAAAGACTTACCGTGAGCATGAAGCTGGGCCGTCGTACTGAGAGAGCGTGCCCCTGAGACACACATAGAAAAACGTTTCTCATCCTCAATCATGTCACTTAAAATATTTCAGCAAACACCTCCAATGACGAACAGTATATAATATACAATGACATGAGCAGATAACACTGTTGGAGCAGCATGCATTTAAAGCAACAGGTGTTTGATCACCAATTAGAGTAAAGGTACTAATATGGCATTAGATAATATAAATACTGACATACTGTGTATTCATAATGACAAATCAAAAAAAGAATCTTGCATTGTTGACTCCATTCTCTTGTTTGGTACATTTACCTATTGCTTTGACATGCATTGGAATATGTTCATCTGTGAAACAAACTTACCCAGCTGTACTGCCCATGAAGGCCTGACAGAGCCGCCCCGCATTGTGTTCAGCAACATCGAAGCCATTATGTTCTGTGGAGTAGGAAACGGTGATTGTTAGTAGCAAAGTTTTAAACTGAATGCTGATTTTAAAAAATGGCCTTGCATAACATTCAGAACATTTTGTTTTATTGTAATACTTTCTGATTTAATAGTATTGTTTTTCTCAAGCAGAAAAAAAAGGATACTTAAACTGGACTGCAAACTAATGAAATAATTACAATATGTAGACCTCATGTATATCAGTGAGGGTATAAATGTTCTTCCATTGCAAGTGTACAAGAGGTGGCATCCCTGCTGGAGAGTGATACAACTACACTACAAAGCCTCTCATGTAACACAAGGATCTAACTCTGTAGGCAAAAGGTCACCTGGCTGGCTTTAAGTCTGAATCACACGAGACACAATAAACAGTCATCCCCCCCATATTTGCAGTGTTGAGAGAATAACAGCTGGCAAAGAGAGACTAGTGCTACCACAAATATCAAAGTATTGATATATAGATACTAAATATCTAAAATAGTTTCCATCCTTATTTTCCACTGTATCGATACACCGGTCCCTTCTCTCGGACAGGGATTTGACACACACACCTTTTAATAAAAATCTCATATTTTGTGCCCTCATTGTTGTGTAAATATTTTCCTGTGGAATAAAAAATAAATATTGAATCTATCAATTATATCGAGATACTGTAACAAAGTACATGGAAGGACAGAGTTTGAACACGTATTGTTCATATGTACATAAATAAGAAACAGTGTGATATGCGTTATGCTGTAGGATATGATGCAGTACTATGCTACCAATCTACTCAGTAGAAGCACATAACATTAGCTCCACAATGAAAAACTGGAACATTAAAATGCTCTTATATGTATACGTTAGTAAGGAAAACTAAAGTAATATAATGTATATAATGACATAACACTGTGAAAGGAACCATTTTGCATAATGAGTACTTTTTGTATTTCTTTTGTGGCATTTTTCTGATAACACTTCTGTAATCATTTCTAAAGGATCTGTATTTTTATTTTAATATTCTTAGACTGTGGTGTTTCCAGAGGTGTCAAAAGTATTCACATTCATTACTCAAGTAGAAGTATAGATACTAGGGTTTAAAAATACTTCTGTAAAAGTTGAAGTATCATCTCAAGCTTTTTACTTAAGTAAAAGTACTGGTATAAAAACTACTTAAAAGTATAATAAGTAAAAGTAATGTAAGGGGAATGTTTTTTTCCCATTAAGGACAAACTCTTAAACCGCGTCTATAGTGGCCTATAGTGCACTACCCCACCTCCCCCAAAACAATCATTTTTATAAAGGCCACAATGACTATAATGTTTTAAAATGTTATGTTGAAAAATGTGGGATGCACTAGGCTACCCGTTTCAGCTGCATATATGCCCATTTAAAATGATCACATTTTATTACAATGCAAATACATTAAAGTACCATATGTGTACTACTGAGCATTAACATGCGTTTCATGGAGCGGAAAACATGATAACTAGTTGCCTATAAGTATTGTAATAGTGCGGCGACTCCGACACAAACACTTAAGGCTGTGGTTCTCAAACTTTTTCTGTAAATAACATAATTGTGTGACTCATCTGTGCTTTTATAAATAACAGAATAAAGAAAATTGCAATCACTTTCAAGTAAATCAGATTGCCCCATCAGACAATGTTTTGTGTAAGTTCTATCTGTGCAAAAAATTACTCATATTTAGTTACTACTAAATAGCTCATTGTGGAAAACAATAAGCTTTAAATGTTTTTTGCCAAACAAAACAGAATGAGTGCAGATATGTGAGCCATCAGGTTGTATCAGTATTAGTGGCTGCAGTGACCTGCTTTCCTCGACACATATGTTATAAACAGGGTTGTAGATTTGATACGGCCTCTCTCAATTCATGCTCAATATTGAGCTTAGATCTGTTTTTTTATTTTGAGAAACGCAACAGCAGGAAAAGACGAGGTCACGGCGACGCGTCAAATCGCGCATGCGCAAGCGTAACCTGTTAACGGCGTACCGTAACCATTTACCCGAAAGTACAGGCATTTGTCCATGTATTTATTAATGACTTTGTTGTATATCCGTGTACTTTGTACTTTTGTAATATGTGAAGCCAGCAGCTCATTGTTGGTAGAAGACACGAGCACCGTGGCTCGTTTCACCTGGAGCAGGAGAGCTGCTCCGGGTTCAGAGAGCCGCTCCGGTGCGAGGAGAACTCCGCTGCTCCTCACATGAGAGCTGCTGTTGCATCTTCACCCTGGGAGCGTTAAAAACGCAGATATAGCGGTCTACTTTTCACGCGACATATTTTTCGACGCTCTCTGTCCGCTGGTGTGTGTGCTCAGCGCTCACCTGTGTGCGCGCGCACGTATCTGTGGGCAACGGGGCGGAGAGGGTTTTTGTGTGTGTGTTTTTGAAAGATGACAAGCCGGAGTGAAAACAAACCAAAATGAAATAGTAACGAGGGTATTTTTAAAATGTAGGGAGCAGAAAGTACAGATATTTGCGTGAAAATGTAAGGAGTAGAAGTAAAAAGTCGTCCGAAAAATAAATACTCCAGTAAAGTATAGATACCCAAAATGTCTACTTAAGTAAGGTAACGAAGTATTTATACTTCGTTACTTGACACCTCTGGGTGTTTCTAAACTAAACTCGTACTTCTTCCACCACTGAACTCAGCCCACTCACAATAAAGACCTTTCACAGTTTGTTAAGAGACTCTCTGTCTGTAGTCACCCTTTACCCATAATACATAGGAATAGGGGTTCCAACGTTATACATATTAAAACGTAAAGAAGAGCTCGGCCGGCTAGAATATGAATATATAATATACAGAGACCATATGTCTTCTGTTATATGTTGTATTATGTGCGACAATGTGTCACACAGCAGTTGACGGTCATCCAGCCCAACACCCGGGCTCTGAACCTTCACCTAGATTCCTCTCCAGGCGAATGACAGAGACAGAAATACAGGATCACGAGTCAAACAGGATCAGAACTGTCTGCAAGCTGCCTACTGTCGATTAGGTATTTGGTTCTGCAGAGAAACGTTTACACCAATACAAAAAAAACGATCTGATCAGCGAAACAATGAAGCTGGAAGCAAAAATTCAAGCTAGTAAAGCTACTTGTTAGCCTAACGTTGACGTTCCCTTTCGGTTGTCATCTATTCCGCCATGCTTGGGGTGAATAAACGCCTTTACTGAGCTCGCTGCATGGCTTTTCTCTTTCTAATTGTGTTTTCATTAGTGATAGCTCTACTGAAGCTTACCTGTATTGGAGTTATGTCTTTGCCGACACCTATGCTCTGTCAAACGATCGGCCAGCCTCAACAGCACTGAACTACGCTCTCAAGGACCCACCAAGCGGTTAGCTGACCAAAATAGTGCCTGAAAGAAAAAACACTGTTAAGTAACGAGTGGTCACATATCTGCTTGTGTTTAAGAGCTCAATTGAATGTACATTATTAAACCGTCATAATGAATTATCTAGCTTTTCTCAAATAAAAAGATAGAAATTAGAGCGCAATCAACAACATTTTATGATAGGGCAATATTTCAGCGCAATTTGAGGTCCTTCTCCGACACTGTTGACCGTGTGATCCACTTCATTCAGACGCGAACAGGTGAGAAAGAGGACGTAATTAGCATGTCACGGTCAGTGGTGGGAGAGTTGCTCTGATATTTTACTGTAGCAATACTACAAATTCTGGTTCAAGTCATGCATTTAAAGTCGTACTTAAGTGGAAGTACAAAAGTATTAGCATCAACATATACTCGAAGTACACAAAATACTACTTCTTGTTGCGCAGAATGACCTATTTCGGAAAATGTGGTGTTTAATTTAATTGCTTTATATATTGTTGGATAGCTTAACCTGAAATAAATATATCATCATATCAATCTGGAAAGTAACAAGTAAAGCTATTATTAATGTAGTGGAGTTAAATTTGCAATATTTCCCCCAATAATATAATGGACTAGAAGTATAAAAATGGAAAAACACAAGTAAAGTGCAGGTACCTCAAGATTGTACGGTATACTTGGTTACATTCCATCACATTTGCTTAAACAATTTGTTAATCAATTATTTAGTCAAGAAAAAAATAATAATAATAATCGTCAACAATTTAAATCATTGATTAACTAATCATTCAAATCATCTAGCAAGCAAAAATGGCATTCTCTGTTTCCAGTTAGTCAAATATGAGTATTGGCTGTTTTTCTCTATGTTATATCATCTTATATTGAGGGTCTCAAAGTAGATCATGGGTCGTTCCTCCTTCTTGCCTCGCAATGTCTTCATCATTGACAGGTAAAACGGAGCTTGATAGTGATTGGTCGATCTAATATACACTCTTTGCGGGCCATTTTACTGTAACTTAGACATTATTAAGTTTGGGTGGATGTGAAAGATTTTTAACATGTTTATGTCATACCTGAAGCGATTTCCCCTTCTCCAACATCTTTGCTCAAATTCAGCTCAGTTTAGCCTGTGTTTGCATTGTCAGATTAGTTACGTTTACATGCAGGGTTGACTCAAAATACAATGTGTGTATCCTTGAGTTCTAACAGACAGGTTGAATGCAGTTTTTCTCATATATGCATAGCGTTTTATTTTTTCTCAACCTGTTCACTTGTATGATCCTTGCTGTCTACTATTCACTTTGAGCTTGTGTATTTTGAAGTTACATCTTAATATTAACCAGTTATGTTTATGACACTTAGCGTTAACTCTTTACATTTCTGGCAGTGTTTGAACTCTATTGTTTTATTTTTCTGCCACTGCTACACAACAAGTTCCCTTGGGATAAATACGGTTCTATCTTATCTTATCGTTTCCGTGTTTACTAGCTTGCAAGCTTCTTAGATTTAGGCTTTTATAAAGTTGCCATTCAGCTGGCAGCGGGCCAGATTGTTGGGCCCAACCATTTCCAACAGTTCCCTATATGCCCGGGTGTCCTTGAGCAAGAAGGACACTGTCCGAGTGTATTTTTAGTGTTCATACTTTCCCCCAGAGATAATGTTAAACCAGCAGAAATTAGCATAATATAATACTGCTAGTCCTCCTGTTCTCTCCATCAAGCTCGAACACGCGTCAGCTACGAGCTCAAGGATGATGTGGCAGGTGTGCGACTCATCGATCCAAAAACTGAAGGTGTGTGTGTGTGTGTGTGTGTGTGTGTGTGTGTGTGTGTGTGTGTGTGTGTGTGTGTGTGTCTATCTCGGTGTTTATGGATGAGACAGTACGTACATGTCAGAGAGAGGGAGAGAGATTATGTTTGTGACAGTCTTGACTTGCTGTCTCAGTCTCTCACTGACAGATGTGACTGGATTAATCACAGCGTAAGCATTTGTGTATAATGCAGGTGAACAAACTGTTGTGCCATGATGCCGTCTGAGCTGGCGGAGGTGATGAGTAGGTCTTAATCTCCAGCAGCCTGGCAGCTTCATCCCCTGGGTATAGATATCAAGTAGGCTTATTAGGGCTTGGACAATAATGTGTCTGTATTGTATTACCTATTTGTTTAGCTTAAGTTGTTCACACTGCTGTAATCGTCTGTGATGTGCTCCTCAGGCGATGATGGAAAGGGGATTAAACTAACATGATATGCACAGTAATGCACTAATATAATTATAATCCTATGATATATATCATTCTGAAGGTCCATGAATCTGCTCAGAGATCACAGATCGTCGTTTCCTTAAGTGTTTTTTTTTGTAATCCAGTGATAGTTGTCTGTGCATGGGTACATTTTAAAATGATTTACTGTATATCAGTGCTTCTGTCCAGTGAAATGGTCCACGTCTATATTAAATGATGAACAGTATATTGATTGGCTCTTCGATCACAGTGGATTTCCTGGTATTGTAACAGTAAAGATGCTCTGAAAGAACTTGTTCACAGAAAGATTCACTCTCTGAAAGACCCACTTTAGCTCAACTTCACCGAGGTTTGAACAGAAACCTTCAGGCCTAAATCCTTTAGTACTCTCTTCAACCTTGACAGAATCTACTGGCATTTATGACCTGATGATTGAATTTATGTTGCGTTGCATGGTATTCACCTCCTCTCTGCTTCCATCCACAGGTAATCCCTCCCCACTGTGTTTTTTGCCTCCAACCCCTCGATGCTGCTCCAGTGATCCAGTATCCATCGAGAGGATGTTTATGGAAACCGATTCTCCCCAGCTAGCTTCTTCAGGAGCACGCCAAAGGTTTCACAAATGATCCAGTCCACAAACTATATATGCAATATGACTATATCTTTTTTTGTTTTGTTTATGAAGCCTGATCTTGATTTTGGTTTGAGATATTGCACCAACAAATGAAATAAAGAAATGTGACCTCTTACAAAAAAGAAGTGTCTGGTTGGGTCCCGTTGTTATGTTTCAGATGTGTATGTAACACCTCGTCAAGTATGTGTGTTTCCTGTTTTATTTTGTCACTTAATTCTACCTCGCGTTTAAAAAAAACTTCACCAAATTTCTCCCTGTGGTCTCAGTGGACTGGTTTTTGCTTCACCTGTTTTAGATGTGTTTCCCTACTGGCTGCCTACCTTTGTACTGAACCTCTAGCAGTAAAGACTGGGTTTATATAACTGTCCTGGTCTCGAGTCTATAAGTTGTTATCAGTTATATCACAGAAGCATTTCCCATTTTCCTTTTCACATGGTTTCAATCATAAATATTTTAATATAAATGTATGCATTAATGTTAAGTTGTTAATGTATCTCTTGGCACTTTGGAGGGCCGCGGCCTCTAAACGTTCTATACAGGACTAAACTATCAGCTGTTTATGAAGCTCTTTATGCAGCCTGTGGTATAAAGTAGTTCAAACATACACTCTGATGCATCTGTATTTACAATCAAGTCGTCTAACTTTTGATATTTTAAATACATTTTACTGATTGTACTTCTGCTCTTTAAAAAAAATAAGAAATTGAATTCAGGACTTGTATTTGTACATCGTTGTATTGGTACTTTCTCACGTGTGAAGGATCTGAGCACCTCCACCCACTGCTTACCTGAGGCAGTAGGATTGCTAGTAAACCAAGGTGTCATACATTTGATCACTGTTACCATAAAAGACACAAAAAAACATTGTTCACCAGTTGTAAAATAAACACATTTTTACTTGTATTGTGTTTGTGTTTGTATTTGTACCTTGAATGAGATGTACATATCTATGCTCATATACTTGAGGTGTTGACTTATCCTTCCATTGAGAGTGCAGTGCCCGTGGGCCGGGCTGTCTGTTGTAATTTGTCCTTTCTGTATGCTGATAGTGTCATGGCTGACTTCGCACGGCTGAATTGCTTGTCGCACTGCTCTGACAGCCAAGAGATCTGGGATCCTGTTTTATTTGATAATTTTCTTTCAATGCAATAACGTGGTACTGTATCCAACTCGACCACCAGGGAAAACAAAGAGAGGATAACCTGATTTACAGGGGTCATTATGTTTATATTTATTTTGCATTCTCTTTTTTTTATTGTATTCCTTCTTCGCTTCTCTCACAGCAGCCTTGCAGGGACATGATCACAGAGAGTACATCAATTTCACGGTGGAGTTGACCAAGGAGGAGTAAAGTGTGGCTCCACACACAAAAGCACACACACAGCTCCTGACTTGGCACCAGGAGCAGTCTTTGACATGGCTGCAGTCTATCACATTTTGGCAATATTAGGGAAATATTGTTGAAATTTCTCTCGACTAAATTCAGTAAGTAAACTTCAAAAGGCGGATGTATTATGTTGATACCTGGACAATTACAACAGTTGTTTTAATACCTAATGCAACACAATCCTTCAAGAGTTTCTAATGCTGTCGCCTCTGAAGGGGCTTTGTGCCTTTCCTCCTGCTTCCTGTGCTTTACTTTCCAGCAGCCAGTCGTGTTCTTTGTCTAGTGGTGTGTAATAAAGACGTAAACAAATGGCCACCTGGACATATTACTTAGTGTCATTTCATTTATTATTATTCAAGGCTAAATCAAGCATATCTGAACAAGTGATCTGAGGTACATTTTGAGAACGCAACACATCTGTATATGTGACTACAGACAGAAGGACATCTCGTGTTACCCTCACAGGGAATGTTAATAGAAAGTGTCACTGTCCCAAAGTACAACATGGCCTCTATACAGAATAGTGTAAGATATTGTTCAGTGAAGCCATAATCCGTACCAAATACGTAATTACTTTATTGGGTGCCCCACATTTTGATCTTTTTTTTCTCACTTAACTTTAAACAACTAGTTCTTTCTTATATCCTAATAATTGTTATTTATGCCAAATACAGGCCAAAACCCTCAATGCAGAGATGAAGAGGACCATGCACAAGGCTCAGGTAGGGAACAGGTTCAGTGTTACATCTGAGTGCTTACATGTCCTACTGGTCAACAATAGAGGCTGTAAATCACAATAAACCCCTCTTTTACTTTAATTTACTGTAGAATGAAGGTATGTTTTCTCCTCATATCAGATTGTATGTCACAGCATGAAGGCCACACAGATCCATGAAGTGCTTAAAACCTTTCGCTGTCTCGAAGGCATGAAGATGTACTGTGGTCGACTATCTGCCCCGAATGCGGGCACTTTCATCATGTGGCTCTCCGTCGTAGCCGTTTGTTAGTAAACTAGTCCCAGTCTGTGATTCAGACTGGAAATATGGAGTCAGTCTGTCAGAGACTGACAATAGTCAGTCAAGTGTCAGTTCTATCCTTTGACCACAGGGTGGCGTGGTTTCCTTCAGCAAAGTCTCAGCTTCAGTCAGTGGGGCTCAGCAGCCCATTGGTCACAGTGAAAGGCACATTCAGCATGGCTCAGGAGCCAACAGGCACATTATCAGGACAGTATGTGTGTGTGTGTGTGTGTATGTGTTTATGTGTGTGTGTGTGTGTGTGTGTGCGTGTGTGTGTGTGCGTGTGTGTGTGTGTGTTAGATCTTGGGCCTCCAGCCCTGTATGAACTGTGTGATCTTGGTGACATGGAGTCGGCTCAGTTGGAAGTCATGTGACAGGATGTCCTCGGTCAGCTGCACCAGGAGGCTCCCGTCGATCCGCTCCCTCTGGAACACCCCCACGGCGGCCTCTGATAGGCCGATGAATCGCAGGCAGGCCGACACCTCCTCCAACGACAGCACAGACAGGTCAGCGGGGGGCCTCCAGGTGGGGTCGGGGGTCGGAGACAGCCCTTCGGCGACCCCCGCGGACGTCCCACCGCCCTCTGCCCCTCTGGAGGAATCTGTCCTGGGAGTGGCAGTGGGCTCAGGTGAGGGGCAAGGGGACTGGCGGTTGAAGGGGTTCAGCGCCCCGAAGGGGGCAAATCGACTCTGCGGAGGCGGCGGCCTCAGTCGAGGTCCGGAGGAGGTGAAGGAATCCCCCCATGGCTCTGCCCAGGTTGCCTGAGCTGGCTGAGGATTGGCTGTGTTGTCTGCAGGCGGGGCAGAGACGAGTTTGGGACTAGCGGAGTTCGGGGCCGGGCAGTCCGCCCAGGAACACGGGTAACAGTAGAGGGAAGCATCTGGAGAGGGCGAGCAGCTGGGACAAGGCACGAGAACGTGATATTAGCTTCTGGTATCAGTCAGCATGACAAAAATACATTATATTGGGTTTATGGTTGCCATATCAGCAAGTCATTTCCTGGAACGCATTTATTTTGTGATTGGCAGGTCAAAAGTAATCTTGACCTATAGGTTCACTTTTTTCAACAGTATTTATATTACGATATTTCAATGCTAATATGTAGTGAAGTGGTTTAGTGGTCAATTAGACATCTACATGTTTCAATTTCACAAATGTAAGCGTAGGAAGCTACTCTGGAGCTTTCCATCATATCACATTGAGTTTTGCCACTATCAGCAATCAAAATGATTCTGAATCTCCAACCAAACTGGTTACACTCTGGGTAATGTAGGCGGCAGGTTTTGACAAGCAAGAAGCAAGTGTTGCACAATTAGGACGATATCTCTGGTCCAACCGACGATGATATAAAAGTGCTCGGTGGAGAACTGGCTTCAGTGATACAGCTCTCATGTGAGGGTGCTTTATGCCGCTATCAATGTATTATTGCCCATAATATATATATAGTCATGTGTTAGCCTGGGATCTAATGGTAGCCTCTATCTAGCAACAGTAGTGAATATATTTCTCAAGAGGAAGTTGCTATTTGTCCCTGTCGACTTCCACATATCATATCATACATTAAAGAGCAACACAGATGAGTGTGGTAAGATTTGATTAGGTGGTTACATTAGCTCAATTTGAGCTGGAATAACATCAACTGCTTTCCAAGTAAAAAGTGCTCAGGCCCAAAAAAAGGCTGACAATCCTCTTGGTAATTATACTGATAAATCCAAACTCATGTACTAATGATTCGTTCCGTGTACAAATGAAACATTCACACCGTACCTGTCCTGAAGTCCAGAGGAGTAGAAGGAGAGGTTGGGTCTCGGGGAGGTGGAGGTTTTGGGGAAGCGAGGTGGGACGGGAGGGCTGGGGACCGGACTGGAGATAGAGCCTCCTTTAGAGCAGCGAGGGGGAACCGGAGGGGCGATCAAGTAGCGACACTCCTCTCTCACCTACACACACACACACACACAGAAAAATGAGAGCTACAGCAGCAAAAAAGTTAACTCCTAAAGCTTGACTTCTCAAGAGGCTTAATGGGAGTGTGTGTGTGTGTGTGTGTGTGTGTGTGTGTGTGTGTGTGTGTGTGTGTGTGTGTGTGTGTGTGTGTGTGTGTGTGTGTGTGTTGGCTTGTCCCAATGTTCTGCTTGGTAAATGTCAAACTTGGTGACCTTTACACCTCAAACAAACTCCCTCATACACAGTAGCAAGCTCTTCACAAACACACACACACGCACACACACACACACAAACTGTGTCTTGGCAAGCTAAATATCAGGGCATCAAGAATGCTGTGTGTGGCAGGGTATAATCCAGCTGTACTGCAGACATAAACGCCCACACACACGCTCTGTAGCTGCCATCACTTTGAAAGAAAAAGTTAATTAAACAAAACAAAGCGTGATAATTCCCCCCTTACGAACACGGACACCATAAACACTATACATAACACCATGATATCCTTTTGTTTTTCTACTGGCACTGGAGTTTTAAAGTGCAGCACCTAATAATCATCAACATTGCATTAAAAAAAACAAAGATTTCTGGCATCCACAAACTCCCAGGATCGTAAGTGGCCATTCAACATAGACACAATCATAAAAAGGCAAAGTAGAAGATGCACTTCCTGTTTGTCTTAACACAGAATCATGTAGTTGTCCTGAACTGGCATGGATTGGACTTTGTTTGTTTCCAGCTTTTACTTAAAGAGGGAAAACAAGAAAATAAATAAAGAAATAGATTTGCCCCTGACTGTCCCTAAGTGATGCACCACAGTAATGATATGATCATGTTGCGTATGAAAACCTCAACTGTTCTAAATCCTTAATATCTGCTTCCAATGATACATAATGGGGAAAAAGTGATGCATTTGACATTTCTAGTACATTTTGAAATTTAACTTTTGTGCTATTTTACTCAGTTTCACATCATTGAAAAAAATATGGAATATCTTGAAGATCTTTGGGTTTTGAAGCTATTTAAAGATGCAAGCCTGTCTTACGTTGCCATACAACTTGACTGCCCTATCAATTACATTTTGAGGGGAAACATATGTTCACCTAAATTCCCGTTGCAGTTTTAAACAGTTTAAAGTGGTTAACGTTGTCAATTTAAACAAAAAACAAAGAAAATGCCACAGAATTTCGTTGTTAGGTTTAGGCAACAGAACGACATGATTTTGCTTTAAATGACGATGTAATTGAAACAAAACGCAACACAACTACTTGTTTTTTGTTTAGGCAACACAGCTAGTCCTTGGTTATGTTGAGGCAACATAAGTACTCGGTTTACTCGGGACACTGACAGCAATCTCCCGGGTGAAAGCCCTGTACATCCACAGCCGCGACCAAACGTAATACACAACTAAATACGTTTCCCCCGAAACGTAACTAACAATTTAGTTTTGTTGTATGGGAACACACACTTTTAGGAGACAAGGCTGCAAGATACCACCTTGGTCTCTGGGATATAAGCATTTTTCACCTTTTCTGGCACTTATATGAAGAAAAATCAACATATGCTTTTAAAATGAAAAGAATGGTGGCATTTATATCAGGTGTTCGATATAAATGCAGAATTAGTGGCACTGCTTTACTTCAACAAATGTGAGCCAGCCAACATGGCTGAGCAGAAAATATATGTAGTGTCACCTCCAGAAACAAAATCTTAATTTCATTAAACCTCTAAAACAGAAACATATGTTTTAATCATGAGAAATGGTGAGACTGTTGCTTTGGCGCCATCTTTTATTGTGGAATCAATACTAATTTGGTCATTCTTAAGACCGAAGACTCCATCAGTATTTCCACCACGGGACAGAAACAACTCAGCCTTCTATTTGATATGTATTCATGTGTATTCATGAACTGTGAGCATGCGGACTGTTCCTTTCCAGGAAGTCAGTGTGTGTGTGTGTGTGTGTGTGGCCGGTGAGGTTTAAAAGCTGTAATGTATGAATAATTCAAACCAGGCATCCTGACTTTTAACAACCGGATGCTGCTGTGGACAGATAAGAGGGAGACAGAAGGTCGAAAAGAAGGACAGGAGGTGAAGACTGAAACTCACAGCTTCTGATTTTGGAGGTACGGGCGGCGGGGTCGACACTCTTGTCACCACGGTACCGAGAGAGCCATCCAATGAGGAAGACGAGTGAAAGGAGATGAGGTTTGGCTCCTTCCCCAAGCCCTCTGCGTTCTGATTGGTCCAGAGTTCCTCGTAAGGGATTTCCTCACTGGTCCTCATTTCGGCCTGAGTCCACTCGGGAGTCACGTACTCCCGCTCCTCACCTGGGCCCTCCCCCAGCCGCTCTCCAAGAGAGTCCCTGCAGCGCTGTGATAGGCTGTCCGAAACCCCGCCCCCGTACCCGCACATGGAGAGGTGCTGCAGCGCCGGCGCCAAGGAGTCCTGACCCGACACGCACATGCGAGAGCGCCGCGGGCTCACGCACTCCTCTGTCATGCACTCCAGCTCCGGCCGGGTTTCCCTGACAGCTCGAGAGTAGGCGTCCGGGTCGAACGCGTGTCGCAATAGGAGGCTCTCAAGCGCCGCCGTGTGGACGGAGGCCTCGGCCACGTTGAACCGGGGCATGCAACGCAGCAGCAGGAAGTGGGAAGGGGACACTTCCTGTCGGCGCAGTACCATGCAGAGCACCACCGTCTTGCTGACGATGTTGAGCAGCTTGTAGCGGTGGCCCTCTCGGACCGCATGGCGGTCGTAAGGGTTGCGTGGCGGTCTCGAGGGCACGGACACGTTGACGGGGAGGCGGACCCTCTCGATGATGCTGCGGACCGTGTGCTCCCCGCCCAGCATGCCTTGCTCCAGAGGGGAGCGTGTGCAAAAGCGTCCACGGCAGCCAAAGGGCAGGCTGACACTCTGATTCGTGCGATGGTTCATACAGACCAGGCATGGAGTTTTACCTGAGGAGGCAGAGACAGAGAGCTAGGTTAGCCGGGTAAGGTAAAGGTAAAGGTATGGTCACATTAATCTGGTGTCCAATCATCTTCCTCCACACTCAGCCCTGAAAATAGACTGTAGCTTGGTAGTGTGATGGAAAGAAAAGCAAGGTGATGAAAAAGAGTGATTAAGTTGATTTCCAAATACATTGCATCACTGCTTCTATTGGCCGGGCCGAGCAGAGCTGCACGGTTAAAGTTGAAATAGCTGCGAATCTGACAAACCCTTACACAATAATGGGAGACAGAGTGATTCATTGTGGAATGGAAGGGTAATGCGACCATGAAATATAGGAATAGAGTTTTAATCTTTGAACTGAACCAACTGGCGTCAAAGCAAAATCATCCATTTCCCTTTCATGGAGTAAGAATGAACTTCTCATCCCACACAAGTACGTCAGTCAGCCCGTAAATCATAGCACTCGACAGTTTGGCCTTACGTACTTCTAGGAGTCTTCCCTAGGCGCCTCAAGAGCGCGCTCAGTCCCGTCTTTTCCTTAGAGGGCGTGGCACAGAGAAGCTCCGCTTTCCCCATGAGTGACAGCTCATCTCCAGCCTGCAGAGTGAAGCTGTAGGGCTCACTATCCTCACTGAACTCGCCTGACACCACCTGCAGCATACAGACGTATGGATGTGTTGAACGTGACCTTGCATGACAGACACTTTACGTATGAGTTAAGGATCTCGTGTTCCTCCAAACCTTGACACTAAAAGTGATCGTCTCCATGACAAAGACCCGATCGGGGAAGACTCCAGCGACTTCCTCCACACTGGAAAAATACTGGACCGGATCCCTGACGTCTCGGTCTTCATCCAACAACTTGAACTTTCCTACAGAGAGAGGATGGAAGCGGGGACAAGGGAGAGCGAAGAGAAAGATGGAGGAGGAGGACAAAGGGAGGGGCAAAGATGAACGGAGGAAGAGGAAGTAAGTTGGAAAAGGACGTGGAGGAAAGAGAGAGAAGAATAAGGGGAGGAAGCCCAGAGGAAAGAGGACGATGGAAGAAAAAGGGGGGAAATGAGGAGGAAGGAATGAAGGTGGGTAGGGGAGAGAAGAGGAGAGAAGAGTGGAGGAGGAGAGGGAGGAAAAAGGAGAAGTGAAAAGTTGTTTTTGTTCAGTTTCTCTTTTCTCTGTATGACTCCCTGCAGTCTAATTCAAACACATCCGCAGGAGACACCGTTTGGACGAGAAGAATACAAAGACACCTCCGTGACCTATGACCTGGCACCAGCTCTCGGCCAATCGACTGCCGACGGGGGGTTGGCATGGCAACCAATAAAGGGCCCCCATTCTCACGCAGAGCAGAGACACATCACCATGGAGACACTCACACACACACACACACACACACACACACACACACACACACACACACACACACACACACACACACACACACACACACACACTTCCACCCGTTCTCTCCCGTGCGCATCCCCTCCCCTGGAAACCTTCCCCTCTCCTGCATCCAGGATCTGTGTTTGTGTTCTTTAAACTGCACCTTTTTTTTTAGGCTTGTGGCCATTTTTGATGTTTTAAAGAACCATTTCAGGAATTCACAATAGACTCCAAAGTCATCCTTGTTTAAATCGCATTATCCCTTCTCTTTATTTACCAGTTTATCGGGTCGCATTTAACTACTGCAACCCTCGAAGGATTCTCCTTTTTCTCACAGAGTGTGTGTGTGAGTGTGGAGGAAAGAGACATGAGAAAGTTTTTTTTTTTTTGTCTGAGAGGCCGAGCAGAATACCAAACTCCACCGTCCTCCTCGCCAGCACCTCCCCCCTTTGCTCCCCTCTTTCTCCTCCAGCCCCCACCTTCCAACTCAAACAGAGGCCCCAGGATAAGGAGCTTCCACCTACCGAACAATACAAGCGAGTGCTACAAACCACCACCCTGACTACAAAAGATTGACTGCAGAGGAGTTTCAAATGAAACTACAGTTCCATCCTGGAAACTCTAAGAAGAGAATTACTGTAGCAACATATTATTTAACAATGTATTACTCTGTGAGAAGATTTCCCTCCAAGAAATCAAAACGGATTCACTCTGAGGCTTTTAAATGCCGACACGTAAAGGCTCTGGCCACCAGTTCCACATTACAAGGCTGTGGCGCCGCTTGCTTCCCTGAAACCCATTCATTCAGCTTTTCTGTCCTCCGTGCCTCTCTCACTGATGGAGGGAGGAGGATAGAGACAGAGAGAGAAGATGAGAAGGAGGGAGGGAGGGTACATCCTGTTGTCTGTTCTCAAGGGGAAACCTATATTGCTCTCCTCCTCATCTTATTTAGACTTCCCGTATGAAGTCATCACACAGACATTAGCTCATCACTGGCAATGGCCTCTGGTCCAACAACAACTCACCTGTCATATTTAAAGAGACACAAAAGGTAGTTCTAAAAGAATGCATGAATTTAAAATGGCTATTGTCGGCTGTCTATTCCTTGGCTACTGGAATGCATTGTTAAAATGGTTCACGACTGAAAAGCATGTCGGCTTGATCCAGCGACAGAAAAAAAAATGCAAAGACATGCCAGAAAACAACAAATAAATCAAACTGAATGTCAAACGACGACCGATCTGGCAGGAATTTCGATCTTGAGTTTGAGACACAATAAGAGGCTATCAAAAGTTCACCTATTCCCACTGTGCTTTATCTTGGCAGTGCTTGTGATGCGGCGGGAAGACAAATACACAGTGTTATTATCTTAAGTCCCTGGATAATTTAATGGAAAAGGACCTTAAAAGGGGAACTTCATTCTGCACATGAAGCTCAGTCCTCTTGTCCCAGTGAGTACTACTCAGCCTGCATGTGAAAAACGCTATTTAATATCTTTAGAATCTTTTATTAAACTGCAGTACACCTTTGATGAGGAAGCCAAAATGTCCGTATAGGTTCTTATAATTGCAGCCTACTTATAACATTGAATCTAATATGAAAGGCTGGCGTACATTCTCTTAGGTATAATTTGATGCAGAAATGGCAGTAAATTTGGCCAGCATTTGCGTACAAATTCTCAAAAAGTGTGGGCTTTCCAAAACTGTAAAAAAAAAAAAAAAAGAAATTGGTGCTAATGAATGCCACTGTTGAGTTGCATTAGGAAAAGTAAGATTCTGGGTTTCTGAATCTTGACCCATATTAGATCATAGCTCATCACGGCATCTGTCTCTTCAATTTTGGCCATCCTATTCTAACATGTATCTTATAATGGGCCTCTCTTAATGCTACATTATAACTATACAATACTACAATAATCAATAATAATGTAATACTAAATTAATGGAATACCCCATTGAGAAAAAACCCTGGGTTGTCCATTGTTTTGTTAAGTCAGCCCTTCTCGAGTGCTTCTGCTATAATGAAACAATACAGCTCCTGTTTACTCAGGACATCGTTGATACATTGATACATGTGGGACTAAAAGCTGTTTACTTCTTGCTGCTGACCGCAAATATTGCCAATATTGGCGCTCACTCGCTGAAACGTCTAAATTGTCAATGATCTCAACACAACTCCCTCCCGCCCAACTGTTCATTCATTCTTCCGAAAAGGAGCCTGAGAGGTGGCAGCATTGTGAAGTGACATCAGCACTCCATCGGTGGAGGAAACAATGAAGAGGAGGCATTAGGATCCAGTTACATAGTGAATAATGTGACCAGTAGGACAGTCTGAACTGTGGGATTGTGGGGGTTGAGCGCCGGTGAGGTCATACTAACTAGACTCATTCAGCAGGAAGACCACAGGTCAGCGGACCGGAGGCGACGCAAGGTCATTCCTCCTTTAGTTCACCTGAAGTAACTTTCAGGTTGGTAAAATCCTCTTACTCCACACTGTGGAGGTGATGACATAATTTTATACATAAATGCCCGAAATCCACTCAACACAGGGGTATCCCTCATACCCGCCATGCGAGCCTATTGGGAAGAAGCAACCAGGAGAAGGTCACACTAAGCTTGAAAAGAAAACTCTACAAAGAAAGATTGCAGTCAACCCTGGTGGGGTTTGAACCCACAGCCCTGCAATATGCAATGCAAATGTAACCTTTTTAATGTTTGTAATAAAGTTTAAAAAAAATAAGAGACTGCTCCACACAAATAATTGTTCTTGTTTTATCCGATCTGGACTAAGAAAAAATCCTAAGGACTCGGCTCACAGGGGAATAAATGATTTCACTTGAAGTGTATTTCAATGTATCTTTAGAGCTGGTGACCAACACTACTATTCATAACTACCCACCAGACATCAATATCTAATGCCACCGTGTCTATTTTATGTGTTTGTTTGCCCAAAGAGACATTTTTCTCCAACCTAAATAGAGCGCGTGGAAGATGTTGGCCTTGTGACAAAAATGTTTGTGACATTTATTTCCCCCACAGAGGAAATGGACAACTTCCAGAGAAATTGGTATTTTTAGGTTAAGGATGACATTTTGACTAACTATTAAGACATTTCGGTAGAGTCCTTGGCAGCGGTGCCATGCGTGTCATCGCCTTATGTAGAAATGCAGTGTGTGTATGTGTGTGTGTGTGCGTGTGTTTGCGCACGCTCACCCTGGTATTGCAGAGGAATGTCTATCTTGGGTCCAATAACGTAGTGTCCCTCCTCCAAGCTGTGGGCCGTCACCGTGGTC